>NW_005054309.1:10798394-10800713 GCF_000277835.1 Geospiza fortis | reverse complement strand
CGCAGCGTGCACCCCCAGGGAAATGATTTCCCGAGCCCCGGGCTCCTCTTTCCGCACCAGACTCCCAAAAGGCTGGAATCGCCCTTGATACCCGCTACTGACGGGCGGTAATGGCCTGAGAAGCTCGAGCTCATTAATAAATAAATTAATTAGCTCTATCTTACAGAAAAACTCAACGACAACAGGGGTTTATGACTTTTTATCCTCTTTTTTGTGGGGGGTGGAGGAGAATCACGGTCCTAAAAGCTTCGCTACAAAGAAGTTTCGAATTGCTCTGTTCACTGGAGTGTAGCGCAGAAGCGGAATAATTATCTCATTATCATAATAATCTAATTTGCTTGCACCGAAGAGGCTGCCCCGTTAGACAAGAACGTACTTTTAATATTGGAAATGGAATCGTTAAAATAAATTCCCAGCCTGAAGTTCTGCTGGCTTTGGGAAAGGAGGGAGGGAAAGGGGGAGAGCCGGTCCTAAAACAGCCCCGTTTTAACCCAGGGCTCTGCAGCGCATCCCAGCAGCCACATCGGCCAACGAATCCTTTCCCCGCGGCCAGAAAAAAAGAAAAACAATATAAAAATTGCATTTTTTGAGGTCTTACATTAAGAGACAAATATAAACAAGAATTCCTCCCGCCCTGTCATTTTCTCCAGCCACGGGAAATCTGCCCAAGAGCCACGCTCGCCCTCAGCCTCCCGTGGAAACAAACGCGCCTTCCGTCATTTACAAATTAGAGCAGATACGAGGCAAAATATTACTGAAAAGCGGTTTTTTTTTTCCGGGCGGATTTCTAGGGAATGGGTTTAATCTATGTAAATCTCCAAAAGTTATTATGCACCCTGCGATTTGGCATCATGGGAGCGCGGATTATGCGCCGCCGCCGCCGCCTCCTTTGTCGAGCGCCTCCCTGCTCCATTTTCCACAGCCAACAACTTTTTGCCTTGGTTTTGTTAGGGTTTGGTGAACAGAAATAAAAAATAAATTTAAAAACCACGAACAAACACAATTAAAAACCAACCAACCAAAAACCAACCGAGCAGCCAGGAAAAAAAAAAAAGCAAAAAAATAAAAAAAAAGGAGGGGGAGAAGAGAGGGAAAATGAAGACTTTTAATTTTTTTTATTTCTTTTTTTTTTTTTTTGTGGTTCAGGCTCTGACAAAAGCTGCTCGGTTTGAGTTTTTCGGTTCCCCGGGCTGGCTCTGCCTCTGTCCTCACAACCTTACACGATGCAGGGAAACCCCCCAAGGACTGAGCGCATACTTGGGTGCAGATGGTGCCTGCGAGCACAAAGATTGAGGGGGAGTATCTGTTACAGCGATACTTTCCACCAGCTGCAGATGTTCGGGGCCTAAAACTTCTCCATGTGTTCCAGCAAATAATGACCATCATTTTCTCTTCTTTTATTTTCAGAACGGAAATACACCGGAGCAGCTACATTTGTTCTCATTTGAGGGATCCCCTTCCTCCCCGCTCCTCAGCTCATCCCGACAGAACTCGCAGGAAGCAGCCCAGGGACCCGTTTGGCAAAAACTTTGGGAGGGTGCAAAGCGCAGGTTAAAGCCAGAGAAGCCGCGGGAGGACCGAAAGCTCAAAATATCTCGGGTTAATCCCAGACTTTCTGTATTTCATAAACCCGAACAAAGCGCCTCGCTCAATTTTCGTGCCGTTTCAACATTTAGGAGCTACGAGGTGAAACGGGCTGAAAATGCTTCTATCATTGTTTCACTCGGCGGTGTCTAATTCAGTTTATGGTCGCGACATCCATGACGGGAATTGCTGTCCATGGATGAGCCGGGCAGCGGGCCCGGGGGCGGCTGCCGAGGCAGGGATGGAACAGCGGCGGAGCTGGGATAAACCGCGGCAGAACCAAGGGACGGGGACACAAATCCCGGGCAGGCAAAACCCGGCGAGGCCGCTGGCAGATTTGCCGGAGGAAGTTGGGAGCCGGGGAGCTGCGGAGCTGCCTCCTCGCCCTGACAGAAGGATGGGGCTCGTCCCCATCACCTCCCCGGCTCTCCCCGCGCTGCCCCTTCCCCGAGCACACGCACCCACGCGGCCCCGGCTACCTGCACCCTGGCCTCGGAGAGCCCCAGCCGCTGGCTCAGCTCCTCCCGCATGAACGCGTCCGGGTAGTGGGTCTCGTCGAAAAGCCTTTCCAGCTCGTTCAGCTGCTCCAGGGTGAAATTCGTCCGGCTCCTCCTCTGCTTGATTTTCGTCTGCCCTTCGTCTTCCATCGCTTTCGCATCCTCCTTGCGCTCCTTCAGCTCTGGGGACACTGGGCACGACACAGCAGTCAGAGCGGCGGGGCCGGCGCGGCGGGCC
>NW_005054309.1:10796317-10796688 GCF_000277835.1 Geospiza fortis | reverse complement strand
CGTGGGCGCCCGAGGGCCCCGAGAACCCGAGGGGAGAAATGACAGCGAGGGACGCGGCCGCGGGAGGAGCGGGCGCGCAGCGAGCACCAGATAGAGCCAAACGCGCCGATTTCCCTGATATTGGTTTCCCTTTGTTTTTTTAAATCCCACCGCGGAGCACTTTTGTCGACGGAGATCGCCTCTTTCCCACCTTCGCTAAATTCTAATAAATTATTCAGAATTGTTTAACTCTTGCCTGCGTATCGATTTTTCATTGACCTTAGGGGCGATGACTGCACGTGACGGAGCGTTCATTTACCGGGGCAGGTCCGGGACCGGGGGTGGCAGCGGGGTTTATTCCGAGCCGGTCACACGCGACCGTGTCGCGACAG
>NW_005054309.1:10794499-10795113 GCF_000277835.1 Geospiza fortis | reverse complement strand
TCCGGAACGGGCCGCTCTCCCGGAGGGTGTTGTTCCCTGGAGCCCCGCGGCTCCCGGCGGTGCTCGGAGGGGTCTCCGTGTCCTTAACGTGAATTTGCCTTTCCCCGCTGCAGGCGCTCCCCGGTGGATCAGGAGGTGCTGCCCCGGTGACCGGAGGTGTGAGGATGGGCCAGAGTTTGGACGGAGGAATTGAGCGAGTTGGAGCCGTCTGTGCTGGGAAGAGGCGGAGCAGAGAAGGGAGCGGAGCTGGGAAGGGTTTGGAGCCCCAGGAAGGGCTGAGGGAGCTGGGAAGGGGCTCAGCCTGGAGAAAAGGGAGATCAGGGGGCCCTTGTGACTCTGCACAGCTCCTGCCAGGAGGGGACAGCCGGGGGGTCGGGCTCTGCTCCAGGGAACAGGGACAGGAGGAGAGGGAGCTGCGTGTTTTGTTTTTTGGGTTTTTTGTTTTGTTTTGTTTTGTTTTTTTTTTTTAATATTATAAATACAAACCAGCCCAGGGCAGCCAGCAGCCCTGTCCCAGCTGGGTTTGTGTGCGTTCTGTGCAGGTCGGAATGGGCCGGCGCTCCTCGGACACGGAGGAGGAGGGCAGGAGCAGGAGGAAGAAGAAGCATCGGCGG
>NW_005054309.1:10782154-10794446 GCF_000277835.1 Geospiza fortis | reverse complement strand
GTCCAGGTCGCGCTCCCGGGATCTTCCGTCCTGGTCCCATTCCTATGAGAAAAGGTGCATTTGTAGGAGATTTTAGAAACTCTTTGGTGTTACAGCAGGAAGCTGGAAGGGCTTGGATCCCACGGGTTGGGATTTTATGGCACCCATTGTTCTGAACCTTAAGAGATGTGAAACTGTTTTCACTTTGTCAAAATAAAACCCCAAACCCATCACCATGACCAGGAATACCCACACCTCCTTCTCCCCAGGAGAACAGAGCAGGGAATGTGCAGATCCAAAGGGAAATTCTGCTTTAACCCAGGGAAACCCCAGGAGGTAAAATAACTCTTCCTTTCTTCTCCCAGCAGGGACACCTCCCTCTGCCCCAGGGTGTTCCAAGCTCATCCTTGGGCACTGCCAGGGATCCAGGGGCAGCCCCAGCTGCTCTGGGAATCCCATCCCAGCCAGGAATTCCCAATTCCCAATCTCCCATCCATCCCTGCCCTCTGGCACTGGGAGCCATTCCCTGGCTCCTGTCCCTCCATGCCTTGTCCCCAGGCCCTCTGCAGCTCTCCTGGAGCCCTTCAGGCCCTGCAAGGGTCTGAGCTCTCCCTGAAGCCCTCCCCCCTCCAGGTGAGCACCCCCAGCTCTGCCAGCCTGGCTCCAGAGGGGCTCCAGCCCTGCAGCAGCTCCGTGCTCCATCCTCCCTGTCTCAGTCTGGCTTGTGCTGGTGAATTCACTGGAAGGAGGAGCTGGAGAACTCTCCTGGTGTCCAGGAGGAAATGCTCCTGCCAGACCTTTCTGGAGTGGCTGCAGGCTGGCAATGAACCTCAGGGATCCCAGAGGGGCTGGGGCTGCAGGGACCCCAGGGCATCCAGGAATGATCCAGGGCTCTGCTTTTGGGCTCCTGCCTTTGCCCCTGGGGCAGGGCAAATGCTCCTGGCAGGTCAGGCCCTGCTCCATGCTGGGTTTGTCCCTGACCCCCAAGAATCAAAGGCAGCAGTTCCTGGAATTCCTGTCCCTCATCCAGCAGGAACATCACCTTCCCTTTCCAGGAGCAGCCCTGTTCTTCAGCATTAACCTCTGTATCCTGCCCAGCATTCCAGCTCCTGCTGCCCCTCTCCCTCATGCTGGACCAGCACTGAGCACATCCTGAATTATATTCTTATTTATATTTTATATATGCAGATAGTATAATATAATATAATATAATATAATATATACATTTTGTATTTTAATATTGATTACACGTAAAGGCCAAAAACAGGGAGGATTGTAATTATTAATCAGTTAACTACTGGGGAGATGGGGAGGAAGTGTTAAGATTTGGGTTTTGGGGTTAATATCTTTTCTTTCACCTTTCTCCTTGGTGTAGAAGAATTTATTCTTTGAATAGACAAAACTGGGAGGGAGGGGAAAAGGAAATGACCCTTTTGATTCCTGATTGGACTCAGGAGGGAACTGCCCTTAAATGAACTCAATGAAATAATTAACACTGACTAACTGATTACTACTAATAGTAGTTAAGGACCCCACCCAAGCTTCATTTTTTTGCCTGGGGTGTGGATTTTGGGGGATGAGCTCTTTAGGGCAGCAGTGTCCCTGTGTATGTGAATTATTTGCTATGGGGGAAGAGTGGGATTTGAGGCTTCTGGAGCACCCTGTGAACCCCCTGAGTCTGTACATGTTTCCTCAGGAATCCTTGGGGGTTTGTCCCTGTATTTTGGGGTTTTTGGGCAGCGCCAGCATCACCCCTGGCTGTGTTTTCTCAGGAATTGTTTGGGGAATAGTGCCATGCTCCCCCTGTCTCTGTGTTCTCAGGAATGGTTGGGGGTTTGTCCCTGGTTTTGGGCAGTGCCAGCCTCACCCCTGGCTCTGTTTCTCAGTGATTGCTGGGGGTTTGTCTCTGTTCTTTGGGATTTTGGGGCAGTGCCATACTCAGCCCTGGTTCTGCTTTTTCATTGATTGGTGGGGGTTTGTCCCTGTATTTTGGGGTTTTTGGGCAGCACCAGCTTCACCCCTGGCTCTGTTTTCTCAGGAATCCTTGGGGGTTTGTCCCTGCTTTTTGGGTTTTTTTGGGGCAGTGCTATACTTAGCCCTGGCTGTGTTTTTGAGGAATCTTTGGGGTTTTTTTGTTGGTTTTGGGATGTTCGGCAGGGTCAGCCTCACCTCTGGCTCTGTTTTTCAGGAATTGCTTGGGAAGCAGTGTTGTGTTTTCTGAGGAATCCTTGGGGAGTTTTTTTGCTGTTTTGGGGTGTTTGGCAGGGCCAGGCTCACCCCTGCTGTGTTTTCTCAGGACTCCTTGGGGTTTTTTTGCTGTTTTAGGGTATTTTGGCAGGGCCCGGCTCCCCCCTGCCCTGTTGCAGGCGCAGACACAGATCCAGCAGCAGCTCTTCCTACGGCTCCAGGAGGAAGCGCAGCCGCTCCCGGGGCAGAGGCAAATCCTACAGATCCCAAAGGTCCAGGTCAAAGAGCAGGACCAGGAGGTAAGAATCTCCCTAGGAAAAAAAAAATCAGTGGTATTTTACTGGAAAAACATTCCTGGAAAATCCTGCCAGAATTCCTGGGCTTGGGATCAATGGGAATAATGGCTGCAGGTGATGGTTCACACCACACATCCCTGGAAATTCCTCATTTGGGGTCTCTGGAGTGCTTCCCACACAGTAAATCTTTCAGTTACCCTGGTGGAACACTTTTGAACATAAGATATTTATCTTGCATTTGATTCAAGCAAAAACCCCATAAATAGGGTTTTTTGGTGTCATACAATTATTTCTAAGTGTCTCATAGTTTTTTTTCCTTTGGTTCCTGCTTTGCATAATTCCCACACATAACACTGGCTCCCTGAAGTTCAGAATAAACTGATTTTCTCTCCTGTGTACCTCTCAGAAAAGGATGAGTCTTTAGTTATGCAATCTTTTATTAATATTTAAGGATGTCTGCAGTGAAAGTTTGCATGCATTGGTTTGTGACAAACAAATATTTCACAATTTAAATATTTAAATCTTAACCAGAAGGTTTAAAAGACATTAAAAAAAATCTGCTTTTCTTCTTTAATTAAAAGATGCTTGGTTGTGTTTGTGTGTATTTTCCAATTAAGAGGTTTAGCTGAAGTTTATCCTGACTACCAGGTTTCCCATTAGCATTTTCTATTGATTTTAAATCAATTATTGAGTAGATCAGGCAGATCAAAGCTGTTTGGGTCCATATTTAAAATCTTCAGCCAGGTGATTTTGTGTGCTTGCGCTAAGAATTTGTTAAACCTTTGGTTTCCATGTCCAAACCAGGAGAGCTGTTGCCTCTAAATGTTGAAAAATTGCTGTTGAAAGATGTGAATATTCCCCTTTCTCTTCGTTGTGCTGTGCCATGACTTATTCCCAGCTGTTCACTGGAAGAGTTGCTTGGACCCTTTATTGCTGCAGTGCCTTTGTAGTAGAAATTTAATTATTTAGAGTTAGAAATAAATTTAGAAATTAAACTGCCTGACCTCTCTTGGAGTATCCTCCCCATCAGAGCTGTGCAGCTATTCCTGTGAATATCCACTTTTTTTTTGCTAAGAAAATCAGTTTGAACCCACAGAAATGTCAGAAGAAGGAGATGAAAGGGAAGAGTTTTCACATACTCAGTGTTAGGAAGTGTGATAAACTGATTTAATTTTTTTTTATTATAATAAAACAATATATAATAAATTACAGACCTCATGAGCTATGGTTTAATGGTCATATGGTTATAATACAATAATATATAATAAATATGAATTGCAGCTCTCAGTAGCTGTGGTTTAGTGGTCATCTTTTCCAAGGGATTTGATTTTAATAATGGTTACAATATATGGAAATTAGGCACCTAAAAACATGAAAAACCTGGCTACTGCTAGGAAATACTGTGTATCAAATATTTGATGTATCAGGTATTTTATGTATCGAATATTTGATGTATCAGGTATTTTATGTATTAAATATTTGATGTATGAGGTATTTTATGTATCAAATATTTGGTTTATTGAACATTTCACATATAGAGTGTGCAGCACTAGGGAGGTAGGGCTGCACATTCCTTTAAATGCTGGTCCTATTCACACCCACAGAGGGAAAATATTGCTAAATAACATCCCAAATGATCCCCCAGGAGCCCAAAAGCTTAAAGTTAAACCCAACAGGACCCATTCCACCCTTTATTGTAATTTTTTCTGAGTCTGCTGTAGTGTGGCACTGAGCAGCTCTGCATTAATCTGATTTTGGGGAGTTAAGTCTTGGTTTAGCACAAAGCTGCTACTCCAGGCTTGTGCTTGCCCTGCTTGTCAGTGCTGAGCTCTTTCAGTGATGCCAAATAATCCCTTTTCTGCCTGAAAATCACTCAACCCAGGGGCTCACCTGCTTTCCAAGGAGTTTAGGATTCCTCAGGCTGGGAAAGAGATTGTGGGGGAGAGAGGGAATGTGATGGAAGAGTAGAAAAAAGAAACCTGAAAATACAAATGGTGGGGAAAGGTGGTTCAGGATTGAGGGTTCCCCATCTCTGCCTTACCTGGGCCAGGTGTGACAATGTTTGTCCTGGAAAATGTGTGTGTTTATAGTGCTGGCATGGAATTCTCATGAGTTCCAGCTGTACTCCCTAATTTTTATTTGTTCAGAGTGGCACAACTTATTTTCCTACGGCTTTTCAAGGGAAACCCTGAAGAAACCACTTGTAAATAATAAAAAATAATTAATAAAAGGCTCCAGAGGAGCTCAGGCAGCCCCTTGTGTTCCTGTGGTGAGGAATGGGTTATCCAGGGGAATATTCCTGAGGATCTCCAGCTTCTGCATTGCCAGGGAGGGAGGAAAAGCTGCTCCCACCTGGAAAGGGGAGATCAGCCTGGGTTTGTAGCCTCTGCTGCACCCTCAGGGGATTATCCTCTTTTGGAGCCCAGAAAATGTAAATTTTGTTTTATTTATTAGGAGTCTGCCTCTAGAAAATTACCTTCCTGTTGGAAGTTAAGGTCTGGTACGTGGTCTCTTTGAATGCCTGGAATTGTTTTTGGCATAAATCATGCAGGTGACACGGATTCTGTATCCTGTGACCTCTTTTCTCCCCACAATCTTTTAATTTGTTTTTCAAGGTAGTGAAGGTGGTGTTAAAAGTAATGCATTGTTTAATAACTTCTCCAACACAGGTGTTTTATTTGAGCAGGTGATTTACAGATCTCCAGCAGTGCAAAACACTGAGATAGATCAAGTTTTACTGTGGAAAGTTGAATTTTTATAATGATATGTGTAAGATATTTTAAATAGGTGTTGTTTGCAACCTAAACTGATTTCTTGTACTTTCTTGGAGAAGAAAACTTGTGCATATTGTGGTTATTTTATTTTAGATGCATTTTTATGGTGAAAAAAGTGGGACTTCCCAGTATTGCTTGTTCTTTTTTTGAGAAGATAAGAAAACTTGTGCATATTATAATTATCCTGTTTTAGATACAATTTTGGAGTTAAAAAAGTGGAGCTTCCTAATGATAGTTGTGTTTTATTTGAGAAGATAAGAAATTTTGTGTGTGTTGGCTGTTTTATTTTGGATGCAGTTTTTAGGGTGAAAAAACTGGAGCTTCCCAGTAGTGGTTGTGTTTTATTTGAGAAGATAAGAAAACTTGTGCATATTATAATTATCCTGTTTTAGATGCATTTTTAAAGTCAAAAAAGTGGAGCTTCCCAGTAATGCTATAAATTCCAAGCTGTCCTACAGTGAGAGAGTACAATGCAAATACGACTTAATAAGATCACAAACTGAATTTCAGCAGAAACAACCAAGATTTACATTAAATTAGGAATTTTAAAACCGATTTAGTTTGTTTTACTGAGCATTTGCTTAATAACATTTCGCCTCCTCACAATCTTTTTAAAGCCAATAATTCGTCTGCGAGGCGCAGGCACATCCTTCTGTGGAAAAATTGGAAGCAACAGCTCCCTCTCTGCAGCCAGGCATCCAGAGCTGGGAAGGAATATTTCAGCTCCACAGAATTTAATAAATCATCCCATTTCCTAATTTGATCATATTAGATGCTGATGTGGAAGGAGCATTTCAAATAGCAGCTCCTCATTAATATACATCAGGCTGGGGAATAGCAGGGAATACTTATGGAGGGATGTCACAGTTCCTGTTCCTTAGTTTACTAAGTGGAACAGGTTGATGTGATCCTGGGTGTTATTTGTCACTGTCTTGCTAAAATGGTTTGGGTCGAGTTATGGAGTCCAGGAAGACGGGGCTGATAAATCAAAAGTGGATTGAGTGGACAGCAGGCAGTGATTGATACCGTGACAGGATATGAGGAAAGGAATCTTGATAGGAGCATGCCCCATATTGAATATGAGAAGGAAAATGGCCCTGGAGTATGGATATTATTCAAGGAAATGAGAATAATAATATCATCTTGAAATTATTGCTGGGTGAAGATTAGGGGAGTTCTTATTAGAATATTCTGCTGCTGTGGCTCCTGCAGGATTCTGGGCTGGATGGAGCCCTGGGAATACTGGGAGAGTTTCCACTGTGATTGTTCTGCCAGTTAATCACATAGAAAATACTCTGCAGCAGAACTTGCTGCACAAATCTTCTAATTCATGGAGCTTTAAATAGAATTAACCAAAAAATGTTGACCTTTATTCCCTGATTTCAGCCAATCCTGGAACTGCCTGTGAATATGCAAGTTTGCTTTATTGTCTGCCAAATGGCTTTGGCTTCTCCCATTATGTTAAAATGCAAACTGCTGCCTTAAAATATCTTTAATGCACTTCCACTTCGAAATCGACACAAAACCAGCAAGTGCATCTGTACATCTTGAAGAAGAAAAAAAGATTATATGGGAAGTAATCCTGCCTGGAGAGCTGATCCTTGGCAGTGTGGCTGAAGGAGGTGGTGGATCTGGTTTTACATCTTGTTTCTTTACCATTCCTCCAGTCTAATGATTTCATGTGCAGGTTATTGCATCCAGGGCAGGGGAGCTGCTGCTTGGGGCTGGCTTTGGCACAGCTTTGGGTTTGGGGATGCAGAAGCAGCTGCCATCATCCCAGCAGTGTGAACTGGAATTAACCTGGGCTCAGCCTGGCACAGTTTTGTGGTTAGCAGTTCATTTGTGCTGTTTAAAACCAGAGTCCTCAAGTGCAGTGTGAGAAGAGTCATTAAATAACTGATAATAAAACCCCACTGATTGTGGTTTTTTTGGGGTCTTTGAGAGTTTCCCTTTTTAATCCCTTCTTTAAAAAATTGCTGTTAGATATTTTATTGAAGGGTTGGTACTGCACAGTTTGTAAGACTTTTTAAAGATGGCATCACTGAATGCTTTTGTATTTGTGTTACTGGTACCTGTCTCAGTTAATCTCCTTTTTTCCATGCAATTATCTTAGTGTGGGATTGAAGCACTGGAGTCTTTCTACATTAAAACCTGGCCTATCAGACCTCAGAGCTGATAAGAACTAGTGGATCAAGACACAATTTGTAGTAATTTTGTGTCTGTCTGTCTGTCCTGCTCAGCACATGCTGGTGAACAGCTTTTCATGGATTACAGAGCAGGGGCTTCATTATGAAAACTTCGGGAGGGATTTCCTCAAACAGCATTGGCCTAAGAGGAAAATAAAGCTTTTCAGGAGAGAGGAAATTAAAAGGGATGGATGTTTTGAGTGGACAGCAGATAACTAAAGAGTAAAATTGTGATGGAAAGTTTATGGAGGAACAGAAGGATGTAGAGGAGAGATTGGTTAAAAAAAAAGAACAGAATGTGTCCAGTGGTGGGCAAAGATCCACTGTAGTGGTGTGGAGTTAGAAGACTGATTGTTAGGGGCGTTGAGGTGTGAATTTCAGGGCGGTGCAGCTGTGGGATTAAAGCTGGTGATGTTCCAGGTGAGAGCAGAGGTCTGGCCGTGGCACTGAGCGCTGGCACAGCTGATGGTGGCTGTTCAGGAAAAGGACAAGCTGGGGACACAGGGGAGGTTTTGGGCTGGCTGTGGAGCAGCTGGGTGTGCTGGGAGGGTGGCACTGGGACTGGGAGCAGCAGGACTGGCTCAGAGGGATGGGGCTGGGATGGGACAGGGACATCCAGGGCCTTTCTCCTGCTGCAGGACACCAGGAGTGAGCAGGGCTGGGCACACAGGGACACAGCTGGGCCCTCTGCAGCTGGGAAATCCCTTTGGAAATGCCAAAGGAGGAGTTTCCCAAAGAGAAGCAGACAGGAGCCCTGGCAGAAGTCAAGCAGTGCTGTTTAATTAGAACATTGCTTTTGAAATTCCAAGCCATTCCATGCTTCTGTAATTTTATTCTTGTGATTAATTCTTAGGATTGCTGCATTTTTTGCCTGGTTGTGGCCACTGGAGTTACTAGTCCTTTCAAGTACTGATCTGCAGCTTAGGATATTTTTTCCCCTGTCCTTGCTCCTCACATTAACCCACTCAGGTGCAATTATGTGAGGAATCAGTGTAAATATTACATGTTCCTGTCTCGTTTTACTGCTGTGAAAGTTTTAAGCCTTTGGTCCATTAGCAAATAGATTTAATTAAGATATTGCAGCATTTCTTTCATGAAACTTCAAATAAAAGCTTGGGGCAGGAGGGTGGGATTGACATTACTGAGTGTGATCCTGCTGATTGTAATGTCAGCTCCCGGTTTTTTTTCCCCCAATAAATCCAACCCTGCAGTTTTTATTTAGGATCGTGTTGCATTCCAGGTTGTATCAGCACCAGCCTCTAAAAATATCCTTTTTTTTTGTTGCAATAAGTGACTTTTTCAAGAGGATTGATCAGTTTGTGTCCGTGGCTGTCCAGGAAAGGCCCAGAGGTGGAGCAGCAGCAGTGAGGATATCCTGGAGCAGCAGGCACTGCTGAGCTCATTGCCCACCCTTAATTGACCACTTTGGGAAATTAAACTTCACAGGGCAACGCCAAGGGCCCTCCAGTTATCAATAAAGGCACAGAGCTGCGAGTGACAGCTGCTTTGATGCTTTTCATTGGTATAAAACCAAAAAAAGGAACCTTAAAAAAGCTCTGAATGCACAAGTGCTGTTCATTTGGAGCTCAGGCTCGAGTCTGATTGCAGGGAAAGTTGGTTTTTGTGCAGCCCAGGTACACAAAATGTGTTTAAAGCAGAGCTGCTTACTACTCCAGAATCTCTCATTCCTCCCTTTGGACAAAGGTGTCTTTGCAGGTTGTTGGGGTTTTTAGTGCTTCAGTTTTCTGTTTGGAAAAGGAACTCCCCTTAGTGAGGAACTGCCTTTTTGATTTCAGTGTGTCTACATTCTAAACCACTATGTATTTTAACTTACTCTTTTCATTCTCTTTTTTCTCTGCTACCAAAGCTCTGGCCATGAAATAGAATCTGTTTTTTCTTTGCTGCAGAGCTCGTGTTTCTCGAGGCAGCCCTGCAAAAACAGATGTCTTGAGGATGCCCTGGTAATCCAAGACCCTCTTGGCTCTGTACGTTGTTGCTCCTTCCAGGGTTCATTTCTAGGAGTGATTTCCCCCACTGTGAAACACAAAATAGTAGAATTTAGTAGTAAAAATTTACTCTTTATTCCCCATCTTTCACTCTTTCTATTTCTCATAATATATTGCAGGGACAGAATCTGGTTAAAATGGTGAAGGCAAAAAATGTGGATTTCTGCCAGAAAAGTGCTATGGAGAGGTTATGTTGTATGTGGAGTGATAGAGCAGGGGGAAATGAATTCCCACTGCCAGAGGGCAGGGCTGGGTGGGATTTTGGGAAGGAATTGTTCCCTGGCAGGGTGGGGAGGGCTGGGATGGGATTCCCAGAGCAGCTGGGGCTGCCCTGGATCCCTGGCAGTGCCCAAGGCCAGGCTGGACACTGGGGCTGGAGCACCTGGGACAGTGGGAGGTGTCCCTGCCATGAGTGTGGATGAGCTTTAGGGTCCCTCCCAACCCAAACCATCCCATAAGCCAGCATCCATGCCCTGGAATCCTTTGCTGTCAGTTTTTTCTGGGATTCCAGGCCTTGCTCCTTAGCAGGACATGGCTGTGGGCAGGGCAGTCGCTGCTGCAGGCAGGGTTTGGGGCCCTTTGTGACAAACCTTATCCCATAAAATCCATTTTCCTGTGGGATCCAGGTTGTGCCATTCCCAAAGTGTGCTCTGGCAGTGAGTCCATGATTAACCTGATTGAAACTCTGCTATCCTGCCACTCCCTGGCTGTCCTTTGATCCTTTGTGCTGCCTCTCCTCCCACATCTGAACTCCTGAGCTTTTACATTTTCCCAGTTTCCAACACTGAGGCTCCCAAAAATTCCAGAGCAAGCTGTAGAGCTGATAATTCATCTTCTCTTGGTGCAGCTTTATTGGCATCAAACCCCAGCCCTGGCAGAGCCATGGCAAGGCTGCCATGTATCTAATACACCTGACTTCAGTGATTCCAGATTTTCCTGAGCTGGGGTGTTCTAGGAAGAAAAGGTTCCCAAAAGAAATGGGATCATTGCAGGCATGTGCAGAGTTTTTGTCCTTTTGCTGTTAAACTAGAGTATGAACAATTCTCTGAACAAAATATTTAATGTTAAATATGTGGTGAGGGTAATGAAAAGATGGGAGAACTTGGATTTGTTTTTGCATAGTGTAACTGAAGACAGGTGTATTAGATATATAATGTATATTTAAAAAACTGACATCTAGAAAGATATGGGAATTTAGTATCTATACCATAATTGTAACTGTAACTAAAATATTTTGATTGTACTCTTGTAGAATTTTATTTTGAGCCAAAGTTTTCTGCAAAATTCTTACATGCAAAGCCCCAAAATCCTGGGAAATGTTTCAATGGGGAATTTCCTTATCCATAGGTATTATTGTAAGAGATTCTCCAGTTGTGTTTTTTATTGGATCATATCCCTATCTCTTAGGAAGGCAGCCTCTCAATGAATTTAAAGGGTCAGGTCATGCTCAGCTCAAATAACTGATGTAAATTCTGGTTGTAATTCTGTGCTATGGGTTTGTGTCCTAGAAATGAAGGCAAGGCCAGCAGTATGGGTTTATTATTTGTAATTCTGTATGAACTCTTAGGCATCTATTTTTCTTCCATGGTTTTTGGTTCTCCTCTATGGAAACATGCAGGGATAAACTGAATTGTGATAGAATTTAAATTAATCTGTGGCACAGCACTGAAAATCTGTTCCCAGTCTATATCAAAAAGAGATGCTGAAAGTTTTCCTGTTAAAGCTCTGAGCTTCTTGATTGGAGAATGGGTGAAAAAAAAAGCAAAGCCTTTTCCTATTTTTCTCCTATATAGTCTTCTTGAAGTTCTTCCAAATTAGATTTTAAATGCCAATTAGGAGGTTGAATATACTAAAATAAAAGCAAATACAACCAAAATGGCCTCACCTTATGGCTAGTTAGGCTTTTTCTCTCAAAAGCAGAACCTTTGCTCTGAGCATGGCTTTGAGAAAGATATTCAGCTTAATGAACACATTAATTAGAACCATAACTATTTATAAGATAATTAGAAACGAAGCACGGTAAACTGGGCTTTTCCTGCAATTAATGGAGGATTAATTACTGGAGGTAATGAAGTGGATTTTTAAATGCATTAAGGTGAAGTACAGAGATGTGCAAGGCTTTGTGATAGTTGCATAATTATTCCAGGCTGTTTGAGCAGAGCTCCTATGAGCTCGCTAATAAGCATCATTGCATCATTATGTATGCACTTAAAAAGACTTACCACCAAAATGACTGCCTAATTATTTCTAATTGGCAGGACTCTGTGTAGTCATTGAGCTGTTTGTAGCCATTTTAAGGTTCATTTAACTATCCTTGGGGCCATGTGATAGATGGAAAAAAGCTCCTGCTCCGCGCTGGCCTTGGCTGGCGCCGTTAATCAGTTTTGGTGGGCTCCAGTTTGAAATGCATTTGCTCCTGCAGAGGTCAAAACCTGAAGTAGTCCAAGCAAAGTTTGGCTTTTTGAAGCCACTTGACTGTATTCATTAGCAATTAGTAAAATAATTGTGTCTGTGGCTGTGTTTGGATTTCTGTGGGGCCGGGTGTGCTTTCATCGCCGGCCCTTCTCACGGCACATCAGCTTCCCAGGAATCCAAACCTTCTTCCCAGAGCCCCTTCAGCAGCCTCAGTGCTGTGCCCTATGGTCAGTGCAGCACCTTTCTTCAGTCGTTTGGTCCCTGATCCAGCTCCCAGCGTTTCAGCAGCAGCAGCTCCTGATTTAGTGGAAGTTTGTACCCTGGGACAACGCAGGGAATCTCCGAGGAACCGGGACTGAGTGTTGGGAGAGGGAGCCAGGAGCAGGCTGCTCCACAGGCTTTGGCAGTTTGGGCATCCATTCCCCAGCTGCTGACAGCTCTGATACCCC
>NW_005054309.1:10780378-10782144 GCF_000277835.1 Geospiza fortis | reverse complement strand
AGCAGGAATAATCCCAGATCTGTGTTGGGTCAGTGTAGCCAGCAGTAATTCCATGGGAAATGTCGTGGCTTGAAACGCTCTCCTGTTTGGAGAGGTGGAATCAGTCTGGAGGGGTTTTATCTGCCCAGCTCTGTGGGGCTGAACGTGAGATCCTGTTAGGAGAGTGCCTGGGAAGCTCCTGGGTGTAATCACAACCATCTGCAGGGCACTGTGAGCTACAGGAGCCACTCGTGCAGCTCAGGGGAGCACTGGCAGCAAACTGCACCCTGAGAAAGGAAAGGTCAGCAGTGCCATTGGGCCACAAAAATGGGCTTTGGGGAATTTTATATTAATGCAGAACCCAAACAGTTATTATGGTTAAAGTGTAAGGTTGATTAAAAAGAGTTATGAATTAAAAAGCAGCCAAAATGTCATTTATTTATGAGATATTGGTTCAAATAACAGATATTGGTTCAAATAACATAAAGGATTAAAGCAAGTGAATTATGGTAGTGTAAACAAAAATAAAACCAAATCTTTAAGGAAAACTGCAGAAGTATTTCAATGTTTTAAAAATTGGTTGAATTGTGAGACTTCTCTAAGGTTAATGTTTTGATTACTCTGTAAGCTAATATTCAATACAGAAAAATGATGGAAAATAGAAATAGCCTTTCTTATTAATTAGGAATTTTATTTTATGGAGTCCCATCAAATATGTGGTGATGGAATTTGCTTAGTGCATTATCAGAACTAGGAAATGCATTTTAAAGTGAAACTACAGTTTTAATTACATCCATATAATATGGAAAATGGGAAATTAAGTTAAATTAGACTTTCAGTGAAAAGGGTACCCACTTCCTCAGAGGGTGATGGTGGGAGAGTGGGTTGTTCCTCGTTCCCCTGGAAGGAATGTTGGAAATGTGAATGTTGTGGGTGAGGCAGCAGGACAAAGCCAGAGCTGGAGCATTCTGGTGGCTCTGAAATACCTGAATTCTGGGGTGTTCCCTCACTTCAGCCACATGAAAAGATGGAATTCTTGGAATAATCCACTGAAGCCTTGGCCTTGCTCACTCCTGGTGAGTGGAGCTGGAGGTTGGGGAGCAAAGCCACGTGGCTGTGGTGGGTCCCAGCTCTGGGGCTGAAGGATTGTTGGGGTGGTTTCAGCTCACCCAGGAATGGTGGCACCCCCTGGCCTGGGGTCCCTCAGTGACCCTGAGGTGATGGGGACAGGGAGGGGCTGGGTGGGATGCAGCTCTTTGCCCTCTGCAGCATCCAGGGGTGTCCAGAACAGAAATGCCAGAGACTTGGAGCTTGGTCAGCAGCAGGAACCAGTAAGTGAGGGAGAAAAATGAAAAATACATGAGTAAAAAACCCCAAAATACACAGCAGTAACAGCTGGGGACACCAGTGACTCCCAGAGGGGTGTCAGACACATTTCCCTTGGTTAGTACATTGGTAACTCAGTAAAAGTTACACATTTCAGTTCTAAAATCCCATTATATTCCTATTCCATCCCCTCCAACATCCCCAGGATGGTGTTAATGAACACCTTGGTGGTGTGAATCTTCCCAGAGTTGTGGGGACAGAATTGTGGAAGGTTTTGAGTGACACAACAGGTACTGGTTTGTTTTTGGAATTTATTTTTGGAATTCCTCAGCTGCCTGGTTTGGGTAATATTCTCAGTGATGGAAATAATTCAGTTTTCATTTTAATTCTTGCCTTGAGGTCTGGAAATGCAGGTGAGTGTGGTCCATAAGAGCTGCTGCAGAGTCAGGAACCTGTCACTC
>NW_005054309.1:10767823-10780368 GCF_000277835.1 Geospiza fortis | reverse complement strand
GCTGTGGATTTTTGGGATTCTTTTGTGTTTTAAACAAAGAGCAGAGCTTAGGAGAAAATTCCATGAGACCCTTTTTTTAACAAAACCTAGCTATGTAGAAATCACATCATAATTCACCTTTATTCCCCATTGAAATTAGCACTGACACCAACCAGTTTGTGCTCAGCACCATCAGCTGATCAGAACAGTCAGAACACATTTTGAAATATAATTATTAAGTACTTCTGTTGCTTTATGTATTTTTTAAAAACAATCCAGATTTTATTGTTTCTCTCTTTCTGGTGTGATATATTTGACAATATCTTATGTAACTATTGACTATTTTATGTAACATTCCACGAGGAAAACACTAATTTTTATAATAGTAAATGAAATATTGAGAGTTTTCTTCCCTGGAGTTTTTAATTAGCCATAAGAATTGGGCTTTGGGAGGGACAGGGCAGGGTTAGAGGTGATAACGCCCAGAAAAGGAGATTTTGAGGCTGGTAAAGGTGGCAGCTCCGTGCTCTTCAGCAGCCTGCAGGGATGGAGCTGTTCAGTTTTCATCCAGGGGAATATTGAAAACAGCCCCTGCCTTCCTCTGTCTGCTCTGCGTTTGTTACATGCAAAATATTTAAAGGGAGATGCATCCAACTTGCATGGAAATCAGAAATTATCCCTGTGTTTATCAAGTGTGCACTGGAAAATAAACACAAAATATCCAAACTCTTTATGTTATGTTGTCCTTCCCCAAGATTTTGGTGTGATGGTGTGAAATATTTTTGTTTTTCTTGTGTGTTTCTAAAGCCCATTCATGACTTATTTCTGGAGTCCAGTTATAGCAATTTTCATTTAAAATGTTAAGTTTATTTTGTTTTTATTTTGGGAAAACAAGATATTTTAAAAATCTATATTCTTCATAAACATGTGGTGGTAAAAAGTACAGGTGGAAAACCTTAAATTTTGTTACATCTCATAGAATTTAAACCTCAACCTGTCTGGTTATCACTGAATTAAAGAGGAAAAATTGCCTTTTTTAAAAGCTGTGAGCACAGAGAATGGGTTCATTTGTTTTACTCAGGAAAAGGCAGAGACACAGCTTTTCATCCAGGTGTTATTATTTGTGTTGCTTGTGGTCATTATGAATCCAGTCAGTCTCAATATTCCCAGTCTTCCAAATTAGATATTTATTTCTAGGAAATGCCTTAATCCTGTCTTTAAGCAGATTTTTTCTTTGCCTTTTAAAAGGTGTTGCAGTGTTGAAGAATGAGGAATATTTAGGTTTTTTTTCCTCTGTTGTTTGAATTTTGGCTCTGTGCTGGTGGCACTTTGAGATCTCAGTTGCCAGTGCTGGTGCTGACCAAAAATTGGGATTTTTGGGTTTTTTTTGCAGTTTCTGAGAGCAGGTGGTGTCCTGGCGTGTAAGCTGATTTCAAATATCTGTTTAGGTAATTCCCTTCAGCTGTCTGATATCAATTTGGGGATGTAAGGACACACAAATATTACAGAGTCCTTAAGCTCAGCCCATCACTGGGGCCTCAATCTTGGAGGTTTTATGATCCCAAAACCTGCACTATTGGGTTTGTCCCAGCCAGACAGAGGAGCACTGTTTACCTGTAATTAATCTGAGCTGAGGCACAGGGGAAGTGGAAAATCTCAACCTGAAAATCTCTCCTGTCTGTCCCTTAACATTTTACCATAATATCAGAGGTGTTGTCAAATTTACAACAAATAATTGCCTGGCTCGTGATTCCATCTGGAGAATGAATTGGAGCCTTTTCCATGCTCTGGGATCCATCCAGGGCAGATGCAGAGGCACTAATGCCTGCACAGGCAGAGAGGGATAATCTGGCCTGTTTGTCCAGGGTCCTGCAGGAAAGCTGCACCTTTGTTTTTTCAAATAGATTCCAGCTGCTTGGAGAAGGGAGTAACTCCACGTGCTTGTAAGAATTAATTACAGGGGTTGATGGATCTGCTTGCTAATAGAACGTGGGGCTCGTTTGTTCCTGTAGAATTCAAGTTTTCCCCTTTTTTTGGAGAAAATAAAAAATGTCTTTCCTCCAGGATGGCAGCATTTAAGTTTTCCTTCAGCCCATTTTTTTTCTGGTTGCTTTTCCTCAGCCTAAGCAGGGAGAGTTCTGAGGTTTGCTGGGGAGAGGAAGGAATTTCCTTGTTGGTGTCTTTATGTGGCAAATGAGCAACTGTTGTGATTTTCCCTCACCTTGTGCTTTAAACTTTTTGTATGTCCAGAAGATAAGCTGGGTATTCTCAACTCAACTGAGCCTTTTTTTGTTTTGTTCCCAGATTATTGGAATGATATTTACTTCCCTTATCAACATTAACTCTGATTTTATATGGAAGTTTTTATCTAATGTACCTGCAGCTGAGTACTGCACCCTTTTTTTTTTTAGGTGTATATAGGGTTTTTGCCATTGAACTCCAAGACTGCTTTGAATGAGAAAGGACAAGGAATGTCAGGGATTTTTGGCTGTTTATTTAATAGGACCAGTTTCTGGTATTAACTTTGGTTAATGTAAATGTAATGTACATTTGTACATAATGTACATGTTCAGAAAATGTACCAGTTTCTGTATTAACTTTGGTTTCTTTTTTATTTTATTCCCTAAAGATTATTAGAATTAGATTCCAGATTTTTCTGCTCAGCCATGACATGGCTACAGGAATATAGGGTTAGAAAAAAGTCCTGCTTTGGGACACACTCTGAGAACCGGTGAGGGAAATTCATGTCAGGTAAAACCAGATGGGTTCTTATCTGATAATCTTAATTTGAAGTTGAATTTTAGGAAGGAGTCTTTAAGCAGATTGGCAAGAGAAATAAATGGTGTATCTCCCTTCCATCCATGGGCTGCAGGCAGGGAGCTGTGCCTGGATCCCAGGGGATGCAGGTTCTGGGCACAGCACTGATTTAGGCTGATTTAGGGAACTCGATGTGTTTGGGGTTGTTCTCCTCCTCCCAGCTGATCTCTGGTGGGTTTTCCAGCTCCTCACTGGTGACCAGGCCGTGCTGGATGTCCTTCCCAAGGACTCCTCAGGATAACCAAGGCGTTGTGGCAGAGGAGGCACCTTCATCCCCCTTGGAATCCAGAGCAGGAGGTTCTTCCAGGAGTCTGGAGAGCTCAAGTTGTGCCAAAGCAGCTGCTTTAGAATTCCAGCAGTGTCCCATCCCTGGGTTCTTCTCTCTGGCTGCATTCCTGTCCTCTCCATGCTGCCTTTCCATCTTTTTCAAAATGACATTTGAGGGAACTTTACCTCCCCAAATGTTTGATGATGTAGTTACCATGATTTACAAGTGCAGAGTTGCTGGGCTGAGTTGGTGCTGGTGTTTGGTGAATGCATTTCCTCAGCTCTGCATGTGGCATAATTGGCCACACAAAGACACCAGCAAGGAAATTCTTCCTCTCCCAGCCAAATGCCAGAGCTGTCCCTGCTTAGACTGAGGAAAAGGCAACCAGGAAGAAATGGGCTGCATGAAAGTTTAAATGTTGCAGTCCTAGAGGAAAGACATTTTACATCATCTCCAAAAAAGTTCATGGTTGTCCCAGTTCTTGTTTTTATTTCATCCTGCTTTTCTCTGGCACTGTGGATGATAATTTTTTAGATCTTAAATGTTCCCTTATTCTGAAATATGTTTTGTCACTTTACAACTGTCCAAACTCCTGGTTTCAAACAACTTTTCCCTCTTAACATCAGTCTCCTTTCAGGTTGAAACTCTGACTCTGCTGCTGCCTACTTTTGTTATCACTCGCCTTATATTGAACAGTAAATTAAAAAAAGTTACTATTATCATAAATGTTATCTGTATTTAACTTCCTCAAAGACATGCACTTTAAAATTGCAAACTAATAACAACCTGCAATGTTTTGTGGAGGCAGCTACATTTGTACTGTATATACATCTTTAATAATTTCTGCATCTGAATGACTGCAATTGATACCCAAAATTATTTTACCTTTCCAGCAACTCGTACCATGATTTTTTTTTCCTGGTGGTGAAGTTGAGTTAAACAAGGAACTTTCTCTTAATATGCTTTGAAGGAGAACATGGCATTTTGCTGCAATTACTTGTGTGTTTGCACTCTGGCTTTATTAGCAGTCTGAGCGCCCAGGCTTGATGCAGCGCAGTTGTTCCATTGTTCCAGCCCTTGGATTTATGGCTGAAGTATTAAAGAGCCCTCAATTTGTTGGCTTTTGTTTGTGGCCATTGAGCTAAAAATAATCTAATAAGGCTTGTGTCAGGTGAGAGGTGCTGAGAAGAATTCCAGGGGAGTAGTTGACATCTCAGCACCCTTCTTTGGAGTGGGGGGTGCTGTTTGCCAAGAAAACAGATTATTTGTGCAAAAATTGATCTTTCCTGGAAGTGGAAGGGCTCAAAGAGAAGAAAACAAACCTTGTCTTGGTTTTGGGCTCTAATTCCTCTTTCCATTTCAAAAAGTCTCTCTTTTGCAGTTGTAACCTTTTGAAGAGATTAGATTGGACCTCTAAGATAGAGTTCAGTGCTTTAGTGCAATATAATTGGGGAAATACTAAACGCCACTGACCTCATTTCCTTTAGAACAATGAGAATTAATAGTTGCACGTTTTATTAGGCTGATATTCCAGATGTAGTGTACATTTAATTAAGTGTAGTTTCCTTTTGGTTATGGTATGTGGCTCTGCTTTTTGTCGCAAATTCTTTCTAGTTTTACAGTTTTCCACATGTTTTCTTTCACCATTTATGATTTTTTCAAAGCGGGGCTATAAGGATTTAAATCACTTTAGCATGCAGCAAAACAGTTCCCATTCAAACAATAAACGCCATTTTAAAAAGCCTTTAGATCTTCTGTCACTTCATAAATATAAATGTATAAAAACATTATGCAGTTGTAGTGCCCACCTGCTAATTAAATGCAGATTTCCTCAAACTTGTTTTAAAATCCGCTTATTTGTTTCAACTCGGTCTCTGCTCAGAATACATATGGCCCTTGTGAAACTAATTATGCTTATGGAGCAGCTGTTAAATTTAGTGCAACTAATTTTATCCAATATTTTACATTTTAATTGATTACCTGTGAAGAAATTAGCAAATTAACACTTATTGTGCAGTAACTGAATGGGCTTTTATGGAGACTTTCAATTTTTACAAGCGGCCCGAGTGCTGATGGAATAAAGCCATTTCTTAGGGCTGGAGATAGGGAACTTATTGGTGAGCCTTGATTATCTGGTGTGAGAACTTAGGGATCCCGAGTGATGCCAAGCATCTGTGTGTTCTGCAACTTAGACATGAAAAGCAGATTGGAAAGTAATGGCTTTTCACAGAATTTTGGGAACATATGGGCTTATCTGGATCTAAGAACCCTTTGAAGATCTTTGAACTTGACTAAATGACTTAACCTTTGGCATGGTGGGTGGGTGTTTTGGGTGTTGTTGGGGGGGAAGGGGATCCATGCTGGAAATCTCCTCTACAGCTTCGTTTTTTGGTTTGGTTTTTTCTCCCCCCCCTCTGGTAGTTCCATAATTTGAACATTTGGGGTCTTGCTTTAATAGGACTAATTGTGATTCTTGTTATTTTTCAACAGCAGATAAAATAGAAAATCTGTCTTCTCTGCCAGATCTGTGGCCTTTTGTTGTGGTTTGGTGGTGAGCTGGGGACACAGATGACTTTTGGGAGCTCCATTTCAGGAAGTTTTATCTTGATTTCCTGTCCTGTAGATCTTGCAAGATACTTTAATAGGAATTAAGGAACAGTAGAGTGAGACTCTTCCCAAGGCCATGGAGTAATGGGACAAGTGGGAATGGCCTGAAGCTGATGGGAGGGGAGGTTTAGATGGGATATTGGGGAGGAATTCATCCCTGTGAGGGTGGTGGGACACAGGGAGGCTGTGCCGTGTCAGGGGCACCTTCCACTGTCCCAGGGAGCTCCAATCCCTGCCTTGGACACTGCCAGGGATGGGGAAATTTGATGCAATGACTCTTCTAATTTTTAAAAGCTGTTTCCTGTATATAAATGTCACCTGCCACCAGTTCTGTACAGACGTGGGAATGAGCAGAGATGCAGGAACTGAGCATCCAGCCTGCCTGAGCTGAATTTATTTGCGCCTGCAATAGGTAGAGCTGAACTCCAGTTCAGATTTGAGCTGAGAAACTGGAATTCTTTAGCAGTAAATATTTTAGATTCCTGTTATTCCTGGTGGAGGACTGTGCCATTAAATGAGGAGAGGCCCTGCCTTGATTAAAGGTGATTTGTGTTGCTTGCAGGGCATTGTTTGTTTGGGGTTTATTTTCTGTTTTGGACTTACCTGCGGAGTTCTGAGAAGCCAAGGTTACCTGGGAATACTGGATTTAGGGCAGTGCTCTGTAAATCTGTGCTGCCTCATCATGATGTTTGTAAAAACAGTGTCTCTGTGCCAAACAAAAATTAGAGTTAATATCCAGAATGCTCTTTCAAGTCAAAACTTCCTCTGCCTGAGGAGTAAGGATGGATGGATGGACGCTTTTACATTTGTGATGACACACTAAAAATCCATTTTGAGCCAGCAAATGCTCTCCAGTTAAGAATCCAGCACTGCAGTGGTAATTTGATCTATTTATTAGTGTTAATAGAGTGACCAGGATGGGAGAGCTGCTGTTGGAAGGTACCAGCTGCTGAAACAGGAACCCAGCCCTGACCTCTGGAGCTGCTCCTGGCAGGAACAGGGACCTGAACTCCCATGTGCTGGACAAATTCCAGAAATGTAATTTATAGCCTCATCTGGATGGAGGATTTTCTTTTGCTTAGTCTATTGTTGAGTTTTATTAAGCAGTTGTTGTTTCATAAAAGGAGGGATTTTGTCTGTGTGATTTGGCTTTTAAAGGCTTTGGGAGTTTTGCACTCCAAGAGGTGCTAAAGAAACTTTTTACACTGTTTTGAAAATTCTCCCGTTTCCCTCAGTACTTGATGGAACTTCTCCACAAGATGCCATCAGAGCTTTCATGGGAATCATGGAATTGTAGAGTCATGGTTTGGGGTGGGAAGGACCTTAAAGCCCATCTCATTCCATCCCTGCCCTGGAGGGACACATTCCAAAGGCCAGGGTGCTCAGGTAAGAGGAACCAAGGAAAACGTGACTTGATTTTTCCCAAAGATCCCTTGCCCACTCAGGTAGCATTGATCCATGATAAATTATTAAATAAAACTTAGAAAATCCTCTACAAGAAATTCAGAAATAATGAAATAATTTGGGACACACAAAGAACCAGCCCTAATACTTCTGGATCTTTTTTTCCATTTTGTTAATGGATGAATCCATTGTTTGTTTTAAGTTATTTTGCATCTCTTTTCAGAGCAGGAGCAATGTTTTCTTTTTCACTTCTTTTGCTAAATTGTCAGTTTAAAGGTGACAGGTGACATTAAATTGTGACATGTGCTATGTTATTAGATGTATTTATTAAATGTATTGAAATTAAATAATAAAATACAACAAGGCTGAGGTGCAGTGCTGGTGAGAAATGGCTGATGGGTTGTTCTGATGACAAAATTTTGTAACTATGAAGTAGGACAGTAAGATCTGAAATTTTCACTCTAGAACTTTAAGGCATTTATAAAAGTGTTTGTATTCAGGGCTGAGTAGCCAAAAGCTTCCAAAACCTGGAGATGAAACCCTTGGTAGCAAACCAAGCCTGCTGATGTCAGATGTCTGACTTCACTCACTGTGTTTTTTGGAGAAAAATGTTACCTAGATGTCTCTGTGGAGGAAGGCAGAAGAATTGGTGGTGTTTTGTTAGACTAATTTGGTATTTATAGTTTGGGGATCCTTTTTGTCTGCCTAGAAGCAGCCTCTTCTTTCTCTGGTGAAGGAGAGCCTTCCTTCACTCTCTGGCTGCTATTCACAAGGGTTTTCTGCTTGTTTAGATAGCCCAGTAGATCCTGTTAAGGACTGAACCTGTTTTAATCAGAATCTCTTCCCCAGTTGCTTTGGTGTCATTTTTTCTTGTCAGCCTACCTGATGCCTTAAGTTTAGCTTTATATTTCCAGATTCTGCGCTGCATTCTCACAGTGGATAACTCTGAACTCACACACAGTGCCAGCAGCTCTCATCACAGCTCAGGCACACAGAACAATCCTTGGCCAGCCCCAGAACCAAGGACACCGCTGCAGCTTCAGCCCCAAAAGTGCAAACAGCAGGGGATGGAGGGGAGAACCTGGGAGGGTGGGACTGCACAACCTGGAGCTGGAACTGGACAGTGAACCCAACATAGAAAGGGACCAAAACTTGTAAAAGGGTGAGAACTCCTGATCTGGGGTCCATCTTGGGTCTGTTTTGGGTGTAGCCTTGGTCAGGCTCATGTGCTGCCCAAGGTGTATCCTTTGAAGGCATTTTAATAAATCCCTGCTTTATTGCTTTAACAGTGCCCAGCCTCTGTTCCAGGGAGCCTCTTTAGGTATCAGTCACCATCCCCGCATGTGTTTAACAGCAGACTGGATGTGGCCCTCACTGCCAGGTTTAGTTGGGGTGTTAGGGCTGGGTTGGACTTGATCTTGGAGTGTTGGAGTTCTGGACACTGAGAATTTTGGAGTTCTGTTCTGCCAGGCACTGACCCCCAAGAGAACACTGCATTGACCTGAGGCCATGGAGAAGCTTCCAAAATGGAATGATGGAACTGGGATTGTGGGTGTGGAGTTTGAATAGAAATGTGTGATGTCACAGGGCAGGAAACTCAGAGTTTGGGGTTTTAGGATATAGTAATAGATATGAAGCAAGATGGAGGTTTTAGGGTGGAGACTGGTCCTCCTTCTTCTTTAGGGGTTTGGGTGGTATTTTGTAATTGGACAGAAAAGTCAGCCTTGCAGACTTTGAGTGATCAGTTATTGGGTTAAAAGTAAATAATTTAGGTGTCATTTCTTAATTGGATAGTTTAGCCTTGAAATACCTTGTATAGTAAGATAGTTAGCCATTTTGTAGCATGTTAGTAGGAGAGCCCCCAGCGTGTCCCTGTGTTCCTTCAAAGTAACTATGTCACCTGCAGGCCAGGGCTGTCCAGTTCTTGTAG
This sequence comes from Geospiza fortis, assembly GCF_000277835.1. Taxonomy (NCBI): domain Eukaryota; kingdom Metazoa; phylum Chordata; class Aves; order Passeriformes; family Thraupidae; genus Geospiza; species Geospiza fortis. The sequence goes on along the minus strand of NW_005054309.1, from coordinate 10,771,363 downwards.
GAGTAGGGCATGTCCTTGTTCTATCAAGATCCTTCTGCACCTGGTGTCTCTGTGGTTGTGCAGGTCATGGACGTGAGCATGGCAGCGCTCCTACAGCCGCAGCAGGGAGAGGTTCTGCCACAGGAGAATGCCAGCGGGTCCCTGTGTTCCTTCAAAGTAACTGGGTCACCTGCAGGCCAGGGTTGTCCAATTCTTGCTGGAGTACAGCATGCCCTGGTTCTGCCAAGATCCTTCTCCACCTGGTGTCTGTGTGTCGCTGCAGGTCGCGGTCGCGGGCTCGGCAGCGCTCCTACAGCCGCAGCAGCGAGAGGTCTGGCCACAGGAGAACGCCCAGCGGGTCCCGGGAGCGCCGCAAGGGCAGGGACAAGGACAAGGACAAGGACAAAGCCAAGGACAAGGGCAAAGGGAAGGAGAAGGAGATCCACGGCACCAAGGCTGGGTGAGTGAGACGGCAAATGATGGAGCTGGGGCAAAACTGGGCAGCAACGCAGTGTCCTTTTACTTTTGTGATAGTTTTCCTTTATATTGTATTTTATATCAACTAAGTTTATGTAAATTCAGAATATTTGAAAGGTGGGGAATTATTCAGACTGTTTGGAGGGTGGGGTTTGTAGGGTTTTACAGTTCTGCAATGAGTTAACGTTTCACACTAAGTGTGGTTTAATTTTCCACCCTTTCCCCCCAGCTTGGTTTCAGGTGGGTTAAAGAGCTTTCTGCAATTTGTTAATATAAACATTCTTCCCATATGTAGTAGCTATGATTTAGGGGAAAAATGAGGAATATTGGATAGCATGAGGACTGCTTCCTAGGAGAAGATGGGTTTCACTGTTCACACACACCTACACCTCCTCCCAGTGGCAGGAGTTCCTCCTGGGCTTTGGTTGAGGCTCAAAAATGCAGTTCCAGCACAAGCCTTGCTCTGGGTGAACGATGGGAACCCTTGAGAACCTGCTGTCAGTCCAATTTCTGCTTGGAATAACTTGGGTTGTGGATGACAGATTGCAGGAAAGGCAATGTAATTTTTTGCATTTTATGTAATTTATGTAATTCCCTCTGCTTTATACATCATGCTCTTGTGCAGCCTTTCCTGGGCTGTTTGTCTTTTCCCTCTTTGTCTGATCCTTTCAAAAAAAAAAACAAACTGCTGAGGTGTCACTTCATGACCTTCCCTTGGGTGGATTCCCACTGAAAATGCTCCTGGGGAATTTCTGGAGCTGCATCTTCCACCCACATTTGGGCTTCTGTTGGCTTCTGGAATTCTCCCTTTGTTCCTTGCGGCAGCAGGAAAATTCCTGGTTAAGTTGGATCCGGTTTGGACTCTCCAAGCAGATTTAATTTCTAGACCCAAAGTCTGGAAAGTCTCATTATTCTACAGAGCCCTTCCAGAACCTCCAGCATCAGGGAATCTCTGGTGGAAACAATGCTGTGGCCTCAGTATTTGAGCAGATCCTTCCTCAAAGGCACCTCAAGGACCAGGTCTGGTTCCCAGTTTAAATTCATGGCTGTTTGCAATGTATTTATTCAAAATAGCTGCTTTGGAGCTGTAATGAAGATCAGCCTGAAGCCAGATTGTGGGGAGAAGGGACATAAATTCTCAGGTGCTGCTTGACTTTATAGTTTAACTTTGCATAAAAGGAGGTATTTCAGCTTGGCAGCACTGCAGCTTATCTGAGAGATGTATATTTGGGGCTTTGCTGCTCCTCTAAAGCACAGAATCAAAATGCATTTTTTTCACTAATTAAGCAGCAAATTTGTTTGTGACTCCTGTGAACCCTAATGATGATTTTCTGTCCTTGGCTTGGCTGTGTTTGTAGATGTGAGGGGGAAAGGTCTGTGCTTGGGGTTTTTTTGGGGCAGCTTTAGATTCTTTCAAGGGAGATCTTGTCACAGCAAACATCTCAAGAGAAACTTCAAAAGTAGGAAACCAAAGTTATTTTTAAAAAGAGTATTCTGGGCGTTGTCCTTTGGCCTTCCCCATTTCAGTGATGATTCCCTAATGCTGAGCACTGAATTTCTGGAGTGCTGGAGAGGTACCAGATGTTCATGAGATAGGCTGTGAAACAGCTCAGCTCTTCTCTTGCACCCTGAAATGTTTTAAGGGATGTTCCACTTGTGCAGCCGTTATGGAGGGAAATCCTGCAGCAGCTGCTGGGAACGTGGGCTGGCAGCCCCAGGGAGTTCCCTCCAGCCCCAAATCCCACGATTAGACCAGCAACATCTACATGCAGGAAGCCTTCAGCTGTCCAAGTCTGCAGAAGTGAGGGGTTTTACAGCACTACAATGTTTTCCCACTATTTTTTGTACTAATCAAAGCATTACATTCATCTTTTATTTATGCTTTTTGAAATTCTCTTGTTTTAAAACAACCTGCATGCATGTCTTCATTGACCTGGTTGGGTGTGCTGTTGAATTTTGATGTTTTGAGTCTTGATCAGCTTCAAAACATGCAAATTCTGTTGTTCTGAGATGTGTTTTTCATAAGGCTCCTTGCTCATTGTTAAATTGGGGGGCAAAGCTACTAAAAGCTTGTTAGTTTTAAATAACTTTTCCTAGATTTATGGGTCTCATTGTTGCTTGTGTACTAGTGGAATTTGGGATTACTTCTCCAAGTGATTTTGACAATTTTTAATGGAATAAATGAAGAGCAGCTCCTCAGTTGTTAAGAGAAAAGAAGTGGTGAACTATTAATCAAACCTGACCACTGGTTTAATTGCTGGTCCTTAATAAGGTTATTGATACATGTGGGCATTAATGGTTTCACAGCTTCCTAAATACTTTGGCAGATCCCAGAATCCTGGAGTGGTTTGGGCTGGACAGTCCTTAAATCTCATCTCATCCCAGCTCCTGCCATGGGCAGGGACACCTTCCGTGGACCAGGCTGCTCCAGGTGGCCTTGGGCACTGCCAGGGATCCAGGGGCAGCCACAGCTCCTCTGGGCATCTGTGCCAGCCCCTTCCCTCTCTCCCAGGGAACAATTCCTTCCCAAAATCCCATCCATCCCTTCCCCTGGCAGTGGGGGCCATTCCCTGTGTCCTGTCAATATTACAGAGCTGAGGAGCTCCTTGTTCAAACACAATCTCCATTTTTCCTTTCAGTTCCACACTTCAGGGCTCTGAGGTTTCACTGAGGTCCCCCTGTCTGGGGACCTGTTTCCAGTGGCATTTCCTGAAATCCTCTGGAGTGGATCCATGCCCAGTGCCCCATGGATGGCACGTGGGTGACTGATGGCTGTTGATGAGATTTTTGCTGTTTGGAGAAAACGTCAGGAGTGAAGTGGGAATATTGGACTTTCCCAAGTCAGACTCTCCTGGAGCTTGGCACACGATTATTTTGCCCTTCCTTCTTCCCAGCCAGTGCAGTGGGAAGTCATTTATGGTAATTGGCCCTGATTTGCATATAGGTGATGGAGTTGTGTGGGGCAGAGCACCCCAGAAGTGCTGGGAAGCTGTGCTGGGATCAAAGGGGCTGTGCAGGAGCTGTTGTCTGACACCAGGCTGGGGGTGTTGTTTGCATTAAACATTCATCACCCTCCCAGCCTGC
>NW_005054309.1:10759589-10767813 GCF_000277835.1 Geospiza fortis | reverse complement strand
TCTGGGCTGGGCTGACATGTTTTCATGCAAAATTTATTGGGCAAGACGAGGGTTGTAAAGGGAGATCTCGTTGCCTTTCACCAGCAGCAGAGGGGGAATGTTTGATTGGGAGGGAGGATTCCTCTGGCACGTTTGGGGCCTGTGTTACACCAGGAGCTGAGGGGTTGGGAAGGCTGATTCTGTCTCTCCAAGACCTTTTCCTCAAAATCTGACCTGCCAAAATCCGTTTCTCAAGGAGCAGAAACGTGCAAACACAAATTGATGTTCAGGGTGCTACAACGCTTGTTTAATTTGCACTGCTCTGGTCTCACATTCAGGAGTTCTTTTTGGTTGTTTCAATTCTCTTTGGAGTTTATTTCAAAGAGGTTTATGAAGCAAATATAAAGTACATTGTGTTTAGTTTGTAGCTCAGGAGTCCAGAAGGAAAATACATTCATTTTGGAAGTTTTGATCCCAAATAGAATAAATAAGGATTGCTGCTGGGCTGGGACCTTGCATGCCATGGTTCAACCTTGATCAAATTCTTGCTGTTGAGTTGTAAACATCCTAGAAGAGGTACTTCCAGGAAAATGGAAATGGGCAGCAGAAATGGGCTGCTGGGAATGGTAGAGTCTGGCCAAAAATCCATCTTAAACATGGACATTCCTAGAAAAACTGGAGAACTTCTTTAAAATCTGTTTAAAGTTAGCAACTGCATTTTGAGTGCTGAAACCAAACTACTCCATCCTGTGGTGGAAAGTAGTTTGAATGCTTATAGGAGAAATATCTTTTGGCAGAGAGGAAAATCCTTAATCCAGGCAGGTTTATTTTCAGTGTCAGCTGAATTATGAGGACTTTGAGAAGTGCTTGCAGTAAATGCTTTTTAAGATGCTTGGTAGGACTCCTTGGCTCCAGTGATTTCTTTTGGTAGCTTCTTGAAGAACAGCTTCTAAAACTGAATGACAACTTGAGCCCCTTTGTCCAACCTGGGATATTCCAGTGACTGCCAGGCTCTTGCTTGGACTCAAAGTGGGTTTCCAGGATCTCAAGGATGTATTGCCATGGCAAGGGAGTCACTTATCCACAGTAAAACCAAAATGCCTCTTCTATTGATTAACTAATTAATTTATTCTTAACTCCTTTTGCCTTCCTCTCTACCTCCAGCCTGCAGGCAGAACCCAGACATGAGGTGACTGGAGCAGGTAATGGAGAAGTCATTAGCAGTGGGTCTCTGGGTGACCTCAGTGCAGAGAGAATGAATCCCTTGCCCTGTCAGGGTCTGTGCTTGCTGATGGAAAAGGAGCTGAGCACCTTGGGCTGGTTCCTGCAGTGCTCAGGGAAGATCCTGGGAGCGCCCAGGGAACACCCGGGCGTGTCTGGGGTGATGGGTGAGCATCTGAGCTCTGCTGGCAGAGCTGCTGGGAGGCAGGAGGAAGCAGCTGAGAGGCCAAACCAGGACAGTTTCCTCCCAGTAAGTCAGCCAAAGGCTAATGGGAAGCAGAGGAAGGGTTTTTTCTGAAAAGGACTGAGACCTCCATATGCCCAGAGCAGCTCGAGGGTCACTTGCCTTTGACCGAGATTTGTTGCTATTGTTGTCTAAGCTGTGTTGGCCTTGTTTTTCTTTTTGTTTGCTAAAAATCCCCTTTTAGGACTCAAAAGACTGGCCATTTATTTAATGGGCAGCAGCATATGGGATGATTTCTTTTCCTTTCACTCCCAGACAGCTGGAAAAGCCAGCGTGGATGGGACACGTGTGTAAGCTGTGGAGCAAAACTGTGCAGGAGGTGCTGGGGAGCCACTGGCTCTGCAAAATAAATAGAATTTAGTTCAGAGTAAACATTTCATTTTCATTCATTAAGTACTTTTTCTGCTAAGTACAAAAATCTAAGTTTTGTGTTCAAATTCTGTAGTTCAGACTGTCAGTTAGTGATGGCTGTCAAATGAGCTTCCCTGCTAAATTCATGGACTATGCTGAGGGAATTATATTTCTCCCTATTTCCAGAAATAGGTTTTGGAATGCATTTGAAGGCAGTATCTTCAAAGACACACATTCTTTTAAGCTGTTTAAAATTTTCCAAACTATCCGCTCCTTAAAACTGCCAGCCACCCTGATTGTCCTTTTATAACTATATAATTTGCATTATCCCGGGCTTTGGGTGGAATCATCCCTTGAACGTGGGGTGTTCTTGCTGAAGGAGGGTTTTGTTTGCCCACATGTCCAAACACACACACGCTCTGAATGTAAACATGGAGTTTTGGGTTTTTTTTTTTCCCTGGGACACCTTGTGCTGGGAGAGCAGCTGACTATTGTTTTAATGGCCTCCCTTAATCTGGGCAGGAGGAATCCAAACTGAATGATCCAGAGCTGTGCAAATCCAGTTAGTGTGAGCTGTAATCTCTTTACTGGGTTTAAGGAGTTGGAGTGGCACTGAGACACCCTGCAGATACTGAACAGCAGAGATACAGTAATCACCTCACCCTGCACCCTGCTCCTGCATCCTGCTGCTAAACCCACCAGTCCCCAGCAAGGATTTAGGGAAAACCCAGCCCCAAACCAGCAAACTGCTCCTCAGAGCAGCCTCAGGAGGGGCAGGTCACAAACAGCCCGTCTGAAAGATAATGCGGGGGTAAAGGGAAATTGAAATTCACGTTAAAATATTAAACTCGCTGTTGCACCTCGTATTTTGGATTGGGAATGCTTTTTTGGAATGAGCTTACCTGCTATGGAGATTATAAACAATCCATGGCTTTGATTAGGAAGGGAAGGAGAATCTTTGTTTGGAGGAAGCATTTCTAATCCTGGTCTAATTTTGGACCTTTCTCTTGTTTGGAATTATAAAATAACGTGACAAACTTAAGTGAAATAATTTAAATTGTTGGTCAGTGATAGGACACGAGGGAATAGTTTAAATTAAGAGAAGAGGGATGTAGGTTGGATATTGGGAGGGAATTCCTGGCTGGCAGGGCAGGCAGGCCCTGGCACAGGTGCCCAGAGCAACTGGGGCTGCCCCTGCATCCCTGGCAGTGCCCAAGGCCAGGCTGGACACTGGGGCTGGGACAGTGGGAGGTGTCCCTGCCATGGTTTAGGGTCCCTTCCAGCCCAAATCTCTCTGTGATTCCACGATTCACTTCCAGGCTTTGGCTTCATCCTTGGCACCTCCTGGTTCTGTGCAGGGCAGGTTGTTCCTACTCAGTAGGAGTGAAACCCTACAGATAACCAGTGCTTCCATTTTTCTGCTTCCACACCCTTTCATTGCTGTGATTTTCCATTGAAAAGGGAAAGCTCTTGGATCTTCCCTTGGAGAAGAGACTGGCCAACCCAACTTTTCCATTCTGGAACTTGTGGGTCTGGTTCCCATAGGAGATTTCCAGAGGCAGAGGCTGCTCTTGCCCTTCATGTCCTTCTCTGTTCATTGAGAATCCCCTGATCCCTTCTTGGAATGAGCTCCTCCAGTTCCCCAGCAGGATGGGATGATGTTCCCCATCAGCCCCTGGAGCAGAGTGGTCCTTGTGACAATAATTCAGCATTGTGTTGGCTTTATTCCCTTTTTGTAGATTTTCTTTAGGTTATGGCAGCCTCATGCATTGCACTTTTTCTGGGGGAAAACTCTGGGAATGGCTTCCACTCCAGCCATTGATTTTTACATTATTTAGTGTAAAAAACAACACTTCAAGTATCCATGAAAGGCAGGGCTGGGAAATGCTTTGGGTGCCTTCCAGGGGAGGAATGGGGAGACCCAGAGGGAGCATCTTGGATTCTCCTGGATCCTGCCTCGCTCCTCAGCTGCTCCAGCAGCTGAAGTTCTTGTAATACAAGGCCCATGTAATGGTGAATTATGTTGGGAATGATTTTTCCTGGGCTGGAACTGAAGCAGCAGGACCAGTCCATTCTCTCCAAATGGATTAAGGAATTGATCAGGAAGGTCTGCCTTGGCTGCTCAGAGCAGAATCTTTTGAGGCTGCTTAATGGGATCATGCTGTGTCCAAGAGGGAAAAGGAGCTTTTCCATTGATTATTGTCAGGTGGGCATTGAAAAATATTAGGGAAGTCCAGACAATGGATTTCTGGGAGAGTGTTCAGCACAGGAATGGGGAATGCAGGGCCAGGGGTGAGAAGGCTTCATGTGCCTGCCTCTGCCATCTCCTTTTTTACTTTCTATTTCCTCCTTTGCTCTGCCTTTATTTCCTGGCCACATTAAACAGTGTTAAAAAAACCTGGGTGAATTTTTTGGATGATGTTGCAGTGGGAGTTTCTGCTGGGGGTTAATTTACAGGTCCCCTGTGAGTCAGGAGCATGAAGAAGGAAGGGGTTTATATGGAGTGAGAGCCACTAAATCTGATTTAAAGGGTCACAATGTGCTTTTTATTGAGGAGGACAAAAGATTAAAGTCCATCAATTAATTTATTTTAAAAAACAAAGCAAGCTTTAGGCTCCAGAGCTTGTTGGAAACTCTTTCCATGAGCTTCAAAGATAATTTTAATAGTTCTGCTGCTTTTTTCCTTTTTTAAGCATTCAGGCTACAATAACTCAGTAAATTGATAGTAGATAATTAGGTCTTGATGTTACAGGCTCAAAATTTTATATGTTGTAGGTTTTAGATATAATTTTTGAAAATTCTACTCTGCATTGTAATATATTCTGACTCTTGCCTTATTTTTAGGTTGTGCTTCTCCCATTGATATGGGACAGGAATTTTTTCCTGACAAAGTTTCCTGAGGTTTGAAAAATTTATTTCCTCCAGTGTCCAGCCTGGCCTTGGGCACTGCCAGGGATCCAGGGGCAGCCCCAGCTGCTCTGGGAATCCCATCCCAGCCAGGAATTCCCAATTCCCAATCTCCCATCCATCCTGCCCTCTGGCAGTGGGAGCCATTCCCTGTGTCCTGTCCCTCCATCCCTTGTCCCCAGTCCCTCTGCAGCTCTCCTGGAGCCCCTTCAGGCCCTGGCAGAGCTCTGAGCTCTCCCTGGAGCTTCTCCTCTCATGGTTGGTTATTTCTTCTCCTGCTCTGTCCTGCAAGTTTTGGAGCAGGGCCTGGGGATGGCACCAGAGGAAGGGGCAGGGACTGACCCCAGGGAATTCCCCCAGACCAGAGGGGCTCTGGAGCCTCCCAGGGACAATTCCAGTGCTGTGCCCTGGCGTGGCCCTGCTGGAGCTGGGGTGGCACCAGGTGAGCCCTCCCAGCCTGAGCCTCCCTGGGCTGGGCATGGAGCAGGAATCTGGGAAGAGCTGCAGAGATTCCCACATGGAAATGGAGCCCCAGTGCAGGGGTTGCATTGGAGCTGCTTTGAGCATCGCTGGTAAAAGGTTCATCACAACTTATGCAATATCTTTAAAATATGTTCCCCTTCAGTGCTTTCAAAGCTCTGTCCAAATGGGTTTTGTAGCAATTCTGAAAATTTTACTCGTCTTGGATGAATGATCCTTTCAGTAAGAGCCAGGACTTGTCTTCTGCTCCAGAACACCTTCCCATGTGGAGAAGTGAAATCCCTTTTCCAGGCAGCCTGGGCAGGGCCATTTTGGGAGCCCAGGATCCAATTTCAGCGTGGCACTTGTCACACACGGTCCCAGTGCTGTTCCTGTGTGCCAGCAGGAAGCCAGGGCTCAGCTTTGCAGGCACTGCCTTCCCCTGCTCTGCCTTTAATCTGGGCTGTGTTTATGTAATGCAATAGAAATGTTGCTAACGTGATTATACTTTTCTATCTTATTAGCTTCAATACTGAGCACAATAAAATGGAAAACTGTTTAAATGTTATGTTTAAGTGCTTGAGATAAGAGTTCTTGTAAATGAAATGTGATTACATTTCTGTAATAGATCTTCTCTGTCTGCTCGGACTTTGTTGAGCAATGTAATTCTTTTGGGATTGCTGTTTCTAAGTTTGATTTCTTTTTTTTTTTTTCCTTTAATTTTGATAGAACCAGCCATGTAAAATATTACACACCACCAGACAATGCACAGAAATCTCTTGAAAAGGCAGGGTTTCCTGCGTGAGGCACAAAACCAGGGCTCCATAGTTCTCTTTGTGATAACCAATTTGAATTAAACATAATTCCCCAACATCACCTTGAATTTCCATCTGTGTAACCCCGATGTTCTTAGGGGTTTTGCATTTACCTAATGCTCTGGGCTATTTTCCCTCAGCACGGATGGCAAACTGTGACTATCTCCAAACTGGAGATGATATGAATAACAATTGTTTGCTGATCTTCCCCTGTATCTCCCTGCATAACCTGCAGCCTGCAGAGGCTGAGGAAGTGGCAGATAGCTTTTGTCATCCCTTATCCGGGCTGTACACTTGTAAGGAAGAGCAGGGATAATCGCCTAAATCTAATTAGGGGTTAAAAGAGGCCATGACTGTGATGTGGCAGTGAGACACCTTACTGTAGCAATCCTGTTTGCATTAGAAAAATAAGGTTGTCATATTGATTATTCAAATGAGCTTCCATTGGCCATGGCTCAATGGCTGCTCTGCAGCTGAAGCTCTGGAAGGTCCCAGCTTTGGAGCATACATTATGTGATGTCTTGTTTGCTCATTTCAGGGCTTTAAACCTGAGGCTGAGGGAGTTTTGTCGTGAGAATTAAGGGTTTAAGTGACCACTGGAAAATGAAGTTGAGCTTGCCTGGGTGATGGCTGCGATTGCTCAAAGCCATTCAATGGGGGCCAATGAATTTGCTTCACATCTTTTATGGAAAAATCAGTATTGGAGTTAACAGATCTTGTTTGTGCATTAATTGATGTTTAGTTCAAAGTCAAACAGAGCTGAAAAGAATAAAGTAATTGCATTCAGATCAATTCCACGTCCAAGAGATAGCAAATTCCCCTGGCTCTGACTTTGGGGACTGCCTTTTAATTTTAAAAAAATGTTTATCCAATGCTGGGCTATTACAGCTTCTCAAATATTTCTCAGCACTTGGCTTTTGGTCACTCCCCAGTCAGGTTGGGACATCCTGCAAGTGCAGGAGATGCTTCAGGATGTGCTGATTTCAGCCTTCCCTGTTACCTGGTGATGTAAATGCCAGATGCAGAATGGAAAAAAAGCATTTTAAAAGACCAATTTATTTATTAAAAATTATTTTTGGTCCTTTTGTACCAAGTACCACGTGCTAGGCTGTGTAGTATGTACAAAGAGTGGACATTTTTCTGCTGTTCCTACCATTTGTTTGTGCAGCTTCTGTCATTACAGATTTACAAGGAAGAGCCCACCCTGAGTCCCAGACATGAAGCAGAGTTTGCAAATTTTACCCCATAGTAGAAATTATTTCCCCCATTTCACCTGCAGTTTGAACATTGTTCATTCCAGCTGTTGGCTGTGCTGGATTGCTGCTGGGCAAAAAAATACATCTAGAGATAACTAAATTGTTTTATCTTCTTCTATATAGGTACAAAGTTTTAAAAATTATTATTTATTTTTACTATTTAAGAATAGTGTTTTGTTATTATTGATTAATAATCAATAATTATTATTTTAACCTAAAGTTTTAAAATTTCTTCACTTGATTCTTCCAGTTTCTTCCATTCTCTGCTTTTGGTACTGGATGAGTAAAATTTGTAAAATTTTACTCACCAAAAAATTTACTTTCGTAAATTTTTTGTAAAAAGTCAATTGTGAAATTTACTTTTACAGTAAAAAAATTAACCGTAAAAGTTATTCACCCAAATTCTGACCTGGTTGACTGAAGCTGTGATGACCAGAGGAAGGGGATTTTTTAAATATCTATATTTTTATGTGTTATTTATTTGTGTTGCTGGAACATCCTGACCTGTTTGAAAGGCCTGAAAATTGTCAAAAAATGTTGATGTAACTTTGCAACATCTTGCTTGGACAGGAAGTTAAGCAGTGGCTTATCCTGTGCTGCCTTTGTGTGAAAGTCCTGAGCTTTGTGCTGATCCCATGGATGTGTTTGGCTGCTTGGAGCAGTTCCAGTTCCACCTCTTGGGATCACCCCTTTGTGGCACTTCTTTGCAAGACACAATAATTTTGTCTCTTGAAATTGCAACTTTCAGCCCAAACTGAAAATGGGGGAAAAGCCAATATATGAGGGGTTTTTTTTTTTCAGCAGTATCAAGGTGTTGTTTGTGGGGATCAGTCCCTCATTTTGCACATTCATTCTAAATTATCAATTTATTTATTATAATTTTATTTTCTCTTAATCCCTTTCAGTCACAAGTATTGCAACGTTCTCTACCACATTCTTCCACCAGCAAAAATGCAGTTTGTTCTGATATAGGTGAGACTGTCTGGATGCAT
>NW_005054309.1:10758385-10759536 GCF_000277835.1 Geospiza fortis | reverse complement strand
CCTGGGAGCATCACAGAGAGGCAGAACTTGCAGTTGACAAAGGGATTTTTGGCTGCTCCTCCTTTCAGAAATTATAAAGCTCAGTTCACCCACGAGCTCAGCTGACTCTGGGCTGGCTGAGGTCACCACGTTGAAATTTGAGGTAAAAATAAGCATTTTAAAGTAAAGCTGCACCACTTTGGGCTTGTCTTGCAGTGTCAGTCTGCAGTGGCTCAGGAATGGTTGGCTCAGTGATTTCTGGAGATATTTTCCAGCCTTAGTGAGAGCCAGGGAAGGTTCAGGTTGGACATTGGTTGGAATTTCCTCCCTGAAGGATTGGTTCAGCACTGGCAGGGCAGCCCTGGAATGGTCAGAAAAATGGATCTTACATTTCACAACCTGATTAAGTTGCAGGATTTGGCCAAAGGCTGGACTTGATGGTCTTGGAGGTCTTTTCCAGCCTCAGTGATTGCAGCAGGTCCCTCCTGAGCAGAGCTGGAGTGCTGGAGGGGACACATGACACAAAAGCCTGGGTACAGTTCACTGGCTGGGTTTGGAACTCGAGGTGTTTGGGGGTATTCCCCTGGTCCTTTGCACATTTGGGATTCTTCCCACCAGTGTCAGCTGGATCATCCACATTCCCAGGTGTTTTGTATGGGCTGGGAATCCTCTGGGAAATGCTGCCCTGCAAGGATCTGGCCACTTTGTTGATCTTTTATTTTAAATAGAATATTTCACTTCTCCTCCAAGATTTGCAGGTACAACAGGAGGTGCTGGTTTTAACCACCAGCCTCCAAATTCCTGAGGATCCAAGTTTCCTTGGAGCTTGACATGTTTATGGTGCTCAATTCCTTCAGGAATCTCTTCTCTCTATACTAAAAAAACAACCTTTGAAGAAAATCTTGGCTGTAGAATGAGACGTCTTATATTTTTGTCTTTTTTGGTCTCATTTTCATGGGAAATCAATAATGTGCAGCACTAATTATTTTAATTTCATTGAAGAAATGCCAGAACACGAAATGTTTTTGGGAGATTCTGGGGGAAAGTGTCCCTGCCTGTGCTGGGGAGCTGGAATGGGATGGGTTTGAGGTCCCTTCCAACCCAAACCTTTCTGGGATTTTGGGATTCCTGGTCTAGAGGTTGGCTGGCACTTTCCTGGGAGTTTGTTGCAC
>NW_005054309.1:10738142-10758375 GCF_000277835.1 Geospiza fortis | reverse complement strand
TCCTGCTCTGTTTTCAGTGGACACTTTCTCTGGGAAGTGCTGGGAATGAGAAATGCCAAAGCAAGCAGATGGTGTTGGTTTTTCATGGCAGCAAAAGGTTAAAAGCAAATTACTGAGAGCAGGAGAGTGGAATGAGTGAGGCCAATGTGGCGTGTAAGAAGTTCAGGTTTAATAATTGGTGAAGTGGGAAGCCTGAAGGAGGTTCTGCTGCAACTCAAGGAGCATGAAGAGCTCAGGCAGCCTTGCTTGGTGCTTTTGGGGTTTTTTTTGGCTGTCAAATTTTCTACTAAAAACACAAATTGTGATTTAGGGGAACTTGCAGATCTTTCCTTGTTCTCACCCCGCTGTGGTGCACATCAGACTCCAGTCTGTGTTTTCAGTCCCAGAGGTGCCCAGCCTTGTTTTGGGCTGAATCCTGTGAAAACCAAGGTGACAACTTTGGTGATCCCTGTCCATCTCCTCTCCTTCATGAGCTCCTAGTAGCTGGTTCTAATTTGATTTGATTTTTTCCCCTCATGCTTTTATTAATTTCCAAGCATTTCCAGGTTATTTTTATCACTGTCTGTTAGGCTTGGGTTTGGTCAGATGTGTTTGAGACTTGCAACCAGTTTCTGTTTTAATTTCATTTTGATTAAATATTATTTCTTCCTCTTCATTTGTGGCCAAGGAACTTGAGGAATTCCCCCTCAAGCTTGAACAACTTCAGCTCTCCCTTTTAAAATTTTATAAATTTGTCTTGCAACACAGCCCAGCATGGGAGTTGTTGGAAGATACAACTTCCTTCCTTACTGGAAGTTAGATTGGGCTGCATGGAGTGAGCATCTTGGAGAGACCAAGAGGCTTCCAAAGGTTTTCCTTAAAGCTACATTGAGTTGAGATGAAAAAAAAAAAATTAATTGTGGAGGAAAGCCTGAAACTCAAACCTCTTCTGACCAAAAAAGCTGAGGTAGGTGAGGAGATGAAATGAAATGTTCAAATGTTCTCAGATCAAGTGGATTTGCTCTGTTCAGCAATAGGGACATTCTTGTCTTGTGTAGGAATGAAAAGCTGGGTCTGTGAGACATATCTGAGAATATTCTGAAAATATTCTGAGAATATTCCGAGATCAGCCTGGGCTGGGTGGAGGAGGGAGAGGAATTAAACCAAAGTCACCAACTCAGCTCAGCAGCATTTCCAGACTGGGTTTTTATCCCTCCCCACAGGGATGCCTAAACCCCCACGAGGTCTCAGGCTGCTGAAGTGGGACTAGTCCCAAGGGCTGAATTCCAGCCAGGTGGGAATTTGTGGGGCTGAACTTGACCATGACTCCCAAAGGGCTGCACTCCTCTTCAGGGGTGTTGGAAATGGTTTTTGAGTCTCTGGTTGTAAAAGCTGTGCCTCCAAGGGTTGCTGGGTGGCCCTGGTGCTTCCCTGAGCTGTGGAGATCAGTTGGTTGTTGGTTCCTTGCTGTTTTTTCATCAGTTGTTTGTTTTTCAGCAGTGTTGGTGCATCCTGCTGCTGGCTAGAGAGCACATCCCAAACTTCTCCTGGGTTTTTTTTTTACCTTATTAATCTTCCTTCCTTTTTTTTTTACTTTATTAATCTTCCTTCTTTCTGACCTGCTGTTTGAAATCTGTCACTTCCTCTTAATTCCTATTCTAAGTGAAACATCTTGTGCTCTTTCAAAGTCCTTCAAAATTGTGTGAATTTTAAATTAATTTTTATTTCAATTAATTTTTATTTTGAACTATGGGGCAGCAGGGCATCAAAACCAGCTGTATCCTATTCCTTCATAGATAGAGGCATTTAGGCTTTGGGTTTGTTGAAGTATTTTTTTAATGATAAGAACATCTTTGTGTTTAGAAGCTTTGAAGAACTTGTGAAGTGCAAAGAACAAAAATGAAGCTGTAACTTGTGGTGTTTGGATTTTCTATAAAAGAAAGCCTGAATAGAAAGGAACATTTGCATGAGAAGGGTGGGGAAGAAGTTGTCTGACTTCCAGTGATGGGTTAGAAAAACAATCAAAAATCTGAGTTCTGCAGATAGAATAAGAAGTGATGGGTGAGGTGGGTCCCTGGGTTTGAGGAAAGGGATTTTTGCTGATTAATAAAATTAATAAAATAAATTAAAAGTATGTACAGCTCTGTATTGGTTATAGGTTGGATAAGCTGAGCTCAGTTCAGATATTAAATATAAATTTAGCTTTGTTCTCTGAACTGAGATCTGTGGGGATTAAAGAAAGAAGGAAAAAATTGGGGGTAAAAGAGAGAGTAATTTATTTCTAAAGTCAGTACAGAAGCTTTAAATTGCTTTGTAGAATCCTTGAGGTTGGAGAAGATCTCTAAGATCATAAACCTTTAAACCTTTAAATATGAATATGCAGTAATAGAATGAGATCTGTGCAAGGGAACCGAGGCTGTGTCTTGTAATGTGAATTTTGAGCAGTGAGCAAAAGCTTGAAGACTTTTATTCACAGGTCTTAGTGGAAAGTTGGGTGCCAGCAAACAAGTTTAAAATACTTAATAAACTTCTACAAGATTTTCTCCTCTTGGGAAGAATTCATGGCACAGAGTCTTAGAAAAGAATTACAAATAATTAATTCAGATAAATTGGAGGTTGCCTTGTTTCTTAGGCAGAGAGCCTTTAATTGGTAACTTTATTTTTACTGAATATTTAATGAGCAACTGGCAAATGTTTCCCTAAGCACAATTTTCATGAGCATTTAGTATTTTTTGAGCAGTTTATAATGAATTTAGACAAAGATGGAGCCGTTCAAACCTGATGTCATTTCAGTGTGGTGTGAAACATTTACCAAAGATTATTGCAGAACTTGTTTAATGTGCATAGAGAGTTTTTAAAAACCAACCCCAAACTAAACAGGCTTGAGGTTTCCTTGTGGGATTTTTTTTTTTTTATCACCAGACTGAGGGCCTGAAGGAATAGAGGAAGTGAATGGACACCAATGTATCCAAATATCTCATTTTGCCTAAAAGCAAGTGCCGGCAGATAAATGCCCATAAAGGGATTTCTTTCTTAAGCCCCATGGATTTTTTTTCTCTGCAACTTTTTGTGTGAGTTGGAAATGAAAACCATTCATCCAGTGCCCCAAAGAAGGGCCTTATTGAATGGAATAACAGTGTAATGTACCATTGAAGGCAGGATTGAAAGTGATTATCTTGTTAACTCTTGACAGTTACCGCCAGCTTGAAATAGAACTGGCAGGCTTGATTTGCAAATGAATTAGAGCTTTTTCATTTGGTGCCAGGATCATCTTTTTATATTCTGATATGACAGATGCTATGTTCCATGCTTTTGTTTCTCTTCACTCTTCTACTTGCAAATAAAAAACAAAAGATTATGATAGTAATTTTATTTGCATCTTTTCTCTAGGAGTTTATTCTTTGTCTCGAAGTTTTTAATCTTACATTTTTTTCAAGAATTTGTTTAAGAATAGTATTGTTCCCGCAGAATAAAATTTCATTAGGTTAAGTACAGTAGTAATTGGGTGAATGAGGGGGATTTAGAAGCTTTCAGCAAATGGAAAATTGATTGTACTCAAATTGTTTTAGTGCTTAGAACATTTAAATTTTCTCCCTGACTTACACTTGCATTTAATACTCCTCAGTCCAGGAGCAGAGGAGAAGCTCAGAGAGTTCCCAATATTCCTGCTAATGGCAGCACACGTGTAATTAGTGGCAGCCTCAGTGCTGTGTTTATATTCTGCAGCCATCCCAACCCAGATGGGGAGGTGGTGGGTATGATAATTATTGTGCTCTGCCTCTATGTTCCTCATTAACCTGTAACACTCTCTACCAGTCCAGAGAGTTTTTCCCAGAGTTGTGCTTCCCAAGACTGGAACTTGCTGGGCTTTGTTTAATATTCAGCCCAGCCTTGTGGGCATTTCCAGTGCCGGGCTCGCTGCTCCTTCTGTAATCTGGTTTGTTCTTTGGGGCTAATTAGCAGCACTTCCGACTGCCACTGATGTCCATTATGGAAATGTTTCCCTACACTTTCACCTACAGGATGTGTTTTAATTGAATATCTACTAAATAATATTACAGAGAAGGTAAACCAGGCCAAAGCTGTCTAATTTATTTAAGGCTGGTTAACAGAGACGGTGACATTCCAGAGCCTGATGTTTAATTGCCTGTGTTTGCTGGGAATGCAGACTGGGAGGAACAGGATCTCATTCCTGGTGAAGGGAGCAGGAGGAGAAATGCCACCCAGCCAACCAGAACCAGGGGAAAATCCAGCCAAAACCAGGGGAGAACCAGCCAAACCAAGGGAAAAATCCAGCCAAAACCAGGGGAGAGCCAGCCAAACCAAAACCATCCAAAACCAGGGAAAAACCAGCCAAACCCCGCTCCAAGTAAGAAAACCCCAAGGATTTGCACCTTGGAATCACCAGGTTGAGCTGAGGAGTGGCTTTAAGGCAGCCAGGACAGAGAAATCAACTTTGGTCATGTATGGGATCTCCATACCCATTCTGAAGCCTCCCTGAAACAAAACCAGGAGATTTTGGGTGGTTGTTTTGTCTCTTGTGATTTGTGGGGTTTTCATACCTGATCTGAAGCCTCTGTAAAGCAAAACCAGGAGATTTTGGGTGGTTGTTTTGTTCTCTTGTTTACCCAAGAAATACACACAAAGAAGTGCAATATTTTTGTAGGGTCTGTTTGAAAATGCTGCTTTTATCAACACTGTGTTTTGGAGTTCTCCCTCTCTGTTTAGTTTCAGTATTGATATTGCATAAAATCTTGGATTTTACTCTCTGAGGCAGGGTTATTCTATATTTCCCCTGTTGAATATTTGATAAGGTCTCTTGGGTCCTGATTTTCCTTCTTTCTAGGATAACATATTATGGAAATTGTTTCACCTTGTGTCCTGTTTAAATTCCTGGTTTTAGCATGATTCAATTTGGTTTGCATTATATTCCATGGAGTTCCTTGGCAGTTCCAAGTTATTCCAGAGTGTTTGTGTGGGGGCTGACTTTGGCTTTTCCTCCTGCTTTAACTAAGTGACCTTCACCAGGATCATCTTGGGGTCTTTGATGCATTTAAATTTCTTAGTAATTGGCCAAACTTCCTACTGGTTTTTCCTGAGATAAATTATTTGGATGATGGGAGGGATCCACTGGGGCCAAGACCACCAAGGTTTGGAGTCTTCACACTCCAGGATCAGCTTCAGATCATTTGAAGTTGGTGCTTGGTAAGAACAAAACAACATTGCACACTTAAAAATATATAATGGGTGCTTTTCCTACCAGGGTGTGAGATTCCCAAACCATTTGCTCTTCTTGATGAATTTTTTGTGCAAGAAAGATCAGAAGGAGCAGCAAAAAATGACAAGTTCAGCAATGTTTCATCTTGGGATCTCCTGAGGTAGAAATAGTTGTGTGATCACATGGAAATCTAATTCTTTTCTCAGGAACTCTGCACCCTCCAAAAGCCCCTTTGGCTTGAATTTTCCTGTAATATCCATGTGGGTATAAATAACCCATAGGATTATCCTGCAGCCTATGGCTTCTCACCCAAAATCTATGGCAAAGACAATTATTAGCTATTAATTGTGTATTAATTCTTCAGTTCTTGGGTGGAAGTGCTGTAAATTCACTGGCAAGTACATTATGTGTGAAATGTTAAGCTGTTTTATAATACCTAAATGGGGTATTTTGAGGATAGTGCATGTTTTTCAGCTCTCTTGATTAATGATTAGTTTGATACAGGGAGTATTTTTAGGAACATGAATATGTTCCAGGTTAAAATCATGATTTCAGCAAGTGCTAGGGAATACTTTTAATTTAATTTACTGGCAAAGGAAGTTCACACCACCTCAGTTAGTTACTGTGGGTTTAAGTAATCCCAAACCTGGCAAAACCTGGAGAATCCCAGAATGGTTTGTGTTGGAAGGGACCTTAAAATTCCTCCAGTTCCACTCCCTGCCATGGGCAGGGATGGAACTTCCTTAATTGAATTCCCAGCTTCTTGCTACAGGTCCCCGATGACCAGGATTCAGATGGAGCTGGAATTTTTTCCCCTGGCATTGCTGAAACGTTTGGATGAGCCTGAGTCTGATATTTCCTGGGTTTAATGGATGACTTTAAATATATATGCATGTCAGGGGGTGTTTTACTGCAAATCCTTGGCTATAGTGGGGAAAAATTCCAAACCTTCTCTGGTAGAAAAAAGGTAAACTCAGGAATAAAATCAAACTTGCCTAGTGAACCAAAGAAATTAAGGTGCTGCACTGGAGATGGTATGAAAAGCAAATATATTGGGAAGTCTGGGGTATAAAATGGAGTAAAACATAATTATTTGGCAATGATACCAAATTAATGCAACTTGATGGTTTCTTTTATGTTGCGAGCACTGGAATGTTTAATGTGCTTAAAGCTGCTCCTGGCTTGTATTTGTGGTGTTTAATGGTTTAAAATTCTGCAGGCACTCAAGGCTGTGTGGGAGACTGAGCTGTGGCCATAGGTCTGATTTTGCCTAAAACAACATCTGAAATACAGTATTAATATGAATCTTATTTGTATAAATTATTATACAAATAGTATAATTTAAATATGTGATTATTTCACATAATTATACAAATACAACAAAAGTTATATTATCATTTATACTATGTATTTTAAATATATAATTATTAGATAGAATTATATAAATATAAGGGTAATTATGTAATATAATTTATAGTATATCTAATGTAATATAGACTGGGATGCAGAATATAATTGCATAAGATCTCTAATATAATCTATTGGCTAACTGAAAGATAAAACCCTGCCACAGCCTGGCTGATTGATGCCCTGCAGCCTCAGGCTGGGAAGAGGTTTTCATTGGAAGTGACAGGTGCCCTAAGGTTTATTTAGGACAAGCTCAGCCTTGTCCTGGTTAGTTTGATAATGTTTTCCTTATGGATGTTCCAGCAGTGCATTTCCTGCGTTAGGGCCTTGTGCTACACCAATATTCCTGTCTGGGCTGCCTCAACTACAAATTGGCTGAACAGCCCGTGACACTTTTTCAATATTATTACATTAAACCAAGTGGATTTTGATTGATAACCTAATATTCAACTAATGCAAAACATCAATCATGGCAAGTATATTAATTATTTAATATTGCAGCCTAATTCAGGAATCGATGTGCTGCAGGAGGGGAAGGGAAACTCGCTGTTCCCAGAAGGTTTGAGACAGGGCATGATTAAAAAACAGCCCCACCAAGCCCTGCTCTGCTCCCGTGTGTTGGTTCGATACAAATCTTTATTCATTTGCCAATAATCTCCTCACATTTTCCACTTCAGGACCTTTTTTATCAGTTTTGAGGCCTGGAATTGAATTAGGGCTGCTTTCAGCACAGGCTGAGGGAGGTGCACAGATATTGATGGCAGGGATGAGGCTGGCCTGGGAGCTCCTCCAGCCCTGCCCTGCGTCCCTCTCCCAAAGCAGCTCCACCTCCAGGGGCCAGGTGGAGCCTCCAGAAGGGATCATGGAATCATGGAATGCTTGGGGTGGGAAGGGAGATCAATCCCATCCATCCCACCCCTGCCATGGCCATCCCATGGGAGATCAATCCCATCCAGTGCCACCCCTGCATGGCAGGGACACCTCCCACTGCCCCAGGTGCTCCAGCCCCAGTGTCCAGCCTGGCCTTGGGCACTGCCAGGGATCCAGGGGCAGCCCCAGCTGCTCTGGGAATCCCATCCCAGGCAGGAATTCCCAATTCCCAATCTCCCATCCATCCCTGCCCTCTGGCACTGGGAGCCATTCCCTGGGTCCTGTCCCTCCATCCCTTGTCCCCAGTCCCTCTGCAGCTCTCCTGGAGCCCCTTTAGCCTCTGTAAAGATTCTGAGTTCTCCCTGGATCTTCCTCCTGTCTCCAAAATCGGGATAAATCCTGTAGGGCTGACAAAAATAAATTCTTCTTTCAAAGTCAAACAAAAGTACTTTTTTTTTTTCATTTCATTAATGACATATAAATAGGAAAAAACCTGCGCACCAGTTTTTTGGAAAAGCTTTAGGAAATGATAAATAATTAGCAATTTTAGTACTAGTAATTAATAATAGTGTAGTTAACTGGTTCCCTGCAGTCCTCATGGGCTGGTTTCTCCTTGTTTGCTGTGGGAATGACCCACCTTCCAAGAGGGGATGTTGGAATTAGGTAGAACCTGGGGCTGATGGAAGCAGGAACCATCTCCTTGTCTGGTGGGTTGGGATTTGGAGAATTTTTAATTTGTTTTCCCTTGGATTTCATCTTTTTTTTCCATAGCAGGATATGTTAAAGATAAATTTTCTGTCTGAATTTTTGCTTTTCAGAGTTTTTACTTGGATACTTTTGTCCTTTTTTTTTTTTTTGCAGCTGCCTTTATGTACAATTCTTCCCATTTTCTCTCTGTACATTTGTACTTTTTGCAGCTTTCAGGGATTGGATGCCCAGCTCCAGCATGGCTGCCACGAGCCATGGAATTAATGACAATTCCTTCTCTCCATCCCCTTGGAAAGGGGCAGGGAATTTCATTGTGGGAGTGGTGGCAGGGCAGAACCAGGAGGCCCCAAACGTGGATTTGATAAACAGCCCCATGCCCTGATTCTTTCCAGTGTAAATAGTGGGATAATTAGATTAAAATGTTAATTTAAATGTGTATCCTGTGGCATTGCTACAGTTTGTAGCAATTTCAGGGCGGGTACTATTTGAGGGTTGAATTCAGTCATTGAGCATTAGGATAATCAATATTTTTTAGGTGTTACAGGTAAATATATGTATTAAAATTAAAAATTTGACACACTGGAGAAATTACCCAGCTTTGCCATTTCAGAGTTAAACAGAAATTGTTGCAGACAAGGGTTTAGCAACTATTTAGAACTTTTGTTCTTCTCTTACAGGGACTCTGCAAACATCAAAGCTGGATTAGAACATCTGGTAAGTTTTAATTTTCTCTTGAACATTTGCATCGTCTTTGATATCTGCATTCCAAATGAACACTTTTGAATGAGCTTTGAATACCTTGAATTGAGAAAGTCAACCATTTCCCAGAGGGTCAGGCTACTGTTATTATGTGAAGGCACTCACATTTTCATTTATCTCCCCATTTCAAGGGAATTTTAATTTTTTTAAATTACTTTTTTTTGATGTCGAGATGAAATAAACTGGACTACAATCCTTGGATTGATGATTGCCTTAATTATAAACAAAAATTGTTTGGTGTTGGATTTTTGGCATATCCTGATCTGAAAACAACAAACTTGTGATTAAAAAAAAAGTAAAAAAAAAAAAAAGAGCCAGGGACACAATCAAATATTGCATGCATAAATATGGTGTGTTTGAGTCATTTGGAGGCTTTGAAAGAAGTGCACAGCTTTGTGTTTTCTCTTGTCTTTGCTTTATGAATAATGGATCAACTTAAATTCCATTCAGGGCTGCAGTAGGAAATAATAATTGAGGTGCAAAATATTTCTGGTTTAAGTAAACATATTAAACCCACAAGTGATGGCAAGCCAGGCTTAGCATTAAAATCTCATCAGTTGATCAAAACTGGGAAAAATAAAATCTTGTCACAAGTCAGAAGCTGGTTGAGCCTCACATGTTGGTACCAGCAGTCCGTGGAACATTAAATAGTTGATGTAAAGTGATTATTAAATCCCATTAAATGAAAATATTCACTATTAATGGCACATCCATCCTGAGAAGGGCTTAATTTTTTCATGGAATATCTAAATAATCCCTGCTGTTCCATAGTGCTGTGAAAAACATGGTGTGTCTCATTGGACAGAACTGCTTTCCTCTGGTTGCTTCCCATTCTGAAAATCACTTGGGAAGGATTTGGAGGAGCTTGGGCACCAGGATCTCCTTGGAGGGCCAGAGGGGTGGAAAGGATGGAGATCCTGCTGGGGTTGAGATCTTTATGGGATGTAAAGGATGGAGATTGTGATGGGATGGAGGTCATGGTGGAGTGGAGAGGATGGAGGTCATGGTGGGATGGAAAGGATGGAGATCGTGGTAGGATGGGGAGTCATGGTAGGATGGAGATCACAATGGGATGGAAATGATGGAGATCCTGGTGGGATTGAGATCCTGGAGCTCTTCCTTTCTAAAGATGCCCTGTGAAATGTGTTGGGAATCACCAAATGCAATAAAGAGCAGAGTTCTCGGAGCAGTTGGAAAATCCACCTTGTTTGCTGCTTCCAGGGGTGTCTCACCTGCAGGTTGAATCCCTTGAAGGTCTTTATCTTGATTTGATAATCTGTTATTGGATCCCTTCTGTAAAAAAAGTGTGTTTTACAATTTGGGATTTACAAGAGTCTGGACTGACAGAACACAGGGAATGGCTTCAAACTGGAAGGAGTAGGATTAGATGGAATACTGGGAAGGAATTCCTGGCTGGAGGGTGGGCAGGCCCTGGCACAGGTGCCCAGAGCAGCTGTGGCTGCCCCTGGATCCCTGGCAGTGCCCAAGGCCAGGCTGGACACTGGGGCTTAGAGTCCCTGGGACAGTGGAAGGTGTCCCTGCCATGGCAGGGGTGGCACTGGATGGGATTTAAGGTCCACATCCTTCTTTGATCTGATCAACCAAAAAAGCCCCAAACCCCAACCAAGAACCCTTCTCCTTTATTCGGAGTTAATACTTGATCAAACATTTATTTTAATTAAATGTCAGTATTTATTTCCTGGCTGTCCCTGGGTTTCCGCGGGGTCTGGTTGCAGTGCTGGCCCCTCACTGCTCGTGGCTCTCTGAGTTTGTCACCTGTGGTGTCACAGCTCCGTGGCCCTCGGGTGGCCACCAGACAGCCACGTCTGGCAGAGTCCTTGGCTTCCTAACGAGCTGTAAACCAAGCAGCCAATTATTTGTGTTCACAAACAATTAATTAACGCTCTTAATATGAGTAATTATGTTTATCTTGCTGTCCTGGCAAAATTCCATGCTGGTCAATTATGCTCTGCAGGCTTGAATTGTCTCTTCTGTCTCTCTTGAATTGTGTCTGTCTGTTCCATTCTGAGAGGGAGAGAGTGAAGTTGGGGGTGGAGAGGTTTTCCTCCTATGGCCAAAGTGACATTTGTGTCCAGGGACATTCCAAATTTCCCTTTGGATGGGCTGGAGAGCCACTGAGTGTCCAGCTGGATGCACCAGCTTGGAAGGTGCTCTTTGAGGAGCAGTGCTGGCTCTGGCTGTGTCCCCCACTGAGAGGGGACCCCTGGTGTCCCCAGCCCATCAGGTGTCAGTGGCTGATGGACCCTTTGGCTGTGCCAGGGTCAGCATCCCAAACATTCCCCTGGCTCAGCAGCAGCCTGGCCCTTGGAAATCATTCCAGCTCCTTCAGGAGCTGTGGACCAGGTTCATACGAGGTGATCACACTGCAGATGATCAATGGCTGCAGTGATCATCATGAATATCCATGGGGAAAGCAGCTTGGTTGGCTCTGCCTGCCTACAGGGATGAAACCCGGGCTGCTCCTGCAGAGGGGCTCCGTGGATCCCAGGATTTGAGGAGAACTCTCTGCAGTGAGTGTGTGTTAAATTGTGTGCACACACCACTTTATTTGTTCTGGGGTTTTGCTGCTGGTAGCTGCAGATGTGAATCAAACAGCAGTGTGATCAAACCATCAGAGGCAGAGCATTTCATGGCAGAATATTCAAAGGCTTGCAGCAGTTTGTTGTTCCAACAGCGACAAATTTTGTGGAGACTTTGTAAGAGAGGCGAGTTTTACCCTGTCACTTCCCATTACCAGCGGGCTCTGAAACCAGAGCCACTTCACATAAAACAACGCTTTAATGTCTGTGTCTTTATTAAAAAGTAAACTTTGATCACTCTCACTTACCACTGAGGCTGAGGTGCCTCCCCCACCCTTGGCTGTGGTGGGGACCCCGTGACCCTCCATCCCTGTGACCCTTGTGCCTTTATTTTGCTTTCCCTTTGTCACCCCGCTCATATTTCCCCCATAAATTCGTTTGGCCGCCGTTCTGCGTCCTAAATTCGGAAAGGCCGACGGGATCGTCCCCTATTCCCGCTCTGCAGGCAGAGGAGAGCAGTGATCAGCTGAAGTAAATAAGGCTGTAAAATATAAAGAGTGTGATTTTCCCTGGCATCTGCATAAAACCCCCGGCACGTGCGGGTGTTGTTTCCAATCGCGCCGGCGGTTTGTTCGCAATTCCCGTAATTTGATCGCGGCTGATGAAAAGCCGACAAGATTTCCACAGCGCCCCATTAGATGAAAGCAGCATGAAACCAGAGGTTAATCTGCAAACAGATTTTCCTGCTTATTACTCTAATGATTCCATCAGATTTGATGTAGCAGGCTGCGAGGCGTCTCTCGGCAGCAACAGTGTGCTGGGGTTTGATCTCGGTGCTCATTAAATGATGGAGTAATTTGGGTGACCTCTGCCCAGGTGCACATCTCCTCATAATTGCACGGCATTCTGATGGGGAAATTACTGGCGAGAACCCCGAGTATTCATCCCGCTTTCCGAGTGGAAAAACTAACAAAAGAAATATTGCATTAATTTTCAAATGATGATATTACATTTAGTGCCTGGGCCCCATATATCAAAATCTGAGAACTGCTCAGTTACTCGCTGCTCTTAATCTTAATGGTATCTGTGGATGTCAAGGGCATGGAGGAAATTAAATCGGAAAGTGCAGATAGACCTAAGAAGACATTATCTCTTGATGATTGCAGTTTTGATAGGTATTTCAGTGAATTTCATTTTCGCAGAATGGTGGAAGATGAGTTAGCCACCAGATTTTCTCATTTTTCTTCCCCGTGATTTATGTGAGTTGAGTATAAAACTTTTTATGGGAGTGCAGTTACGGCGGATGAGAGGTAAATTAATGCACTGGGTTTCCATCTCGGCCCCGCGCGCGATTGTCAGAGCTGTACATACGTAATGGGGCCCATCATTATTCAGGGTTGTTTACATTCAAAATATGTAATGAAATCTGTTCAGAATAATGAGGGAAATAAAAGTTTAGAAAATTGTAAAGGTCATGAAGTTTGAGAAATGATGCAATGCTCCCAAAATAACATTTAGGCAATATAAATTACATTATTATGCACCAACTCTGCCTTATAGAGACATGAAGATAAAGTGCTTTCGACGAGTAAAATGCTGTTAGTGCTCTCTGAAGTATGAGAATGTGTAAAATGTTTCTGATTTCATATTCTGGTTTTGTGCATATTGTGGAAAAATATATAAAGGAACTTTATGGAGGGCAGTGGCTGCTTCTCTATCCCCAAGTTTAAGTGCCTTTCCTGGGAGGGTTTTCTCCAGCAAACAAACCCTTTGGCACAAGTGTAATTGATTTTTAATCTAATTATTGAGGCCACCGGCAAATTGATCTTTTTAGGGGGTTCTTGCTCCTCTTCTTTTGGGGATTTTGCGTGGAGGTCTTTGCTCTGAATGTATTTTATTGCAGATACTGAAGAGGGATCTTGGCACAATACTGAGATGAAGCATAAATTTGCCCAACTATCTGTGATCTGCACCTAAAATACAAATCTCTGCACCCTGGTTTTATGCAGGTGCGCCTCAGAATAATTATGTTTTGCCCTGCACATTTTATATTGTACTTATTTGTCAGAAGAAGCAGCCAAAAGCGTGAAACACAAGTCATTTTTGGAAAAGTTTAACCTGCAGATCTGTGCCAGCCCAAAAAACAGTGCAGTGGGGGTGAGTTGATCATTGAATCCGAGAGCAAAGAGAAAATGCACTTTTATTCAAAGTATATAATCTTGATTAGGTTCAGGTTAATTCCTCTGTAATTAGGCATGATTTGGGGTAGATGATCAGATTATTTTGAAACTGAGTGCTGATTTAGAACCCACTGGATCCTTGTGGTATTTGAAATGCTTTTCATTTTCAAAATGGTTTTTTCTATTATTTTTCAATTGCTACATTTTAATGCAAAGGTTCCAAAAGGGATGGGATTCCCTTTTTCTGAGAAATTTTAATTTATTTAGAGAAAATTCCTCTCTTAGTGGAAAAAGTAAAGCAGTAATTCAAATATTAACTGCTCCTTTTGTTAATTAATCCCTGTTACCTGTTGGTTGTGCTCCTGCTTTGCCAGCCAGTCCAGCCTTGGCTGGAGCTGTTTCCTAAGCAGTTTATGATGTGTTAATTAAAAATTTTCATTTCAGAACCTGCATTTATCTGCTGCTATTTTTATGTTCTCCTACGTCATTGTTGCAACATAATGCAGCAAAAATTGAAACAGTGATAAAAGATTAAAATCTGTATTTAAGAGTTAAATATTAATAATTTTATATTTTTTGTAAGCTGTGGGGACCATTCTACATTTAATTTTTCAAGGTTTAATTAGGAAATAGATTAATTTATAGAATAATGACTGGATGGTGTTGATGCAGAAATCTCTGTTCTGTCAGCCCTTTATCAGAATGTTGAATTTTTTTGTGATTGTGGCTGCATTTCCATGCAAATGTAAATCTAAGGGATGATATTCCAGACTGCAAGGAGATAAATAGGGGGAGGTAATTTTTTAGCCTTTAGTGCAATATTCTCCATATTTCCTCTCTTATTGAAGAACCCAGACAGAGTTTTATGGCTGTGTAAGTTTAACATTTCCAGAATTTTTCCTTTTAGAAAGACCTGGATTTACCAATTAATTTTTTAAAATCTTATATACAGCTCTCCCTCTTTCTGCTGAGTGTTTAATCCATTTTGCTGTATCCACTCCCAGTAGGAAGGCCCTTTTCCTTGCTTTTTCTCAGGAATATTCGCTGAAATGAATGCATTGTTGTTTTCTGGTCCTTTTAAAGGAGCCCTTGCTGCAAAAACTGCTTTAAATCCCAAAAATCCCGTCCGTGTGCCCGAGCCACCCGGGCTATTTGCCACAGCCATTCCCTCCTGCCTTTGATTTGCTTCCAGCAATCCATTGTTGCTTATTCCTGACATTTTGGGTTGGTTTTAGTGGAAACAAGATGGGATTTTCCACCCACCTGGTGTTGCAGGGCTCTCTGGAGATCCCGGGTTAAACCCACCTTGCTCTGGGAGGTGGCTCCTGCTGAAGTGGAGTGAAATGGAAAATCCACAATTAAAGTTAAATCCAAATGTTTTGGTGGCCGTGTGTGTCCTGGGTGAGAGGAGGGAGAGAGGATTTGGGGAATCCTCAGCTCTCAGGTCAAAGTGCTGCTGGTGTTCGGGGTCAGTTTCATGTGTTCTCCCTCTGATCCCAAATCTGAGTGAAAATTCCCTCGGATGGAAAGCTCAGAGTCCGAGTATCCTGTGGTGTTTTAGCAGGAAATTTGGGCATTCCATTCAGAGCTGGGATTTCATAGTTCTGCCTCGTTTGCTTCCTCACTGGGCTGTGACTTTCAGGATTGGGCCTTGTCATTGTTGGCTCTCTCCTTCCCAGTTTTGGTAAATTGGCAATCTTGGAGGAGAACTCTGGGGAAGTTTTCTGTCCTTTCTGTCAATGTTCCAGTGTTTTTTCCTGGCTCTGGCTGGAGGAGCCACATTCCATAGCCAGGCTTTCCCTTCACTGTGGTGTTGGTGTCCAGTTATGATGGACTCTTCCTTTCATCACTGGTCATATTTTTGGTGGCCTTTACATAAAATAAAATTTCAGGTTTTCTGCCCATTGTTTTGGTTAATGATTTCCCTTTCCCAATTAGTCCATCCCTGATGCTGGATTCTTTATTTCTATTGAAATACCAAGAGTATCTGTGAATTCCATGGACTAAAATTGCCATTATTCCATGTTTTACATGATTTTTCTCCACTTACTGTTAATTTTGAGAAATTTAAGATTATTTTTTGGGGAGCAGGTGGATCTGTATCCAGCCAGGACACTCCTACCATAGCCTATTCCTGAGTAGTGTTGTTGATTAATTGTATCAGAGGAAAACTTAGGCATAAATATAATTTTACCATCCAATCTTTTCAACAGATTTATGTCTGAAAATGCAGGGGTTTAATTCAAATAGTGCCAGATGTGCTTATTATATTTCTGTGTTATTAATTCAGATTAGGGATTCTTCTGTGGGATTTTATTTTTATGTTTTTAATGTGAAAACCATTCCTTTGTCAATCTGGAATTTGCCACCCTCAAAGACTTATATAAGGAAAAGATGACAACTGCAAATTCCCAATCTCCTTTGGTTTTAGTTTTATTTTAGTATTTTATTCTCTTATGAAGAGAGATTATTTTATTCTCTTATGTGTTCTTATACAAATAAGTGTTTTCAGTTTCTTTGGTAATTATTTTTTTTAATCGCCCAAAGAGGAGTAAATGGCAGGAAAGGAATGCAGCATTCCTATGATAAACCTGTCCTACAATCTTTTCTATAATTTGATCAAAATCTGTTTAAAAGCTGGCTGGGCTTAGACTCCTTTGTTGCTCTCTCCTGTTGGGATTTGCTGGAAGTGGGATGGATAATATTGCAGGTGGAGGCAGGTCCCTGATTACAGAATAAATTCAAATATCATTTTAGGTGCATCCCCTCTGTTTGATTTCTTCCTTGGCTCCCCCCTCGCTGGCACTTGAGGTCTCTTTCTGCCACCCACAGCCCCAAACTGGGGATTTCTCTGCAGTCAGACATGGAGTTATGGTTTCAGGTAGCAGGTTTTCCTGGCAATGGTGAGGGCTGGATTTGTCTTTATCAAATACAAAGAGAGAAGATTTGTGTAAAACCCCCCCCCCAAAACTGATCACCATCACCAGGAGTTTGTTGGGCTTTTTTCCAGATGGTTTGAGACAGAAAAGTCCTGCAAGTGAATTTTACCCCAGCAGTGTCAGGGGTGAGCAGGAGGAGCGGAACCTGCCCAGTTTTAGCACATCTCAGCTATTTTCCATATGAAATTCCATAATGGTAAAAATTCAGAAAGGCGACATTGCGACTCAAAATGCTGCAGCCTCATGACCTGCTGCAATCCTGGGATAAAAGTTTTCCAGGCCAAGAGCCACATGCTCTGCTCCACAGAATTCCCAGCGGCTCCAGCAGAAACTTGGACTCTCTTTATAAACTTCAGGTTTCTCAGATTTTTTTTCTTCAGTGTTCTCAAGTTTTCACTTTGATATTGTTTCCTCTGTCAAGAACATTTACCATTCATCCCAAATAGTAGGAATAATTTAAAAAATACATTCTAAAGCTGAATTAAAGTGTTTGTTGTAATCTATTAATTAATTGAGAAGCTGCTTCTCCCTTGAAATGGAATATTTGGGAAGCCAACCATGGCTCTCCTGCCCATCACACTCAGCACTTGTTTCCTGGAGCTGTGAGTGACAACCAACTTGTGTGGGCATTTTTACACAAAAATTTAAAATTACACTTTAATTTTAAAGTTGTGAGACTGGTTTAGAGTTTTATTAAAATAACTGTTTATGAAAGGAGTAGTGATGGAATGCAGTGGATGAACTGCAAAGGGTTGTGCTGCTTCTTCATAAATCAGCTACCATTAAAAATTGAATGGTCTAATCCAATTTTTGCTTGAAATATTAAAAGGTGTTATTAATCACAGGGGTGTTGATGGTGTCCTATGGCATCCCGTCCTTTTCTGAGCTGGAATTCCAGTGTCTCACCAGACACTTTTGGACAAGTGTAAAATTCATTGCTGGGGATTACCTCAGGTCATTTTACAGTGTGCTTGTTAAGGAATTTTGGGGAATTCCTCTCCTGCTTTTACAGTTAGTGGGTTCCCTCACCAGCTGCCACTAGAAATACTTTTATTTTTCCTTTAACTCTCTTTGAATTCTTTTCCTTCTGTGTCACGCTTAGGACCATAAGGAAAGTACAAGGGTTTCTTTTGCTCGACATCACTCTTGGTAATGCTTCCTCCACCAATCATTTCACCATTTTGAAGTTTCCTGAGGCTCTTGCTGAATTTTTTCACTTAATGGTCCCCCAAATCAATACTGACCTGGGGTAGCTGCTTGTTCTCACACATTGCTCCCGGCTTGTTTGAGGCTCTAATTTGGTTTTCAGCTGAAATCCCCTCTGTCCTTTTTTCTCCAAGTGCTGGCCCCATCCACCAGTTGGAGAGATGTTTTCTGGGGCCAAGCCAGTCACCTTTATTCAGAATCCTCCTTTCACTCCTTGGTTAGGGCTTATTGATTGATGAAAAGGTGGCTGTGCTGAGTTCTCCCCTGGAATAATTAACACCTGGGGCCAGGGCAAAGGGGAAGATGCCTCCAGAGCAGCTGCCTGGGCCGCTCCCAGTGGGAAATAGCTGAGTAAAGGAAGAATTTGAGACTTCCCTCCTTTACACCAACAAGGCACATCCATAACTCCATGGGAGGAGTGGGAAAAGGTGTTTGGAGCTCCTCAGAGCAGTGGGGTCAGTTGTGGAGCTCCGTGTTCAGTGCTGGGAGTGACATCTGTGCAGCTGCTGCTGCTTCCCTTCTCCTCCTCTGGAGCCTGCTTGGTGTTTGCTCTTTCATGGAGTTCTTGTGGCCATGGTGGTGCTGGGCACAAATACCCTAAAGCTGCCAGTGGAACATCTTTCTCCAGTCAGTGGTGCTGAACAGTGCTGGTTGTGTGGCCAAGAAGGGATCCAGGGATTTTTTTGGTAAATATTTGAACTGGATGTGCTGTAGGAATAGGAAATTGTGTTTTGGGGTGCCAGAGCCCACCTGATGCATGAGGTGCACAAAGA
Organism: Geospiza fortis; assembly: GCF_000277835.1. Classification (NCBI taxonomy): domain Eukaryota; kingdom Metazoa; phylum Chordata; class Aves; order Passeriformes; family Thraupidae; genus Geospiza; species Geospiza fortis. Next base: position 10,739,796 of record NW_005054309.1, on the reverse strand, counting down.
CTTGGGCTGTTCACGTGCAGACACGAGCACGGTGGTATTGGACACCAGATAATTTTCTTGCTCTGTTGTTCCAGCAAAATTTTGCCAAACTTGACTAATCCTGGTGGGATTTTTAGATTTACAGTTGTCATAGAATGGAGAAACCACAAACCCAAGTAAGGCTTCTCTGAAACTGAAGCTGGGCAAGTTGGTTCTGGATAAAATGCAGATCTTTCTCTTCCTCTCCTGCCTCTCCTCCCATGATGTACTGAAGAGGCCAGAACAGATTGCAATGATTAGTTCATGGCAAGAAGAAGAAATGGGAAGATAATTTATGATAAATTTCAAGATGTTTCTTGCTGCCACCAGGATTAGTGGTCAGGTCTGATGGTAGGATCCATATTGCAGCTATAGTAATAAATTCTGCCCAGTAATTCTGGGTTTTTGCAAACAGCAAAAATCCGAACTAAAAAGAATCAATCTCTATACAACCAAAACCTGGATCTTCATTTAAATTTCATTTGAATGTAGCATCTCTCCTATTGGAAGGAGCAGTCTGTAAATTCTTGGAGTAGAAATGGGATTGTTCTGTCATTGTCAGCCTCTCCTTGTGGGTGTAGATGGGGGTGGTGAGGCCATGCAGAGCACACCAGTTGGGACATTCATGGCAAAGAGCTCTGCCTAAGTAAAAGAATGGAATCATGGCATGGTTTGGGTTGGAAGGGATCTTAAATACCATTCCCACAACTGCCATGGCAGGGACACCTCCCACTGTCCCAGGCTGCTCCAAGCTCCAGTGTCCAACCTGGCCTTGGACACTGCCAGGGATCCAGGGGCAGCCACAGCTTCTCTTGTCTGTATTTTCCTATTTAATTTTCCCTTTTGCGGCCATTTCAAGAAACTCTTGAGAAGAGTTTCCTGAGCTGCAAAATGCCACCAAAAATTCCTGTCAGGTTTTGTTTTTAGTGCAGAGAAGAAACCTCCCAAACTTCTCCGACACTTCCAGAAATAATCAACTTCTGAACTCCGTGACAAATAGGGTTTGTGTATCAATTTAACTGTGGCAACGTGTGAGTGGCTTCACATTTGGAGGGATGGCAAACACATTGGACACAGTGCAACATCACTGGGATGATTAGCATAGTGGGGCCACGGCCAACAGTGTGCTCCTCAAGCCAACAGATGTGCAGCAATACCTTCAGGAGAGGGAAAAATCATCCCAGATAAGAGAAAAGTGTGAAAAACTCAGCACATTAATCATGTTAAACCCAGTTCTGGAGCGTTTTGTGGAGCTGTGTGTTTGTGTGGAGCGGGGTCACCCAGGAGCCAGGCAGGGTTTGGGGTGGGGAGGGCTGGGAGAGGAGCAGGGCGTGGGCTGGTCACGGTGCCACAGCCACTCGTGGGGATGGTGCTTTGGGCCAGTTCTGGAATTATCTCCTTGATAATTCCTCCCTCTGTGAGTCCAGTCTGGGAGTTCCTCTGGCTGCTGTGGGTAGGGAGTGGCTGGAGGAGGCAGGAGCTCTCTGGGAGTGCCCAGTGTCCCATGGGTGGGAAGGAATGTCCCCTGGAGTGCCCAGTGTCCCATGGGTGGGAATGTCCCTTGGAGTGTCCAGTGTCCCATGGGTGGGAAGGAATGTCCCACGGAGTGCCCAGTGTCCCATGGGGGGGAAGGAAC
>NW_005054309.1:10729014-10737843 GCF_000277835.1 Geospiza fortis | reverse complement strand
GAACAGGCCAAAGCCAGGCTGCAGCTGGTTCTGGAGGCAGCTGGTGAGTAAATGACAATCTTCAAAACTTTGCTCCGTTTTTGTGCTGTCAGGTGGGATTTTATCCCTTTGTGTTCATCCTGTTCTCTGTAGCTCACTTAAATTTCAGGTTAAGATTAAATTGATTTGCATCATCCTTGGTACTTGATAAAGACCTTTAAGGAAATAAAAATAAGCCTTTTTCTACACTAAAATCTCATGTTTATCCTCTGGCTCTTGCTGCTACTGAGACATTATTCCGTGCTCTCAAAAATTCAGTTTTGTTTACTTTTTTGCAATTTTCTTTATTTTTTAGCATTGTTCTAAATCAGTACAAGTACATATATATATATTTTATTTTTCCCCTTTTGGAAACTCTCTGTTTAGAGGAATCTCCTCACATTGCTGATGTACTTTTTTTTCCAAAATCCATCTAGCCTTTTGCTTTGTCTCTCTTCCAATACATTCCTTGTTCTCCAGAACTTTTAATAAATCTTTGAAGCATGTAATTATGAAATGGATGTGACAGCCCTGACCTCAAAAGCACAATTTGTGTATTCTGCTGCCATCGATCACATCTCATTTTTTAATTTCACACCTGGGAGATGTACAAAAGATAACTGGGGGTTGTATATCATCGTGACCTGGGCTCCAAAATTTTCCAAAGCTTATCAGAGGTCTGTGACATTATTAAATTTAAATATCCACCATTGAGGGCTGGATCTTAGATTAAAGCTGCAGGTTGTTCATAAGGAACAGAAGAGATTTAATATCTTTGTGTGTCTTACAATCCAAAATACAGAATCAAGTTCCTTCCTGGCTTTATTTAAGTCTTGGTCATCCCAGGCATTTATGGAATCATCCACCACCTTCTTCCCCAAGTCCTACATTCAGTTAATTAAATTTTTTATTTAATTGCTGTGAGAAGAAGTTGGAAATGTTGATAATATCGTTTCAACATATTTTTGTGTGTTTACTCCTTGCAAATTCAGCACCTTTTAGTCTTCAAACTTAAAAATGACTTTCTGCTGAGCCATTACCCAGCAGCTTTTTGAGGAGCTGAGGCTCAGCAGGTTCATTGCTGTTGCTGTTATGGTGATGTTCTATTTGAATATTACTGAAATTAATTCTGTACTTCAGTGATGGTGAGTGGAGCTGCTGTTGGTGTGCACAGGGCTCCATCCCAAGCTTGGGAATGAGCTCATGGAATATCTGTACAGGTTGTGGGGATTGCTCCAAGCCCACTGAGTGGGAATAGGAAGCTGTGATGTGTTCCCAGTGGATTGTCCATGGATCTGGTGTTGGTGCTGCTCCGCTTTGGTTGGGACAGACAAAGCAGAGGCTCCAAATCACCTCGTAGGGGTTGTAGGGACACTGGGGACAGTCCCTTCGTGGTTCATCCCTGCTGACATTGTGGAATCATGGAATGGTTTGGGCTGGAAGGGACCTGAGATCCCATCCATCCCACCCCTGCCATGGCAGGGACACGTCCCACTGTCCCAGCCCCAGTGTCCAGCCTGGCCTTGGGCACTGCCAGGGATCCAGGGGCAGCCACAGCTGCTCTCCAATTCCCTGTTGTATTTCCCTATCTAAATGTCCCTCATGGAGATATTTAGGATCTTGAGAAAACCTGCTTTTAGAATTTAACCTAGATATTATTTTAGGAAATAGCAGCTGCTGTGTCTGAAAGGCAGAAATGAGCAAGTAGTAAATCAGGCTCTTATTATTGAGATTTTTTTCCCCCTGGTGTATTTGGAGATGGGAATTGTGACCCTGCTCTCTTATTAGGAGAGCAGGTAAAATAAAAAATATTCACCTGTGTCTGTGGGAAAGGAGGGTAAGATGGCCATTTTTATATTTAGGTTATATAGTGCTGAGGAGGTTTTTCTCCAAGTCCTGCATTCATGCTGACTTCATTAAATTTTTCTTTTTTCTTTTTAAGTGTAGATTAATGTTAGTGTTTTGCTCTCATTAAGCAGGGCAATACTGGGAGGTACCCAAACACTTTAATTCTCAAGACAACTGAGTTTTGATTTATAAAACCCTTCATTCCTCAGAAGTTGTCGGTCCCAGCTATAAATTCATATTTCCACGATTTATTGAATTAGATTTCTTAATATTGAGGTGCCAGGGAGCCTTTTGAGGCTCCTCTGACAGCCTCCCACAAGTCGCCGTGCCCGAGCAGATGTTAAGCAGGCAGTAGTTGAATGTTAATTTGGAGAGGGTGGGATGTTTAAGCCCATCTGAAGTATGTTCCATGTGGGCCTTCCAGACTGAGCCACAATGCTTTGTCTCTTGGGAGAATTTCCAAGCTAAACCTCTTTCTTTTCCTCGCTCTATATGGACTCTCTCAAGTCAGTATAAAGCAGATCATCCCTGGGCTAAAGCTCTCCAGCTTTTGTTAGCGGGCTCTGTAGGGCTGTAATTAGGCCTCCTGGCAGGCCCTGCCGGCCAGTTAATGGTCATATGGAGTTTTTCTGAGGCAGACTGGCTTTGTGTAAATCCTTGCTCGCCATCTCCTTCTGGGTCACTTCCTACCAGGCCGGGGCTTTGTGCCCTGCCCCACGGGCGGACGGGGAGCAGCGTCCCCTGACCAGCGCCGGCTCCGGGAGCGCCGCACAATCCACCCGGATAATCCCCAGTGTAAACAGAGGATTTAGCTCAGCTTCTGTCACTTACAGTTGCCAAACCACTTGGGTGTCTGTGATTTCTTTCCCAGACTTCATTACCGAGGGACGCAGAGGATCCGAGCTGGGGGTTTGTGCCGAGCGTGGCTCCCGGCGCTGGTTTTTAGGGAGAAGTTGCAAATCTGAAATCCCGAGCTTAGGGCAAACCTCAGAACCTGAAAGCTGCTTAGTGCGTGCTGCAAATTATATGGGCACCTGTGCTTTCTCATAAAGATTAAAATATGGATGGATATTCCCAAAATGTCAATAAATTCCCGTGAAATAGCGCACGGGTGTCTCGAACTATCGATGCTGCCGCCTCTTCCAAAGGGCTCCGGGAGCTTTTCCATGGTGCTAAGCAGAAATTTCTTACTCTCCATATAAAGGCGATGACAAAAGGCAATTGATCTGGATTTTCAAAGGTCTAGAGTTGAAATAAGTGACTGATGTATTTTTGGGATCTGCATTTCAATCTGTGGCTGAAAGAGCAGTCAAGAATAGGGCGTTTTGTGCAAAGAATTCGCCGGAGTTTATTTAAAGGAAACTTCGGGACCGAGGCACTAAATGTGAGAAAATGGGGGAATACAAATCCCAAACATTTACCATTTATCAGATCCAATTCTGGATATTGGATATTTAACTCATCATCTTTGAATTATGCTATCAGATCGTTGCCTTTAATTTTGTACCCTGCATCTTTATTGTGCTTTACATATTCCTCAAAGGGAAAATCATGGAATACGATGAGTGCTTCAGCCTTAACTGTGGTAAATATAAATGTTTTATAATTCTTACTGCCTTTTTTTTTATTAATCTACCCATTCTACCAGGAGCTATTGAGGAGAAAAAGCCTGATTTGCACTCAGTGCCTGATAAATATAGGCAAATATTCTCTGCTCTTGGGTATCAAAATGGCTCATAACAGATGTGGCTGAAAGGACCACATACGTAGACTGTATGATTTTAGTCTGGTGGAACTAATAGGATCACTTGCTACTTTATAGATTCTTGCTTTTCTTTTACTTTAATAAAAACTGTTTAGTTAAATAGGTTGGCCTCTATTTTGCTCTTTTCTAGCTATGCAAAGCAGTCGGGCGGGCAGGTGGCAACAAGTATGAAAAATTTCCTTTTATTGGGGCTTCTTTTCAACTGCCAAATTTATCAAATGTTTATGGATTTCTCGTTTTGATGATGGTTTTCTTTCAGTTTTCTTATTTGTGTTCTTTCCACTGAGAACTCGCTGGCTTTAATTTAAATTTCTAATTATGCAATGAATTTTAGGAGGGTGGATAACATGTGCTGTTATATACACACAAAAGATGAAATAATACTTTAAAATATTTAACTTGTTCTGTGGAAATTTAAAGCAGGCTTTAAAAATAATTCTTGCCCCAGAAATTGCAAGAATTTGAACTACTAACAAGCTTAAAAGTTCTGAATATTGAAAAAAAGATTAATTCCGTTGCTGTGTAGGTTTGATTTAATATAAAATTCTAATTTTTATCAATTTCAAATATTTTTTTTGAATAGTGGCAGTTGACACTTTCGATTATTGAATTTTACTTCTATTTATATAAAAATCTCTATTTGGAGAGCAAAGGAATCTTTCTTGAATCATGTTTTCTTTTTTGAATCATGTTTGAATCATCAAATTCTTCCTTGAATCATGTTTTTTCTTTGTGACAAATGCGGATGGAGGTGCTGCAAAGGGTTTTGTGGGTGTTCTGTGGGGCATTTTCTGAACCCCCAGCAAGGAGAGAGGAATTTTCATCCCTCGTGAGTCTTCACCAGTCTGGGAAGGTTGTTCTGTTCCTTGTGTCAAAGGGAAATAAACTGGAATTACCTTGGGAAGAGCCTCAGCAGTGATGGCTCAAACAACTTCTCTTCATGTTCTGCTCTAGGGCCACCGGAGATTCCAGAATTAGGGAATGCTTTGGGTTGGAAGGACCTTAAATCCCATCCATCCCACCCCTGCCATGGCAGGGACACCTCCCACTGCTCCAGGGGCAGCCCCAGCTGCTCTGGGAATCCCATCCCAGCCAGGAATTCCCAATTCCCAATCTCCCATCCATCCCTGCCCTCTGGCACTGGGAGCCATTCCCTGGCTCCTGTCCCTCCATCCCTTGTCCCCTCCATCCCTTGTCTCCAGCTCTCCTGGAGCCCCTTCAGGCTCTGAGCTCTCCCTGGATCCTTCTCCTCTCCTGCCTCCATAGGGGAGGTTTGTCCTGCTCTTGGACCCCAGCTAATTTAGGAAATCCATCTAATTATGGAGTTAATGAACCCAGTTTTTAGGTCAGCTGCTGATTCCTACTCAGCAGATTTTGGTGTCAAAACCCATTTCAGTGACAGCATCAGGAGAAAGAACACTTGGAAGAACTCTGGGCGATAGAATAATTAAACAATTATTTAAAAATCAAGAAGGTGCGCATTAGAAGAAGTGGCTACTTTTTATATTAGGTGTTTGATGGGAATTTTAGGTGTTTTAAGACTGAATTTCAGAAAACTCAGGAAGTTTTTGAGATCACCTGGGTGTTCTATGCCAATGAGCTTCACAGCCAAGCTGGACAGAGACACATTTCTTCAGCCATTCGTTGCCCCTGAGCTCTTGGCAGAGCTTCATAATCTCATTAGAGTTCTAAAAAAAAGTGAGAATTTCTGCACACAAAGTGACAACTGTAGGAAAAAGAGTCTTTCTCCAATTAATTGCTTTTTTAACATATTAACGGTGTTGTCTTTACAAAATTTGTGATTTCTGAAGTGCAGCTGGTTTGTGGTGAGCAAAGTAAACTCTTGGATAGTAGTAATTAATTAAATAATTAAAATTAATTTGCAGGATTGCTAAAAAACCCAGGATTTTAATTGAGTGTACATAGAGAATAATGTGTTTGAAATGAAATAATTCACTTTTGCAATGTATAATATCATTCTGTTGGTGTATAAAAGCTGTTCACTTCAGGGACCTCTTTTAGGTTCTTACAAGAGACTAAAAATTTCTTTGAACCATTTTTGTAGAATATCAATTTGTTTTTAGAGTAAGAACCCAATGAGGAATTGTAGAGATGCCATAATATAAACCAGAGCCTATAAGTAGAATTTAGAGGAACTTTATTAGTTAATGAACATTTATTGCCTTCAGAAATCGTTCTAAAAGCATTTAGAATTTTTAGGTTTTTTGTTAGATTTTTATCCAAGGTTTTTTTTTTGTGGCACCAAAAGTATCTCAGGCTTACATGGTGCCTAATGGGTTTCTGTAATATTGCAGCATATGGGATCCAGGATTTTGATGCAAATCTCTGTGCTAATTATGTGCAGATGAATCTTGCAGGCCTGCTATTGATCTGCAGTCAAAGACAATTTTTCAGTTAGCTGAAGTTTTATATCAATTCGTATTTAGCAACTTTGCTGTAATTTAATTATCCACTGGTTTGGCTGTGCAAACCATATGTGGTCGTGGGGCTCGTTTGTTTATAGCAAGTCTTCTGGGAAATGTTATTTCATAATATTGATGGGCAAATATTTAGTTCTGGTGTTTTACATGGTCTGTCACAGGCTCCTCTCTGTGCAGCTGCCCTCTGTGGGCTCTGGCCATCCAGGCATTCCCAGGAATGGGCGTCCAGGAGCTTTGTGCTGACAGCTTCCCTTGTAACATCTTTGGATGTTTAGATTTTCCACAAGGGAAAGTGGAGAGTGTTTTTATCCACAGATGTAAATTCCAGTGCTGGATTTTACAGCTTGAATGCCCAGGAAAAGGTTTTAAATTGCCCCATCTGCTCTGGCTGGTGCTGTTCTGGTGTTGGGGGCTTCCCTAATTTCCACATGGGAAGTGTGCTGGAATCATCTTGCTGAAAGAACCTATGGATTAGATTAAATTAAATTAATTACAAATCCTAGTGAGGGTGGGCAGGCCCTGGCTGCCCAGAGAAGCTGTGGCTGTCCCATCCCTGGAAAAGCTCAAGCCAGGTTGGACGCTGGGGCTGGGAGCACCTGGGACAGTGGGAGGTGTCCCTGCCATGGCAGGGGTGGCACTGGCTGAGCTTTAGAGTCCCTTCCAACCCAAATAACTTCATCATTTTTCTTAAAGTATTTCACAGGAACTAGAAATAAATCCCTGCTGGCTTTGTGCTTTTCCCATGCGTCCTTTCAGGAAAAGCTGGAATGCCAGCACAGGAGTTCAGCCCTCATCCAGCACCTTGCTGTGTGCCTGCACCATCTCCTTGTAACTCCTAGATATTAATTTTCTCAGGGACAGTATTTAATATGGGTAATAAGCCCCTTGTTTTAGTTATTGAAAGCCCATTTATCACAACTTTATTAAACATGGAGAACTAAGTGTGCCATTTTGGCCAAGTGCTTTCGCTCGCTCGTGTTCTCTTTGTTGCCCCAAATGAATGAAATTAGAACAAACAATCTCCGAGTCATTTGTAATCAAGCACTGATTAATGGACTTTGGTTTCACAGCCATTATTCATTCAAGAACACCTGATATCTTTCCCATAAACAAATCGTGTTTGTCCAAATTAAGAAATTAAATGAAGCATTTGATGAGTTTATGATTGACCCTTCCAACTCGGAGCCCATTAGTCAACGTCGTTATCATGCAAGAGCGCCTGACTAATGTGCTGCCTGAGTGTGCTGTGTGGATTTATTATGATTTCTGATTAATGCCTGCTGCAAGCCAGACCACGGGATTGTAATAATTCCTTGATTTCCATTTGAGCAGCGCTGAAGATTTTCATCTGTGATGAAATGCATTTGTGTCCCATTAGATTTAGAGATGATTATGAGGTGTCGGCCGAATAAATCTTAGCGCGGAGCAGAGGGTGCTTGGCGAGGACTCTTCAGCCCTGGTGGGCTTTTTGCAGGGCTGCTGCCTGTCATTAGCAGGGATTTTGGGGTGGTTTAAGGGTAGTTCTCATACTTAGGCTTTTGCAAACGTGGGGGGTCATGCAGGTTGATAGAAACGAGATCCCCAACATATTTTTATATGTGAAACATTTCTTCTCGTACCTAAGAGGCCGATAAGAACATTTTCTTTTCTTTTTGTTGTGTACGCACCTTTATTCTATGAATATTTAATATCTGTATTTTCTAGAGTATTTTCTTGGGGGGTGTTTGGTAACTTTAGTGACTTGGGCAGGATTTTATACAACATTTTCTGCTGAAATAATGCTCTTGAAAATCAGATGTCAAACTGCTGTAATAGTAGGTTTTACCACTCCTCCAAATGTGAAGCAAGGCGAGTTCACACTGAGTTAAATCTGCATTGGGTGATTTGAGCCCTGTTGCCACAAGCCCATGAAAGAATCCATTGGAAAGGGCAGAACAGTGTCATCAGTGAAAGGCAACAGTAATGGAAACTCGTGTCCTTTGCCAATCTCTCATATTGATCACCCCAGCAAGGAAAAAAGAAGTGTTTCAAAACACAGCTTATGTGAAAAATCAAATTAGGTGCCTTTATTGCAGATCTTCCCTTTAATTCCAGTTCTGTTTCTCTTCTCTGTGGCTGCACTGTGATTTATTATTGAAGATTTCTGAGCTGCTTTGTTTGAGCCACCATTTATCCCCTTATGTTCTTAAAATGCCCACTAAAACTATTTAATCAGTAGTTTCTTAAAGGTTTTGAGCATTTTGTGCTGCTCATCTGAAGCCCTTGGAGAGTTTTCTCTGAGAAATGTGAATGATTTTATAGTGATGGGTCTCTTTGAGCAAGAGGAAGTTGTGGTTGCCTTGGGCAGGGCTTGGAGCAGCCTGGGGGAGTTGGAGTGTCCCTGCCCCTGGGAGGGGATGGCACTGGGTGGGCTTTGAGGTCCCTTCCAACCCAAACCATCCTGGGCTTCTCACTCTCTGCAGCTCTGCCTTTGCCTCCTGTACATTCCTAACTTGCAGCAGCTCTGGGTTTGTGTCTGCGTTTGCTGGTCTGAAGTGTGGGCAAAGCTAAGGGGGAAAGGAAATAAGTTGTGGAGAGTACATGGAATTCCAGACTGGTTTGGGTTGGAAGGGACCTTAAAGCCCATCTCATTCCAGCCCTTCCCTGGGCCAAGCTGCTCCTTGGCCTCCTCCTTGGCTGGGGCACTCTGTGCCAGTTGAGTTAGAAATACATTATTTTAAATCAGACTCACTATTACCGTTTGGCCTGTTTTCCCAG
>NW_005054309.1:10705250-10729004 GCF_000277835.1 Geospiza fortis | reverse complement strand
AAATTTCACTTTCCAGCCTTATTGCCAATATTTTGGTGCCCTTCTCAGCCTGGCCGTCCCCCGTTGGCGCTGGCCCTGCCTGGCCGTGCCTCTCTGGCCCTTTCAGCTGGCCATTATTGACATTTTATTCCCAGGCTCAGCAGATAAACGTCCACATTCAGCTGGTGGAGGTGATTATGTGGGGCTGCCACCAGAGAAACCCTAAAGCATCCTATTAGCAGGGCCTGAGCCTGGGAATAAAGGCCCCAATTACGGAGTGCTGGCGAGGCCCTCCCGTGACATTAATGGTGTCTTTATAACCTTTTTCACTTCTGCTGCCTCGGACAGAGCCACAGTCACAGCCGTGGCTTTGCCCTTGGCAAGCAAAACCTCATTTGGAGAGGATAATAAGTATTTACTATTTAGATGGCTGGCAATAAAATTTCTCTGAATGAGATTTTACGGAGAAAACGCAAACTGATTCAATTACTTGCTTTAATGGACTGGGGAGACCTGAGATAACAGTTTGTGGAAACTCCAAGTCTCATGTTTAGCTTTTTTCTTTCCTTTTTATTTATTTATTTAATTTTTTTGTGTATGTGAAAATAAAACTGATTCTTTTTCCAAGCAGAAATTACATCATGGAATCATTAAGGTGGGAAAATACCCAGCATTTCCACATTTACCATTTTCACTGGAAAACTTAATCCAACTTTTCCCTGCGCGTCCCACGATATTTTTCTCATCTTAAAAGTGGATAAAAATCTCAAATACTGACAGTGTTGTAGCAGCAAAGAGTGTTGGGAATCCCTAAATATTCTTACAGAGAATTCCTATCATCTGGCCTTAGGGTGGAATGGGGATGTCAGTTGTGTCTTAAAAATTGATATTTCTTGTAAAGCCATGGAGAATCCACTCCCTACCAAGGCATTGTGGGACACAGCTGGGTGTGTGCCAGCAGAAGGGATTTCCCAGGTGATGTGGATTATTTATGGGATTTAGGAAAAAGTCCTTTTAAGGACAGGTATGAGAAACCGTTACTGAAAGTTTTTGGGTTTCTGGTATTTCTAAGCAAAAAAGCAACTTGTGAAACTGATCTGCAAACTTTTCTTTATTCTCTACTATATCCTAAACCCAGCTGTATATTAAATAAGTAAAATCACCCCGATCTATGTTTTAAAGAGTATTTCATTTTATGTCTGGATCCAGGATGGATCTTGGAGAGCCAAATTCAAAATTTTGGAAATCCTTGAATGTGTGTCTGTACCAGACCACCAATTCATTATTTTCATTTATTTGGAGAATTCCATGTTGTTGCTGGGATAAAATTAATTGAAATTGAATTAATCCATATTAATTATCTTAAAATATTTCTGTATGAGCATATCTCACAATTTACTGATTGTACTGATTTACCCCTTTTATCCCCTGACATCAATGTGGATTTTTCTCTCTTTTTTTGGGAGTTTTTAATAATTTCATGAAATCTGTGTTTGTGGCATTAGGGAGCACCAGGGACAGCACCAAACTTGGTTAGTGCAGCTCTGGAAGAAGACACAGGATAATATTTCCTTCCCTTTTTTAACCATCAGTCACTGTACGGAGCCACTGCGCCAACAAATTCATAACCTCCTCTGTATTTGATTTTAAAAAAATAAACCCAGCCAACTTTTGCTTTCCCCAGTTCAATAACTCCCTAGAAATGTGCTTTTATACAGTGTAACTCGCACAATCCTGCACGGGCTTATAAATTGAAATCCCACTTTTTTCGGACGTTCCTGCCTGGATGACTGATGGCTGTGTGTATTTGCCATAAAATTTTAATTATGACAGAGTTATGAATCACTGCTCTCGCTGGTTAAAGTGTTAAAAAATGATGGGTTTGTTGTTTATTAAACTTGGGAGCGTGGAGGAGGAAAATGGAAAAGCTTTGGAGTTGTGTGGGCTGGATCCTGAGCTCGGGTGTTTCCTCAGGAGCAGATTTTGGATGTGCCCTTCCCTCCCTGGGCTCTGCTGCTGCCCAGGGTGACAAATGCTGTTAATTTGATTGCTTTAAGCATCCCTGGTGTCCTGGGTGGGGTTTGTATCATCCCATCCCTCGGGATCAGGCTGTGGCTGCAGGAATAGCAGAGCACTGCTGCTCCTTCCCTGTGTGGGCATGGGGATAAAACCAAGGGGTTCACTCAGAAACACCAAATATTGAACAAATATCAAGGGGCTAGAACCAGAGCTGTGCAGAACTTTCAGTGTAAGGTGGTTTTTATTGGAAGTGTCAGGTTTTGTTACCAGTGTCAGTGTGTTTCAACACAGATTCCCTTAGAACATCATAGCGCTCGGCATTTCCCAATTTTTTCCCAAATTTTAGGCAGCAAATGTGTGCAGTAGCACCTGATGTATTTGGCATGTGAGGGCTTGCTTTAAAGGGCCCCACTTTGACTTTTTCTGCCTTAAAATCAGCTGTATTGGTTTCCTCTTTGGCCTGGCTGGCAGGGCAGGGCTTTTCCACACAGCCAGAGGAACAGCTTGGAGTGGTTGCAGGGTTTTGGTCCCTGGGGATGATCCAGGCTGGGCTTTTCAGGGATGTGCTGCGCAACAGGTTGGTGCCATTTGGGCACGAGCAGGGAGAGCACCTGGGGGAATTGGGGATGAATGGGGGGAGCTGGGGCCCATTAGTGCTGCCCACTCCTGCCACAGGCTGGGATAGGGCTAAATGAGTTTTAAAGGACAAAGCTGGGGGATTAGAAAGCCCTTTATGGTTTGATCCATGTGCAATTGGGCCTGGTAATAAGGAACAGCCCTGTTGCACTGTAAACGAAGGGAAAAAATTCCAGAATTTGAAATACTTGTCATTTGTATTGTAATTTCAGGAGTAGCATCTCATTTTTCTTTCTTGTGGACATGAAATGTTGTTTGACAGCATACTCTATTTGCAATTATTCATATTTAAATGGTTTAGTCACCTGCTATGCAAAGAAACTTTGAACAACAACATAAATAATTCTTGGAAGTTGGACTGGGTGGCCTTGAAGGTCTTTTCCAACCTTAATGATTCTATTGGTTTATTTTTAGTAAATTAAGTTTAAAATCAAAGCTCAGCTTCATTATTCATTTCAACTTGATGTTTTTGTTAGTCTCAGTGAAAATAATGGATGTGTGTGTTGATGATATTTTTTAATTGATTTGGCTGGTAACAAAGTAGTGAATGTTACTGTAACAAAGGAAAATACCAAAATATGAAATAATAACTATTAAATACTAAAAAAAATCCAGTTGGTGGTGTAAGGAATCAGTGGCACTTGGAGGAAACCCATCCTAAAGCTGGGGTAGGATTAAAACCATTAACCTCGCTCGCCTCGACTCCCTCTCTCCGAGCTCCGAATTCTCCATTAGAAAGGAGGCTGAGGGATCAATATGAAGATCTGTTAATAATGTTATATTAATTAGAGTAATCAAACCCACGCTTGGAGCATGCCAGCTGCCGGGGAGAGGGAGCAGAGCAGAGCTCCCTGTGCTGTCCATGGCTCTGAGCGGGACAATTCCCAGCCGGAGCCACCGCTCTCCTCCAATTCCTGGGCCTTGGGCTGGGGGCAGCGGAGTCTCCCAGCCAGGCTGGGCAGCCATTCCCTGCCTGCAGAGCTGGGATGGGAGGCTCCAGCCCTGCTGGGGCTGCCTGGGCATGGATCAGCCCAGAGATGGGAGGGATCCATGGGGGGATGCAGGACGGGATGCTCGGAGCGCTCGGAACGCGGCTCCGGACATGGCAGGGCTGGAGCTGGAGCAGGCCTAATCCTAACCCTAATCCTAACCCTAACCCTAATCCTAACCCTGCCCTGTGGCCAGCACAGCCCCTCAGCCAGCACTGCTCCATCCCTGCTCTCACCACAGGGCTCTAACCAGCCTGGCCTGGGTACCATTGGCTGGGGGCTCTTCAGAGGAATGGAAATCCAGCATTGGCAGAAAATAGGGATTAAAGCAGTTCAGTGGGTTTTGGAGGTAGTGATTACCCTGCTTGCAACATTTGTACAAATTGTAAAAATAATCTTTTAATGTTATGACATTTTATTATAATATTATAACATTATACATAATACATTATACATAATATTATAACATTTTCCAAAAATGTTATGATGGAAGTTATCTGAAAAAAAGGGGTGATTAAAAAAAAAATAATATTATAGAATCCCTGAATGGTTTGGGTTGGATGGGACCTTCCAGACCATCCAGTTGAACCCTCTGCCACCTTCTGATGGACACCCCATCTCTGGAAGTGTCCCAGGCCAGGTTGGACAGGGCTTGGAGCAGCCTGGGACAGAGGCAGGTGTCCCTGCCCATGGCAGGGGTGGTGCTGGATGGGATTTAAGGTCCCTCCCAACCCAAACCATTCCATGCTCTATGCTTGGGCAACTGAGCAGTGAAATTGAAAGTGTGATTAACACAATCATCTTCATTAAAAAGCACAAATTCCATATAAAGTGTACCCAGGCATCCCGTGGGTGCACATGCAAGTTCAGGTTCCTCCTGATGGATGAAGGATGGGGACCTCAGTGGTGCTCTGCTGCCCGTCCCACACAGGGATGTGCATTCCCTTTCCTCGTGGTTAAAGCCCTTAAACACCCAATGACATTTTAATATTTCAAGTTATTTCTGTTCTCTAAGAATGAGAGAAATGCCCTCCTGAAGTACCTGGCAGAGCTCTCCCATCCACAGTTAAAGCTGGCTGGAAATGAAACCTAATTGGAGAAAGTTTATGGAAGTTGTGGTGTTGAATAAGGCTGCTTATTTATTACTTTGCTCCAGCTTTATACAAATATATGGATGCACATGTGTCTGAGGGAAAATTATGCTGTCCAGACTTATGAGAGCCAGTTGGAATCTCTCAAGGCTGCAGATGAGCAGTGGGAATGCATGTGTATATTATCAGCTCCGTGCCCTTGGCGGTGACTTCCTCCCTGATGACAAATCTTTCTTCACTCCTCTCCTAGAAATCAGTGCTTTGGTGGTTTTCTCTCTTGGATTTGTCTGTTTTCCCACTTGCTCTAATGGGCTCTACTCAAACTTTTAAAAACAAGCGTTTATTTGAAATACACGAAGCCACACAGTACTTCAGAAAAAATGTTTGCTACCCCAAATTCCTTCCTGAATTATTTAAGCGCCGCTGCAGCAAACTGTTTACTCAGGGATGTTCAGCCTGGTGTGTAGTAGGGGTGTAGTTTTGTTTTAATGCAGTTATTGAATTCCAGCCCACAGAGCCTCTGGCGGGGTTCCAGGAGTGCTCTGCTGCGCCGAGTGAAGATAAATTGTTTGTTTTCAGCAGCATTTCTTCATCTTCATCACTTAATCTGCAATGAAATTTTACAGCCAGCCACTGAATATTTAAGCAATATATTTACCTCTTTTATCCTGGGGGAGTATTTAATGAGGCTGAGCACAGCAAATGGTTATAGGAGTTCAGGGTACAGGCTGGGAACGTGGAGTTTCCCATCCCTTTCTCCGCCGGGATGTTCCCAAGGCTGCCGGGCTGCAATCGAGTGTGTGCTGGCATCGCCTGGCAGTCCTCCCCACAAACCTTCCCTTGACACACGCTCCCCCTTTTGGTGCCAGATGTCAGGTTCTTGTGGCTGCCTGGCTCATGATTCTGCAGCTCCAGCTCGGTAAATCCTGGGACTTTGCTGCGCCTCCACCCCGAAGTTTTCCAGCTCTGAGTTTTCCACCTCGTCCTCTCCTGATTTTCCAGTTCAGTATCTTTGTGAGTTAACACTCCTTGCTGCTAATATTCTTTTTCTTTAACCGTGTCTTGATGTTTATGCACTTACAGGGTTTTAAAAAGAACTTTAAAATGTGCTTTTTGATATTTTTTGTGTTCTGTTGCTTCACAAAGGTTTTTTATTAGCATCGTGGTCAGAGTGAGAAAGGATCATGCACAGGGTGAACAAATTTCCTTCTTTCTTCAAAAAATCCTCAAAAATGCTTCCTTGCACCACTATTTGAATATTAATTGTGCTCCATTCTTGATTAAGTATGCTCCACTTACACAGCTTTATTCCTTATGTTTCCACTCCTGATGTTTTTATTGGGTTGGAAAACAGGAGCTGGAAATTCCTGGAGCCCTCTGAGGTGCTGGGGCAGCTTTGGCTCCTCTCAGAGCTGTTCTGCACTCAGCTGTGTGTGCTCTGTGCTTTATTGCTTCCTCCCCACAGCCACAGGAGTTGTCATCTACTTGATTTTCACTTAACGTGGCCATTCCTGACGTTGGGAAATTGGCAGATGAAAGAAGGGCTCGTTTGGAATCAAAGTTTTGGGAGTGAATTTTTCAAGTTTGCTGACAAGCTGTCAGGCTGAATTCTGCCCTTACCCCAGAAAGAAAAGCTGACTGTCATTGCCAATCTACAGCCTGTAATGACAATTGTATTTGAGGCACAGTGCCTTTTTTTCCCCCCAGAAATCATTTAAGTAATTTGTCTTTGTGGTTATATTTTAAGCAAGGAAGTGTTTTTTGAATTAAAATGATTTATTTGTGGAATTAAATGGAGGAGCTGGTACGTTTTCATGTGAAGGTAGGTGGGTAGTACAAGATCAGGGTGATTTCTCATGGGTGGTGGCGCTGGGTGGTTGGCTGATCCCATGAGGATGGAGTGTTTTGTGGGGTGGGACGCAGTCTGTGGAGCTGCAGGGCTTGGCTGAGCTCTGCTTACAACAGGGAGGTGGTTTGGGCTGAGATCCTCACAGGAAAGGGAGCACTGAAGTCACTGAGGAGGAAAAAAGCAGCCTGAATTTGTCCTTCAGAATTTGTGTGGTGGCTCTGACAGCATTTCCATCGGGACTGCAGGGCCTGGGCAGGGACACCTCCCACCAGCCCGGGTGGCTCCAAGCCCATCCAGCCTGGCTTCCTCCTCTCACCTGCTCACCAGATCCATGGCAGCCCTGTCCATTGTCCTCTCCTTTCTCCACCCATGGTGTGCCAGGGGGAAAGAAACAGCTCTGGAGCAAATACTGCCTGAAGAACAATTTAAATAAATTTAATTAAATCAGAGTTTTTCTTAGGGATGGCTTCTTGGTTTTCTGGTTGAGCTGGGAATTATTCCTGAAGGATATAGCAATAAGAGCATTCTTTACTCCATCAACTTTTATATATGGCATTTATTTTTTCGCTCCTAAATGTTGCTGCTTCTTTTGTCTCAGTAGTTTAGGGGCAGGTTTAACTCCAGGCCATCCTTTTACTTTCCTCAGCTCTTTGTTCCTTGAGGAAGAGGAAGCTCTTCCTTTCTCATCAGTTGGAGGAAATGGCCTCAAGTTGCACTGGGGGAAGTCTGGATTAGATTTGAGGAACAGTTTCTTCCTGGAGAAGATGTCTGGCTTTGGAATGAGCTGCCCAGGGAAGTGGTGGAGCCTCCATCCCTGGAAATGTTCAGGAAATGTGTGGATGTGGCACCTGGGACAGGGTTAGTGCTGGATCAACAGCTGGACTTGATGATCTTAGAGGGCTTTTCCAACCCTAATGATCTCCTGATTCCATGATTCCCACCCCTCTCTCCTTAGAGAAGCTCCCCTGGAAGGTGCCGTTTGAGCACTTCCCTTGGGATCACTGAGCTGTGCTGAGGACTGGTGTCCTCCCCAGGGCTGAGCAGGAGGTGACAGGAGCCACATCCAGTTCTGCTGTGTCCCTGGGGCAGCAGATCCCAGCTGAAACAGGGCAGGGTTAGGAGATGTCCAGGTGGATAATGTACAGCCTTTTCTGGGATGGACACAAACCCTTGGAATATTTAACAGCAGCCCCTGCAATCAGTCAGAAACCAATTAATCCTGAGTGTTAAACCCTGTTTTAGGTTGGATTTTTCCTCCGGTGTGCGTTTGGGGGGGAAACTGTGGGAGAAAGAAAGAAAGAAAGAAATTAGGGATGCACTAAATAATGGATGAATGTACCTAGCCAAGAGCTGCTGATTAAGTCTTCTTTAGGGTTATTATTATAAATAGGGAGTGCCAGATCCTCAGCTGGAGTAAATGGGCTTGGCTCAGCTCAAGTCAGTGGAATTGTGCCAGCTTGAACTCACTGAGGATCTGGCCCTTAATTCTGGAAAAGGAGGATATCTGGGGAGGAGGATGATGGGGGCTGTGGGAAGTTTGGTGATGAGAACACTGTTTTCCTGGTAATATCAGGGAAAAAAATGTAAATGACTATTCTTTTGAATTTTGTAATGAGATTCAAGGAACTACTTGATGTGATTTCATTAGATGGAAATGACTTTTTCCCCAAGTAGCTACATCTTAACCCCCTGCCTGTTGGAAGGGGAATATGCATGGAAAATGTGGTGGTTTATTTAATTTTGTGGCTGGTTGTCTCTTGCACCAGCATTTCTGCCATTTCTACCTCAAAAATGCCTGGATGACCATCACATGTTCCTTGGAAGGAAATAGGAATAAATAGAGTTGATTGTGGAAATCTGTTTCCCACTCTGCTTTCCCACCAGGAGTGAGGCGGGCTGGAATTTCAGATGGCAGCGATTTCAAATCCAACGTGGGGTCTCATTTGGCTGTATTTTAGAAAGGTATCAACAAATCAGATTGTAAAGCTGCTGTTTTGGTAATTGCTTGTAAAAAAACGCAACCAACAATCTATTTCCATAGCAAAGGAAATGCACATTGTTCAGCAATATCTTCAGATACAGTGTTTGACCCTCTAGAGTGGACTCAAAAAAAATCCAGTTCTGAAATAACACTTATAAAAGTGGAACATCTTGGAAGGACTAAAAATAACAACACAAAACAAGTTTTTTGTATTCCTAATTGTTCTGACTACAGAATTAATTTCTCAGTCAGAGGGGGGCACAGCTTTTTCATCGTTCCAATACCATACAATCCAGTGTTTGACCATTTGGAGTGGCCACATTTATGCTTAAAACCCAAAAACCCACCTTTCTAAGGGGGCTATCTCGGAAAGCCTAAAAATAACATCACGGAGCAAGTTTGTTATATTCCTAATTGTTCTGACCACAGAATTAATTTCCCAGCCAAAGGGGGGGCATGGCTTTTTCATCCCTGCCAGCCTGGAATATTCAGCGTGTCACAGATGTTCATGAATAATGTCCATTTAGAAGCGTTGGCAGCGAGCGGGCGAGATGAATGAAATGTTGGGGGGATCTGACAGGCAGCACGCTGCTTTGTGATCATTCCAAAGTTCTAATAATCTCCCTCACCTTCCCTGCCTGCCTCTAATGAAAGAGAATAGGTGATTGCACCTCGGGCTATGTTCTGCGCCTAATGACTCCTCCAAAGGCAGATTTATGGAGAAAAAATTAACTTTGAATGAGGATTGAATTGGCCCTGACAGGCTGATAGACTGTGACACAGATTCTGTGGCAAAACAGACGTAGCCCTAATTGATTATCAATATTTTAAGCAAAGTGATGAAAATAAGCATTAAGTGATGAGAAAGGCAGTCTTAATACAGGAGGCAGTCACCGGGATCCAGGAAGCCTTTGGGGAGCTCAGCAGAGCAGGATTTCAGCTCTCAGTTCTTCCTTCCCTGCCCAGCACCCCGTGGCCCTCCCAGATCCCTGCCCTGCACGCTGATATTCCAGCCAGGGATGAGCCTGCCTCCCTCTCTGCACAGAGGTTGGTTTCATATTTCACCCCTCTGCGCAGTTCAGCGGGGTTTTGGATATTCTCTCTTTCCTGCTGGGCTCTCTCCCAGCCCTGTGCTGCTCCTAGCCAGCAGGTGAGCCACAAACTGCTTCCTGAAAATGGTAACAATGAATGAAACCTGGGCAAAATTGCCTGCTTGGTGGGAAAGGGTTTATCTTGATTGTTATCTCGGTTGTACCCAATATAAACAAATACCAAATAACTACAAATATCTCAGTTATCCTTTGGAATAAGACAACGTTTGGGTTTTGCCTGTGTTTTTTCAGTTGGGTTGCGCATGACTGGGTTTATCTTCTACCAAAAATCCATTTAATATTTGGGAAAACCCTCATGGCTGTGAGACAGATGTTCAACTGTGCCATAACGGAGCATTTATCCCAAAATAAGGAATATTTTCTGAAATGACAAAGGGCAGGGAGCTGATGCTGAAGGGGTGAGGAATAGCATTCCTACAGCAGGAGGAATCAGTGGGATGACATCTCCCTTCCAAACACTGGGGCTGTTCCCCTGGGAGCTCAGAGAAGTTTAAAATAACCAGATTTGGGCTTCTGGGGAGTTTTTAAGTGTGGCTGGTAGAGCTGGGGAGGGGCAGTGAGCTCCTCCCTCACCCTCAGGGCTCTCCAGTATCCATAATTAGGGTCTGGTGTAATTAAATTACAGGGCAGCAAGGGCAGAGCTCCCATGTTTGGGAATTGGGTGTTCCAGGTGTAATTAGGGAGGACAGGGAGAGCTCTGTGGCCATGGACACGGTGGACTGGGCAAGTGAGCACCCAAAACATGGATTTGTGGAATCACAGAGCCCCAGGGAGTTATGGGGTCATGGATTAATAGAATCATACTCTCATTTAGGCCTCTAAGACCTCCAAGAATGTCGGTGGTGTTTAAATGTTGGGTGATATGTTACTAAAGGCAAAAATCCAGAAAACCAGCTTAAATCAGGGGTGATAAGAATGTGTGTAGTGGTGTCACTTTTCCTCTGGAACTCGGAATTCCTGGGTGCTGCTCCTGGTGTTGCAGTCAGAGGAATGCTCTGAGCAAGTGGTTTGGAGTTTGTGCTGGAATTTGTCAGATGGATAACAGATAATTTTACACGTCAGCCCATGAATATTCAGTGGAGAGGATTTCCACAAGCCTTGATAAATTTAATATACCAGAGAAAAATAGCATGTAAATTAAACAGGGCCTTGTAAATTAATAATGGATTCCACTTGTATTTTTATATGTGAGCTGACTGAATATTTTATAAGTGCAAAAATGTTTGTGTTTAAGAAAAAAAAAGGTGAAGTCTTTCTGATGAGTGCCGTGGATGGTTGGCTGCATTTTAAATGAGATGTCCATGTGTTTTTACAGCTTCTTGGCTTTCTTTTCCTCAGACACATCTTGTATTTTCAACTCTGAGCAGTTGGAAAGTCCACAATTAGTTTGAATTAATTTATTTTTCCAGACCTCTGGTGGTTTGCAGTTGTGGGTGTTCTGACACTCCTCTCTTTTTTAATTTTGACAGGAAAATGAAATCTCCTTAGTGAGGGGCTGAGTCTTTTCCATGCACCTTCCCTGCTGCTCCCATGCCCTGGGAGAGGGCTCTGCTGCCGGGGCTCCTCGTGGCCACACTCTCCAAAATGCCCTTTCCAGCCCCAAAACATCCCCTGCCCTGTTTCTACCTTGGAATAATTCACAGTTTTCCTGGTTTCCCTTAATTAGCAGCTTTGCTTGGAATCATTTCACCTTGGCACAGTGTGGGGCTGGTCAGGATTAAAGCACCACCCATCCATCAGGGAGTGACTCTGCTTCCCAACCTTGGGCACTTCCAGGGGTTCCATGGAATTTCCATGGAATTGTTTAGGCTGGAAAAGCCCTCCCAGACCATCAAATGCGACCCTCAAGTTGTAAAGATCTTTTAATGTTGTTTCATTGCAGCTTGGTTTGAGAAAAGTGAATTTCTTTCGTTGCTTTTGATGGCACTTGGGCAGTGAAAAACAATATATTCACTAAATTATAATAATAATAATAACAGCATTGAGGAGGAGGAGAAGAAGAGAAGAAGAGAAAGAAGAAGGAGGAGAAGAGGAAGGAGGAGGGGAAAAGAAGAGGAAGGAGAAGAAAAGAAGAGGAGGAGGAGAAGAAAAGGAGAAGGAGAGGAAGAAGAAGAGTGGACACAATCCTGTGCCATGTTCTCCAGGATGACCCACTGTGGTTCCTCCTAGCCTGGCCCATTCTGGGATTCTGTGCAAAAATGACAGAAAATGGGAAATGTTTGAAGAGAACCTTTGGTGTTAAATCCTGAAAGTAACTCAGAGTTTCAGTGCCTGTGTTGGTCGTGGTGGACAGAGCCCTGTGAGCTCCAGGACTGCTCTGGAGATCTATGGGCTAAGTTAAATTGTTGTTAATGAGCGATTTTGTGTGGAGAATTGTCCTCGTGATACTTCCTAAATTGCCCCATTGTCCCTCTGATTAACCAGGACTTGAAAGGCCAAGCTCTGCCTGGGCAGCAGTTTTAACTCGACTTACAAGGGCTGGAAATCAGCGATTTAAACTTAACAAAGACAAGCTAAAAATTTATTCATTGACCAGCAGCATCTTTCCTGTGTGTTTTAATATCTTTTTGCCACTGAGATACCCAATGAATTGTTCCTGTGCAGCAACAAATCGGGCAGGAAGAACAAAGTAGCTCAGTGGAATAGATAAATCAAATTTAGGCCTGGTAGTTTATTGAATCTAAATTGTGCCCAGTTGGCCCATGAGCTATATGAGCAATCCATCTTGTGCTGATAATGGAGGGTCTTGAAATCCACCTGATGTTTGCATTATTAAATTCCAGCCTAATGAGCTCTGCTAATACATATTGAAGACAGTTGTAAGGAGCAGAATGGGAATGGGAGCGGGATAATTTGAAAGAAACATAAGCTGAGCATTTTACATGACTCAAGGGGTATATCTACAATTACACATATCACCAAAATTGAATTTAAATGGAATTTCTATTATCCCTGTCCTTTTACCAAGGAGAATAAAGTGTAAATGAAGTAAAAGTCTTTAGAGTTACTCGTGGTTTGGTTTTATTATGGGATTTAATAGATTCTTGTAATGATCTTCGGTGGCAGAAAAAGTTTTAATATTTCATGGCTTTAAATGTTGTCTAAATATGTATAAAATCGTGGAGATGGAAGCAGCTGTCAGTGCAGTGATGGGATCACTTTGTGACACCCTGGTCAGGTTGTGCATTTTAAGGTGGAGCTGGGGACTCCAAAAAGGAACGAGCCCTTCACCCCCCCTCCTGAGCTGAATTTGGTTTTCATGAATTCTTGCTTAATTCAGGAGGTGCTGGAATTAAATATTTGCAAATCTGACTCAGCTCTCACCATCCAGAGCACAGTTTATAGAGATTTCCCTCCCTGAGAGGGCCTGGTGTAAATGCTGGATTCCTGGTCCTTGTTGGTTCTTCTCTTTCCGGCCTGGTGATACTTTTGAAAACTTAATATTTCATCAAGTATAATGTTATTAGAGACTTATTCTCACTTAGTTCACTCATCAGGCAGTGAGATGGCAATAAAAGAGAATGGCTCCTTTGAGACATTAATGCTTTGGAATAAATGATGTGCTAGAACAGAAATTTAATTAATTTACAGAGTATATTGATAGTCCCTTGTTACTGTGCTGTATATTTTTAATCTTCTTTAACATCTGTAGGAAGGTGTTTGAAAACCCCTGCAGTTGAGCAACTGGTAGATAATTAAGTAATAAGGGAAGAGGTTTCTAGAGGGAAAAAGATTCTTTTTAAAGAAGATTGTTGTAACATGGATTAAGTAGTGCTGCTGTGATTTGGAGTGAAGAGGAAATTGTGTACTACCTAATAAAGTCCTGAGGAAGAGCTGACTCCCACTCTGAACAGAGCCTGCAGCCCTGGAAATATTGTTTTGTTTCTGTTTTATCCTCAAAATAGGCCTGCTGGATTACTCACTATGGCAGCAAATCTGCCCCTTCATGGGTGCACCACGTTTGGTGCAGTTTGGGCTGGGCAGATTGGGGTTTAAAGAAAGAAAAGCTCTTAAAAGTCCCTTAAGGGCTTCACTTACCCCAAAATGAATGTGGGAATTTGTATTGAATTAATATTGCTTCTAATATTGACCTGATATTACCCTCCATAATCCCATTTATGCCATTCCTTAACTGTGGGATTGACTTTAAATAAAATTAATGAAGAAATCTGGTCTGTCAGGCACGTGGATTTCATTGTGGGGCCTGCAGGAAGGAACATGAAATTGGGTTTAAAGCCCAGGAAATCTTGTTTGGCAAGAGGTTGTTGACAGCCCATCCCTGGCAGTGCCCAGGCCAGGTTGGACACTGGGGTTGGAGCACCTGGGACAGTGGGAGGTGTCCCTGCCATGGCAGGGGTGGCACTGGGTGGGATTTAAGGTCCTTCCAACCCAAACCAGTCTGGGATTCCATGATTTGATAGGATAAATTTAACTAATTCCAGCTCATTTTCTTCTTTTTAGCCAAAGCAGACGAAGCGTTGAAGGCCAAGGAGAGAAGTGAAGAAGAAGCCAAGAGAAGAAAGGAAGAAGGTGAGGATTGTTCTTTTATTTCATAACAAACTAAAGCCCAGGAAGTCAGAAATTATTATTTTTGAGTGTCCAGGTTCCAGTGGGGCTGTGGGATTTTCCTCCCTGGGCTGATGATGGAATTTGGTGCCCTGAGCTGCTTCTTTGCAGGTGGAACAATGAAACCACAGGGACTGAAATGTCAGGGAGTGATGGGAAGAGACATTTCCAACATCGTGAGGGAGCCAGTCCAAACAATCCAGGAGCCTCAAATCCTCACTGGAGCTCTGTGGAACTGGGTGGGCTTTAAGGTCCCTTCCCACCCAAACATTCTGGGATTCCATGATTTACTTCCAAGAGGGAACTCAGGAAAATGCCCCATTTTTGAAATGGCAGCTGCTGAGAATTTTTTTCAAAATCAGAATGTTCTGATCTTTAGTTTGTTTTACCTGGGGACTGTGGGGTGCTGAGAGGAATTCATTGGTGCTCCAGTTAATCCTGCTTGGAGAAGGTTCCTGTGGTACCAAAAGAGGAAATTCAAGTGGAAAAGTGGGATGGCCCAGACATGGCAGGAGGGGGAAAACCCAAATCTGGCTGGAAAAGGGACCAAACCAAGGAGCTGTTCCCCCTCCCCGTTGTGATTCCTGGGTTTTGGAACCAATGGCCCACGGGGAGCCTTTCACCTGGAGGAGTCCCACAGGCACAGGGAT
Organism: Geospiza fortis; assembly: GCF_000277835.1. Classification (NCBI taxonomy): domain Eukaryota; kingdom Metazoa; phylum Chordata; class Aves; order Passeriformes; family Thraupidae; genus Geospiza; species Geospiza fortis. The sequence continues at coordinate 10,714,132 of NW_005054309.1, read as the reverse complement.
TTTGGGATGAGCTGGTTGGGTCCCACCAGCACCAATTTGCAGGGAAGGTTTGGAAAAATGCAGGATTTTGTTTGTGCTTCCATCCCACTGTGAGTGGCAGATGTGCTGGCAGTGGCTGTGCCAGCAGGGATTGGGAAGGGTGAGTGTGGAAAGGCAGAGGGAACAAAAAAGGGGAATTCATTACTTGGGAACAATGGAATTTCCAGGGAAATGGGGAGGAAAACTTCTCTACAATTTTTTCATAAACCATGAAAACTGTCCTGGGGTGGCTTTGAAGGGTTGTGAGGATGTCACAGTGCTGGAAAATGAAGAGAAGATTTTCTCTGAATAACTCAAATTCATCCATTTGCTGGGGAATTGGCTCCCAGTTAGGAATGGAAGATTCATTCTCCCTGGGAAATACAAAGTTTTATTAAAACTGTGTGTGAAGTACTGAAGCATTCCAAGACATCCAGGGGAATTGCATACTGGGAAACTCAGTTTTTGTTAAGTTTATGTCCCATATGGACTCAAAATTCCAGTTTTAGGTAGGTTTATGTCCCATATGGATTTTCAAACAGGACATTTATCCAGTGCTCTGAGTGTGTTCCCTTCCCTGTCCCAGGCTCCACTGGCATCTTTTGCTTGGAAAAAGAGCATTTTGCTTTTTTTTAGTTCTTCCTTCTTCACAACATCTCTGGGTGGTTTTTAACCCTCTTTGATCCCTCATGGGATCCCTGAGGTGGGAAAAACTTTCCAGACCATTAATTCCAAACTGTGATCCCCACCAGAGCACTGAGTGCTGCATGTAGTCATTGAAATTAAATAAGATAAAGCAAAATTATATTAAATTAAATCTTTTTTTTAAGAATTTTTATTTTTCTAGTATTCCGTATTTTATTTCTCTAACTAGAACCCTCCAAAAGGAAATTCCAGCCTGTGACTCCTTTACTCAGGAGCTGCAATAAAAATAATTCTACAAACAAACCAGTCCTCTCCCAACTCATAAAACCTGGTTATTGCCCACCCCATAGCGAGGGTGTCTTTACATTCCTTTTATTGTCATCTTATTGCCAAATCAGGTGTGAGATTAGACGTTGGATGTTCCATGTAATCTGCTCAGAAATCAAATTATTTGACCTCCAAGCCCAGCTCTGCCCCTTCCCGCTGCTTTCCTGTTCAATATGCAGCATTTCCCCAGCATGAATAAAAAATTGAGGACAAATTAGAATCTACAGACAGCTGACCCCAGCTCCAGATTAGAGACTGGGGGCTTGTGCTGGTTTAAATGTTTTAATTACCACAGTCCCTCCAGCCTGGTGAAGGACACACAGCAAAATGCTGATTTTTTTTTTTTAAGTGACTAAAAAGCAAAGAGAAAAAGCAAAAGGCTCCCCCCGCCTCATTTGAATTTTTCAGTTTGATTACATTTGCACTTCCATTGGAGCTATGCTAATTTGCTGCATGAAATTAGGTCTATTAGCAAAACCCACTGCTTTTCCAGGAGTATTTTCAGTGGTTGGGTTTTCCTCCTTTGGTTTTTGTTTACTTGCTTTGGGGCTGCCTGAAAAGTGACAAAATCCAAAGGGGATTTTGCCACCCAGTTGGGTTTTACTCCAGACAAATTCCAAATAGGTGAAGTGGGCAAGAGGAAAACTGAAAAAAAAAATCAAAGGAAAAATTGGAACACGTTGGATGATGTGAGGGAGAAGTTTGGGCTCGTTTCTCTTAATCTACCACAAATAATAATGGTTTTAAATATGAGTTTAAAATACACCACAGCAGGGCCACATGTGGGGAGGAGGAGCTGGGGATGCATCAGAAAACCAGGAGAAGAAGTTGTTCTGGAATACAGCAGAATAGAAAGCATGAATTTTTACAGTCAGTCATTCCATAGGTGGATGGCTGGGAGGGTGGTGCTGGATGGGGTGGGCGTTATCCTTGTGCCTTTATCCAGGAATTTGGATTTGCATTTCCCGGTGTCGTTATCGCAGAATTTGCATTTCTTGGTGCCTTTATCCCAGAATTCACATTTCCCATTGCCTTTATCCTGATGCCTTTATTGTAGAATTTGCATTTCCTGGTGCCTTTATCCCTGTGCCTTTATTCTGTGATTTGCATTTCCCGGTCCCTTTATCCCAGAATTTGCATTTCCTGGTCCCTTTATCCCAGGATTTGCATTTCCTGGTGCCTTTATCCCAGGATTTGCATTTCCTGATGCCTTACAGCAAAATGCTGAATGGCCTGGTCCCTTTATCCCAGAATTTGCATTTCCCAGTATCTTTATCCCAGGATTTGCATTTCCTGGTGCCTTTATCCTGTGATTTGCATTTCCTGGTCCCTTTATCCCAGAATTTGCATTTCCCAGAGCCTTTATGCCGAGATTTGAATTTCCCAGTGCCTTTATCCCAGAATTTGCATTTCCTGGTCCCTTTATCCCAGGATATCCACTTCCCAGTCCCTTTATCCCAGAATTTGCATTTCCTGGTCCCTTTATCCCAGGATTTCCATTTCCCAGCCCCTTTATCCCAGGCTTTGCATTCCCGTGCCTGGCGCGTGCCGTCCCAGTGCTGAACTGGTTCCTTCCCAGCCCCGATAAGCTCTGCAACATTTTGATAAACTCCAGGGAAATAAATTTGGCAGCAAATCAGCAGGAGTAGATTTAATTATGGCTCCGAGACCTTTCCCTTTTCTGGCTTAGTGATCCCGAAAGTCCGCGCCTTTCCCTGGGATCCGCGCCCGGCTCCGCTTCCCAATTTGTCCCTCCACGCCGTGATAAGCCAAGCAATTACTGCTTTATTGATTTTTCATCAGGGCAAATTTGAAGTTGATTTTTTTCCCTGCAAAGGCAGGGGTGATTAAGTGTTTCCCGTCGGTTTAGTCCCGGAGAGCTCCGTGGCAGAATCCAATATCCTGAGGTCAACCTCTGCAGGGAGATAATTCGGTGTCTTGGCCACGTGTGAGGGAGAGGAATCAGGGCTACAAATGTGAGGGGATATCTGTGGAGACAGTTTAATTTGTTCCATTTATATGAACAAGTCGTGTGGCACATGCTTGGAAAATATCATTTTGAATAGGCTTGGAAATGAGGCCCACGTGGGCAGGGGGAGGGAGGGCGGGATGCAAACGAGAGTGGGAATGTGGCTGGGAGACAGCTGGCCCTTCAACAGGGAGTGAACCCCATCCCTGGGGAGCATTCCTGGCTTTTACTGAGCTCTCTGTGCTGCTGGCATGACTTTCCTTCAGCAAAAGTGAAATTCTTCAAGTGTTCAGGTCCTTCTGACCCAAACCAGTCCATGGTTCTGTGATTCCGTGATTTTGAGTGATGGAGGCGTCATGGAAGCTAAGTTAGAATGTACAAAAAGCGTGGAGGACTTGACTTTTAGAAAATCCCTAAATTATAAACTCTATAAACCTGAATTAAGAGTTTTAATTTTTTTTAAGATTCATCTTTAACCTGCTGGCCAGGAGTTCTCACATGAAGAATCTCATCCATGGCCGCCACAGAATATCCTGAGCTGGAAGAGACCCCCAGGGATGGTGTGTCCAACGCCAGCCTGCCCAGGACACCCCAACGCACTGATTTCCCTCCCCACTTCCTTCAGGGAGAGTTAAAAGCCTTTCCCTGGGTGTAATGGATATTAAACCACAGGTTGGACGTGCCAGGAGAAGATTTGCTGGGGTGAGGTCAGTCTGTAATAAGTTAAAGTGCTTTACTCAGCCCTGGATTGGGATGCCCTGAAGTTCATCAGTTACTGCCTGAGCTCCTCATTTATCTTCAGTAAATTTTCCTGAAGTTCATTGTGGTGGCAAAGACCAAACTCAATCTGTTTAACCCCCAAATTATTTCATAGAGATAATACATTTAGATGAAGACATGGATTATTTTTCCCTGCCTCCTCAAAGCTGGAATTTCCAATATTCCTCGTTTTTGCCTCGATAATGGCAGGTTTGGGTGTCCCTGGTGTGCCAGTGTCACTTCATTAGGCTGACACCAACACCTGGTGTTGTGCTGCTGCTCCCAGGAGGCTGTTCCAGCATCTGGCACTCGCTGTGATCTTCTTTTATCTCTGTTTAATCTTCAGATTGCTGGGTTGGAATTGAAAGGGGGCAGGAACAAATCAAGGGGAAAACAGAAAATGCCAAGTTTTGGTGCAGTGGCAGTGTGGCTTGTTAGGAAGAGCAGCCACGGGAGGAAATGAGAGATGGGAAGGGCAAGGGGAGTTTGGGGTCTTGGCCACTCTCTGTGTGCAGAGCTGAGGAAAGGGAATTGGAAAGGGGATCAATGCCCCCCCAAGGATAATGGCTGCTGGAGGAATCAATTCCTGGCTTTTTATTAAAGCTGCTGTAATTAATAATCACTTCTAAATGTGTTCCTTAAATTTTGCCCTGCTTTGTGCCTGCCCACCCTCTCCTGGCCCTTTGTATTGCAGAGTTCCCTCTTTGGCTTCCCTGCTTTCCCTGGAGAGGATCCCAAAGCAATGCCAATGTCGGCAGTGTGCTGCAGGGCTGGAGCCCCTCTGGAGCCAGGCTGGCAGAGCTGGGGGTGCTCACCTGGAGAGGAGAAGCTCCAGGGAGAGCTCAGAGCCCTGCCAGGGCCTGAAGGGCTCCAGGAGAGCTGCAGAGGGACTGGGGACAAGGGATGGAGGGACAGGAGCCAGGGAATGGCTCCCACTGCCAGAGATGGATGGGAGATTGGGAATTGGGAATTCCTGGCTGGGATGGGATTCCCAGAGCAGCTGGGGCTGCCCCTGGATCCCTGGCACTGCCCAAGGCCAGGCTGGATGAGTTTGGAACCCCCTGGGACAGCGGGAGGTGTCCCTGCCGTGGATGGGATGAGAATTAAATGATGTTTAAGTTCCTTCCCACCCAAAGCATTGCATGAATCTTTAAAAATATCAAAGTATATTTGAAGCTGATATTTGAGTGATTTTATTTTAGCAATCACAGCTGGTGTCATTAAAGTTTTACTGTTCTACAAGTGAAACAGAAATTTATGATCTCCCTAACAGGGAAATTTATGATTTATTTTTACAAATTAAAAGTCTTGAAATCGTCTTCAAATTTCAAGATGAGAAACAAATCTGATTTCTGTACCTCATTAATGTTGTGTGTTCCCCTGTCATCTCCATGGCATTTATTTGTGCTAAAGGAGAAGTCACTTAAGGGAATGGGGTTGTAAAAACCATCATGGAATTGCTTATTGGACTTCAGTCAGTGCAAACACAAATTTATGGCAACGTATTGAAAAACTGTTTCTAAAGGGCAAATAAACAGGGGTGTATGGGAAATAAACAGGAGTGTAGGGGAAAATAGACAGGGGTGTATGGGTAAATAAATAGGAGTGTGTGGGGAAATAAATAGGGGTGTGTGGGGAAATAAATAGGGGATTATGGGGAAATAAACAGGGATGTATGGGGAAAGTAAATCGGGATGTATGGAACAAAATTCCAGACCACAGTCCCTGGTGTGGGGAATTTTATTTTGATAAAAATTAAGGTTTTGTGGATCTAGGCCCATCACAGAGGTACTTGCAGAGGGGTGTTTTTCTGGAAATTGCTGGGGTGAGCATGAGACTTCACTGGGAATTGTCCTGTTCAGGCTGGCTAAGGCCTAGATAAGTTGGGAATTTAGAGGTGGATGATATTTTATTGCTGCTGGGCAGACCTTGAGCTGGAGTGAGTGAGTTTATTCCATGGCCCAGCTAAAGGCTGGGAAAGAAACAGAAAAATAATTCGAACCAAGCAGCATTTCCTATTGTACATTTCCTATTGTGCATTTCCTTTTCCCTGCAGCCAGCCCAGGTGTCTGGGGGCAGCAGAGGTGGCTGGAGCTGCTGTGCCTTTCCCCTGGTGGGGTTCCCAGGATCAGAGTGGGAATAAAGGGCTGGGAGCTCCTGACTTGGGGTCCCATGTGCCAGCACGGATCCCACGGGACACAGGATCCCTTGGGAGGGCTCTGTGGGGTCACCACACACTGGCACAGGCCAGGGGGAAAGAAAGGAGCCCTGGGCACGTGCCAGCAGCACTTTCTGAAGTGACAACACAAAGTGATCCCTGAAAAGCTGGAGAGCCTCCGAGCTGCAGCCCTGCTGTCCTGCACACTCTCCCACGGCTTATTCCCACCACTCTGCAGCAATTTGTCCCTGAATCCATTGCAGGATCCCATTTTCCTGTCGTTTCTCTGCTGCTGGATCCTGCAGCAGAAGCAGGAATTCTCACCCCGCCTGTGTCAGTGTGTGTTTGAACGTGGACAGATCTCTCTGTAGGAAACGTCCGTGTGGGATCCCCACTGGTGAGTCTGTACCTCCAGCACAGAGGTTATTTGGGATGGAGGTATGGAAGAGATAGAAGCAGGCAGTAATTGCCTTTAAGATCAGAGCACAAAGCATTACCTTGGATTTTACAAGGCCAGCGAGCAACAAAAGAGCAGTAATTTATGAGCTCAGCGTAAAAGAAGAGCATAATTGCATTAAAAATTAATGCTAATGAACACTAAAATGGGGAAGGTGGTTATGATGAAAGTTTGGATTCATCTTCCCCGGGTTGAATGATGGCTGGTGCCTTGATTAATGGCTTAATTTCTATCAATTAGCGGGGAGAAATCTCCACTGAGACAAGGGTAAATTGAGCATTGAATTACAGGCCTGGCTTTGTGTGCCCAGGCAGGAGCACGGCGGGCACGGTGACAAACACGGGGTGGCCACAGATATTGCAGAATTCCCTGGGCCTCAGCTCCTGCACAATTCCCTGTGCCACAGATATTGCAGAATTCCCTGTGCCACAGATCCTGCACAATTCCCTGGGCCACAGCTCCTGCAGAATTCCCTGGGCCACAGATCCTGCACAATTCCCTGTGCCACAGCTCCTGCACAATTCCCTGGGCCACAGATATTGCAGAATTCCCTGGGGCACAGATCCTGCACAATTCCCTGTGCCACAGCTCCTGCAGAATTCCCTGTGCCACAGCTCCTGCACAATTCCCTGTGCCACAGATATTGCAGAATTCCCTGTGCCACAGATCCTGCACAATTCCCTGTGCCACAGCTCCTGCAGAATTCCCTGTGCCACAGATCCTGCACAATTCCCTGTGCCACAGCTCCTGCACAATTCCCTGGGCCACAGCTCCTGCACAATTCCCTGGGCCACAGATCCTGCACAATTCCCTATGCCAAGGCTGTGCCCACCCCTCTGCTGCCTCTGCAGAGCTCTCACCCAGGATCATCTCAAAAATACCCCAAAAAGCCCCAAAATGGGGGTGCAGGGGTGGGAGGAGGGCAGTGGGGAAGGCACACAGGACGTGCAGGGCTCCAGCAGAAATTTCACCTTCTTAAATTCAAAGTTCTTAAATTCATAGATGTTTTCTTACATTTAAGGTTCTTAAATTCAGAGCTCACTTGCTGAACTTTCCCCTCTTGTTTTCTGCTGCATTTTATATCTAATGCTTCCAGGTCTTTAAAAGAAATGCTGCTGGTGTCCAGACTTGGTTTAAAATCCTGTAAAAATGAGGTTTTTATCACTATAATGTATCAAAATAGCAAACTTAGAGTGGTCTGGTACTCTCTGTAGTATTCTCTGTAGTATTATCTGTAGTAAGTACCACAGTGCTCACAAAATGCTATTTTTAATATATTTTAATGATAACCTCATTTTCACAGGATGTTAAAACAAGCCTAGACAAAGTCTTTCTCATTAATTTGCATTTTTTCCAACTTAATTTGTAAATCCTGTGTGCTCCCTGTAGTAAATGGATGCTGGAGTACTCCCAGCTTGCTACTTTAAGAAATTTAATTATATTTTTCAAGTGCTTGCAGTGAAGTTGGGAGCGGAGAAATGAACAGGCAAAGGTTTCTCTGCCCAGTTTCTATTTTTGGGGTGTATTTATTGTTCCTGTGACTGTGGCTGGGAAATCCTTCCCTCGAAATCCCAACAGCTGGGACAGAGTGTTGGAGGGGGTCTCAGGGATCGGGGAGTGGGAATGGGAATTATCTGGGATGAGTTGTGGGAGGGATGGAGGGGATGGAAGCTGATCCCAAAATCTGGGATGGGTCCTGGAGGGATAGGGCAGGGATGGATGGATCCTGTAGGGATGGATGGATCCTGTAGGGATGGATGGATGGATTCCTTAGGGATGGATGGATGGATGGATGGATGGATGGATGGATGGATGGATGGATGGATGGGTCCTGCAGGAATGGATCCTTGCAGGGGTGGATGGGTCAGGGATGGATCCCGCAGGGGACGGATCGGATCCCACAGGGATGGATGGATCAGATCCTGCAGAGATGGATGGATGGATGGATCCCACAGGGATGGATGTATGGATCTCGCAGGGATGGATGGATCAGATCCTGCAGGGATGGATGTATGGATCCCGCAGGGATGGGTGGATCCTGCAGGGATGGATGGATCAGATCCTGCAGGGATGGATGTATGGATCCCGCAGGGATGGGTGGATCCTGTAGGGATGGATGGATCAGATCCCGCAGGGATGGATGGATCCCGCAGGGATGGATGGATGGATCCTGCAGGGATGGATGGATCAGATCCTGCAGGGATGGATCAGATCCTGCAGGGATGGATCAGATCCTGCAGGGATGGATCAGATCCTGCAGGGATGGATCAGATCCTGCAGGGATGGATCAGATCCTGCAGGGATGGATGGATGGATCTCGTAGGGATGGATGGATCGGATCCTGCAGGGATGGATGGATGGATCCTGCAGGGATGGATGGATCAGATCCCGCAGGGATGGATAGATCAGATCCCACAGGGATGGATCAGATCCTGCAGGGATGGATGTATGGATCCCGCAGGGATGGGTGGATCCTGCAGGGATGGATGGATCAGATCCCCCAGGGATGGATGGGTCAGGGATGGATCAGATCCCGCAGGGATGGATGG
>NW_005054309.1:10690731-10704909 GCF_000277835.1 Geospiza fortis | reverse complement strand
CCCCCGCAACCGGCAGCGGGGCCCGGCCGGGAAACGGGATCGGCGGCAGGAGATGCCGGGGAATATCCCGGGAAATATCCCAGGAAATATCCCGGGATAGCCCCGCTCGGGCCTGGGCAGGAGCGGGAGGGGCTTGGCGTGCCGGGAATGCTGCGGGCAGGGCTTGCGGCCGTGGGACAGGGCTGGGCTCGTCCGCTCGGGGTTGTGTCCGGCTCTGGGAGGGCTCACCTCGGAGAGGGGCTCCAGGGGGGAGCTCCAGGGAATCTCTCCAGGGAATCTCTCCAGGGAGGGTCTCCAGGGAATCTCTCCAGGGAATCTCTCCAGGGAGGGTCTCCGGGCAGCTCCCCCTGGCTGGAGTTCAGCACTCGGGCTGGGAGGGCTGTCAGGGCTCTGGGCTACCACGGGATCAGGGTCAGGACAGCTGCTCCTCTCCTGATCCAAACAGAAAGGATTTGAGGCAGGAGAATTCCCTGAGAACAGAGCCCCAGGGCTGGTGAAGTCCAGAGGTGACACAGCCACAGCGAGTCCCACCTGTGCTGCTGGATTTTCCTCCTTTTCCCAGTGTTTCCCTTCTGCTTAGAGCAGAATCCAGGCTCTCCCACAGCCAGGGAGGTTTTTGTGTCATCCACTGCAAATTACCCAGGCAAAACTTCATTTTTCTTTAATTTGTCAGCTTGTGCAGCTTGAGTAAAACTGGGATCAATTAAAAACCATGGGATGTGTGAAAACCCAGTTCTGGTGGAAGACACAGAGCTCTGTAAGGCAGCTGGATAAAAATATCACTTCCAATAACCCCAAATAAAATGGGATCAAAGGGGAAATATTTTCTGCTGTAGTTGTTTGTTTAGTCTGGGATCTGGGGGTGTTTCCTTCTTTTAATCCTCAACTCAAAAGAGCAAGAAAAAATAGCAGCTTTTTTCTGTATTTCAAAGCTTTTTATGTAAAATGTGTTATATTTTAAAATTAAATTAACCCCTTAAATCTAATTAGTAAAATAGGAAAAAAACAGATTCTGAGGAATATTTGAGGTTTTTTGTCATTGCTTTGATTCTGGAGTTAGACCTGCTTGAAAAAAATCTCTTTAAGTTCATGTTCATGGTCAGGATTATGGATAAGCAATGAATCCATAAAAATTTACACTCAGAGATTATCCAAAAAATACTTAAAACATGTTTTTGTTTAATGGATCTTTCACAAGATATTATTGGTCATTTAATGCTTCTATTTCAGTGATTTTAAAACTCTTAGTGGGATAAATTCTGTCTTTAAGGAAAAAATGGGAATATTTTAGGCAGAGTTTGCAGGGAAGTTTTCCTTTCACCTGATTTGTAGAATCATAGAATTCCCTGTTTCTTTTAATTTTATCTGATTCTCTGCTGTTTCTGATTATTGTGAGTGTAATGTTTTGGGGTGGCATTGAGAGAATTCCAGCCCATTTTAGTTCTCAAGTGACATTCCAGCCCAATTCCATAGGAATTTACAGCTGTAAAGCTGGGTGTGCGTATTTATACATGGGAGGAGAGCAATAGGTGGAAACAGAGAATTGTAAAATACTGAATTATCCCTGAAGGATGATGGTGTTCCCAGGTAAAATGGGAAGGCTCCCCCTGCCAAGGTGACAGGGCTGGAAATTGTGCCTGCTGCTGGAATCACCTTTTTTATTAAAAACCAGCCCTAATCCAAGATTTAGTTCTTTTATTTCCACCCTAACAGGGTGAAAACACTCACGGTGCACTGAGTTAGTATTGATTTTTTTTTTGTCTGAAGCCTGGGAGCTTTCTGACTCCATTATTTTTGATTTTCCTATGAAATACATATCCTTGCCCCTGACAGCTGACAAACAACAGCTGGAAGTCGTTTTATCTCCCCATAATGTGTTTGTCAAAACTCCCCTGCACTAATGGGCTCTGCTTCCTCCAGTCCATTTTCCCCTGTTAATGTCACTGATGTCATTGCCAGCTTTTAGTGATTTTTGCCCCTTCCCTAATTTGTCATTCCCATCACTTTGTGCAGGATCTGGGTGGGATCCTGGAGCTGCCTGGGATTTGGTGAAGCTGGAGATGAGCTGTGGATTTGAAATCTCCTTTTCCTGCCTTTAATCAGGATCCTTTATTTACCCTCAGACCAGGTGTATCCAAAACCTCGGTGAATTCTGATTCCCTCTCCTTTGATTTATCCCAAAAATCCTTGGGAATCTGTTCTAAAGGAGAAGGTTTCAGCACCAAGGCAGCAGGACTTGCAAACACAAGTTTAAATGTAGCAAATTCTTTTTTTCCTTCCAAATCCCTCAAAAAATTAAGTTTAAAGTTGTGTTTATGGTCTTTGCTGTAGTGCAGCTCCTGTCAACATAGAATTATGGGATGGTTTGGGTTGGAAGGACCTTAAATCCCATTCAGGGACCGGGCAGGGACACCTCCCATTGCCCCAGGCTGGTCGAACCCCAATGTCCAGCCTGGCCTTGGGCACTGCCAGGGATGCAGGGGCAGCCCCAGCTGCTCTGGGAATCCCATCCCAGGCAGGAATTCCCAATTCCCAATCTCCCATCCATCCCTGCCCTCTGGCAGTGGGAGCCATTCCCTGCGTCCTGTCCCTCCATCCCTTGTCCCCAGTCCCTCTGCAGCTCTCCTGGAGCCCCTTTGGCCCTGCCAGGGGCTCTGAGCTCTCCCTGGATCCTTCTCCTCCTCAGTTATCCCACAAACCCTCAGGTCAGCATTTGGGATGTTCCCAACCTCACTGCTGTTATTTTTACTCAGAGCTTTCCCTTGTGACAGAAGATTTTGGGCTGCATTGCAGCAGCAGTTTTTCCTGGTGGGTCCCAAAATCTCCTCCAGGCATGGCTGGGACAGGGCCTGGCTCCCAGGATTTCACCAATCCCATAAATGCCATAAATCCCACAAATCTCACCTTCTTGTGCAGACCAAGCCACCCTCCTGGACCAGGTGAAGCGAGTGAAGGAGATCGAAGCCATCGAGAGCGACGCCTTCGTCCCACAGACCTTCAGGTCCAGCAAAGAAGTCAAAAAGGTACATTTTCCTTCCAAAAGGGACGTTTTCCTTCCAAAAGGGACATTTTCCTTCCAAAAGGGGCATTTTCTGTCCCTTACTTGCTGCGTTGTCCTCTCAGAGCCAGGATCAGAGCTGCACTATTAAGATTTCCCATCGATGAAAGAGCATCAAGGTTGAGAACCTTAAATCCACCTGAAATCCCACCAGGGACTCCCTGATGGTCTCAGGGTGGGTTCAGGGAATTTGAATGTGGCAGAATTTAAGGAAATCACCTGGTTTGAAGACTTTTGTTACAAGAAACAGAATAATTAAACTCCCAAAGTAATCACATTTACTTTGTAATTGAAGTGGAGATGATTTAATGCTGCTTAACTAAAGCCAGACTTTAGGTCTGTATTTATTCCCTGAAAAGAAGCAGCTTGGTTTTCAATCAGCTGTCCAGAAACCCAGCAGGAGACATCGAGATCCCAGAATTTACCTGAATTTTGGCCAGCAGGTGTTGCAGGGAACTGGTGTGGGATGTGTTCATTTTCCCACTGGCAGTGAGTGTTTGGAATTATCCCTGGTTGCTTCCCCAGGAATGTGCAATTTGGTTTTCTAGAAATCTCCAAGAATCTGGTGCAGCTTCTTCAGGAAGTGATCCAAAATGCCAGTGGTGCAGTTTTTCCAACTCTCTCCCTACACCTTGTTTTGGTCACTTCATGTCCTTTGTCCTTGCCCAGTGAGTCCCACTGAGGATGCTGAGGATCCTTTCAGGGAACACAGCCAAGTGCTGGGTTAAAATACTGCCACAGCTGGGAATTTTGGGATAAAACACTCCAATTTTGTGTGTTTGTTTCTTTTCCAGTCAGCAGAACCTCCTGAACTGCACCAGGAGCCTGTGAATGTGGGAGCAGGAGCCACTGAGGCAGCTGCTGCTGAGAAAGAGCCTCCAGCTGCCAACATCCCCACTGCCATCAAGTACCAGGATGACAATTCCTTAGCACATCCAAATGTGAGTGTTTATCCCTTCTTTTTAGCCAGGATTTATCCCACCTTTAGCTTCAGAGCAGCCCCTGGGATGAGAGCAGGCTTGTGTGACTCCACAGCTCCTCACAAAATCCCTGCTCTGGGATGAAGAGATCCCAGTCCTCCCACCACCCAGCAGAGCAATCCCACAGGAGCTTCAGCAGGAGGTTTGGAGATTTAAATGAATTTTATAATAATTAATGTAACGTTGGGGAATTTAAGATAAATAAAAATTCAAGACAAATTGGTTTCTGTAGTTGGAAACCTGGTGGAAAATTCAGAACTTGCCCATTTTGCCAACTTGCAAAGTTGGGACAGACTTCAGCTAATTTTAAATCATTGTGGCTGAACTTGAGAAAATCTCTTTGGAAGAGCTTTAGAGGGAAATAAAAGGTTTTTTAAGAATTAGCAAGTCAAAAATGACTTGCAGTGAAGAAATGAGTGTGGGTTCTGTGGAATGGACACAGAGAACAGATCAGGACACGTCAGTGATGAATTGCACTGGAGCTTTGCCTTTCCAGTGATTATGATCTTTAAGACCCCTCCCAAGCCCAACCATTTTAGGATTCCCTGAGCAGTCTCTGCTGTTATTGGTGTTTTGGGCTCACCTTTGTCTCTGACCCCCCTGAGCTTTTCCTGTGGGCACTGAGGCACTGGTGGGTGCTGCAGGAGGTGATCACAAACCCAGAGCTTCTGACTGTGCCGCCTTTTCTCCCCGTGGCAGCTGTTCATGGAGAAGGCAGAGGCTGAGGAGAAGTGGTTCCAGAGGCTGGTGGCTCTGCGCCAGGAGAGGCTGATGGGGAGCCCCGTGGCCTGAGAGCCCCCAGGAGCATCCCAGGCCCCTTCCCACACTTTGGGAACTCCACACTCAGCTCTTCTTCTTGTCTTGTAGAGGAGATTTCAGTGAGCTGGGCAGGCAGGGAGAGTTTCACCTGGAAAACCAGGAATCTTCTGCCCTGCTCCACCTGGAGAATCAAGAATGTCCTGCCCTGCTCCACCTGGGTAACTGGGAATGTTCTCTCCTGGTTCCCCTGAATGACCAGGAATGTTTTGTCCTGCTCCACTTGGAGAATCAAGAATATCCTTGCCTGCTCCACCTGGGTAACTGGGAATGTTCTCTCCTGGTTCCCCTGGATAACCAGGAATGTTCTCTCCTGGTTCCCCTGGATAACTGGATATGTTCTCTCCTGGTTCCCCTGACTAACCAGGAATCTTCTGTCTTGGCTCCCCTGAATAACCAGGAATGTTCTCTCCTGGTTCCCCTGGCTAACCAGGGATGTCCTGCCCTGGTTCTCTGCAAGCTCAGTGCTGGAGATGGGCAGGGCAGCACAGCCCAGGGGAATTTCCTTTTTTTTTTTTGGAGGGAATTCCTCAGGTGTGAAGAGCACCTGGCAGCCCATGAAATATCATTTTATAACCCCCGCCCAGGGGAATTTCCTTCCTTCCCAATGAAATATCATTTTATCCCTCCCAACCCAGAGGGTTTCACAGAGCCAGGTGGGAGTTGGGAGCCAAGTGGGCACTGAGGGCAGGGACAGTGAGGGATGGGTGGAGCCATCCCAGGGCACTCCAGGTCCTGCAGCTGGAGAGGATCCAGGCTCCATCCCTGTCATCCCTTCCTCCTGTGCAGTCCTGGGCAGGCTCCTCCTGAGGAATCCTCTCCCTGGGTGTGTTCATCCCTCTGCTCCCATCCCACTTCCTCACTCTGGGGGAAATGCTCCACGTTTCCTTGAGCATCTGCCACTCCTGCAACTCCAGATGGGGAATTTTATCAACCTCATCATTTCTGTAATTACCAAATGATGGAATTATCACACACCTGCTTCTGGGCAGGGGCTGTTCCCAGCCCATGGAGTTCCCTTGGGCCAGGTGGGACTTTCAAATAATCAAAGCTTAGTCTGAACATCTGAATTTAGCCTGGATAAACTTCCACAAAAATCTGCCCATCATCCATCTAAGTGCAGGAAATCAACCAAATCAAATCAATAAAATGCAAAAGTGTTTCTTCAGCAAAGCTGGGAGGAAATGGTCACATCAGGAGAGGAGAAAACTGAGCCCCACCTCTGGATGTGCTCCCTGGAACTGCCCTGCACCAGCATTCCCCTGGGAAGCTGGGTTATTCCTCCTGGTTCTCAGATCTGTAGTGAGAAAAATGGAGGCTGACTCTGCAAATGGACTTTGGTTGTTTTAGTTTTTATTTTAGATCCTGGATGTAAAAGGAAAATGTATTGAATTTGCATTCTGACATCTTTACTTCCTTTATGAAGTGTTAGTTTGACTTTATCCTGCGTCAAAATATTCCAAGACCTTGTCTGCAGGGAAAAGTGGGAAAAATTTGTTTCCCTTGTTTCATTTCAGCATTTTTAAATGGTAAGATTTGTCATTGCTGTGTTTTCTCATCACCTTTTGTGTTTCTTTCATAGAAAATAAAAACTGTTTGATGTCCATGGAAGGTCCAGGTGTAAATTCCTCTTTTCATGCATTGTGTTGCATAATTTTGGTGCTTTTATTGGATGCAAAATGATTCCTTTTATTTGCAGCCCTGTAGAATATTAGAAAACGTTACAATAGGCTGTAAATAGATTTAAAGTAGAGTTTGTTTATTTATTTATTGTTTATTAATTGAGATCTAAATTTGCTGGAGGAGAGTTGGGAGCAAGAGCTGGAAAGAAAATGGAAATAACATTTAGATAATTTAAATAAGTTAAAATCAATAAATTAAAATAATTTAAATTAATTAAATTAATAAATTTTAAATGTTTAGATAACATTTAGGTAATTTAAATAACATTTGGAAATTTTAGCTGAATGGAAAATGTACGGAAATATTCCAGACACCACTGGAAACCTGGAGCAAATCAGGATAAAGTTGATTTTTATCATTCCAGAAGCAGCTCAGTGATCAGACTATCCACGAATTCCTCAGGACTGTGCACTTTTCATGGAATAATAACTCGGGTATTGTCTCAGGGGGTCATTGAAGGGGGATTTTTGTGGTTTCTTACCCTGCCTCCCTCCCTGGCACGTCCCTGCTGGGCGCTGCTGGTGCTGGCAGAGCAGGGAGCACTCAGGCTGGATGCCAGCAGTGCCAGCCCGTGCCAGCCCTGCAGGGACACTCAGGAGAGCCCCCGTGCCCTGGGCAGAGCCCCCAGCCCTGCAGGTGGGTGCTGTGTGCTGGGCTTCCCTGCAGAGCTCCGCTGCCATTCCCATCAGCAACAGTCCCTGCTCCTCATCCCTCAGCAGCTCCTCTCTGTACGTGTGGGATCACTGCCTGCAAAGGAGCTGGGGGTGGTTTTTAACTGGCTGTCTTTGTTATTGGTGCATTATTTTAGGAGGATTTTGCTGCTCAGATGATGCTGTCAAAGAAAACCCTCCTGGCCAGGAGATCAAATGCTGCTCCTCCTGCTGCAGTCACTCCAGCAGGGCAGCACTGGGTGATGCCAGGGCCTCTGTCCCAGCTGTAACCCTAAACCAGCCCTCTGCATGATGACAGTTTTCCATTTGTCAGGTTACAAGGAGGGAGTTATTTTTAGTGGGGATCCTTGAACTGCAGAAACCTCTGTGAAAAATAATTTGCTGGAACCCAGGGCTGAACCCAGGGCTGGGGGCACTCCTCAGCTTGAAAGTGATACAAACCCTAAAACCACAATGAACCAGGGTTGAAAATACTCCCCTCTTGTAGTTTGGACTCAGGGCAGCGTTGCCTGGTTTGTTTTTCCCAGGTTGGACACAGAGCAGCAGTGGCTGGGCTGGGAGTGGCTCAGTGGCCCTGAGTCCCTCTGGAATTGCCACACAGGGGCCTCAGGTGGCTCCTCTTCCTGGAAGGAAGCAGAGCAGGAGGAAGGTGCTCCCAGCAGGGTGAGCTCAGCTCCCAGCCCAGCTCCCACATTCCAGGGGCTCTGCTCCCACAGAAGATCTGGAGCTGCTGGAGAGAGGCCAGAGGGGAGCACGGAGCTGCAGCAGGGCTGGAGCCCCTCTGGAGCCAGGCTGGCAGAGCTGGGGGTGCTCACCTGGAGAGGAGAAGCTCCAGAGAGAGCTCAGAGCTCTGCCAGGGCCTGAAGGGCTCCAGGAGAGCTGGGGAGGGACTGGGGACAAGGGATGGAGGGACAGGACACAGGGAATGGCTCCCAGTGCCAGAGGGCAGGGATGGATGGGAGATTGGGAATTGGGAATTCCTGCCTGGGATGGGATTCCCAGAGCAGCTGGGGCTGCCCCTGGATCCCTGGCAGTGCCCAAGGCCAGGCTGGATGAGCGTGGGACACCCTGGGACAGCGGGAGGTGTCCCTGCCATGGATGGGATGAGAATTAAATGATCTTTAAGATCTTTCCCACCCAAAGCATTCCATGGTTCTCTGATTCTGTACCAGTGAATTTAACACTATTTTGTTATAAATTCTTGTTGTCTTATTTCAGGCCTTGTACAAATTCCTGAACTGGGCAACTGGGAGCTGAAGAGATATTTAAATCAAATATTAATTTCCATGTTACACATCTCCCTCCAGTCCTTGCTTTTATCTGACATTTACCAACAGTTTATCACCAGCTGCCTTGGCAGAAGCTGATGTCACCTGTGGACTGAAATCAGCTCTGGAACAGCACAGTCCAAAGGCCTCTCCCACTAAAAATCCACTGAAACCTCTGGAAAGTGCAGAGCAGCTCTGAGCCCACCTGGAAGGGAGCAGCTGCAGGGGTGAGGACCCCTCATTTCTGCCAATCCGTGGGAAATGGAATCAGGAGCTGCTGATCCCCCAGAGCTGCTGGGGATGGAGCCCTGCTGGTCTGAGCCCTCTCAGGTTTCCTTCAACCTTGCTCCTGACATTGCTGGGCAGAGAATGGAGCAGGGCCCCCAGGTGCTCCCATTTCTCCCTAAATAGTTGGAAAAACCCCTATTTTTACTAATTCTGCTGTTTCTCACTAGCTGGGTAAGCAGAGCTAAATGTTTGGAAGTTTGGGGCTGCAAGAAATGCAATTAAGAAATAATTGTGTAATAAAAGCTGGGTGTTTGTCAAGTGAGCAGTGAAACCTCTCCTGGCTGATGAGAGCTGACAATTTATCCCTGCCCTGCCTGTGCAATCAGCCAGAACCTGAGCTGGGAACTCGATGTTGTGATAACTTGTACCCTCAGCTTGTCCAGGACTAATTGGAACATGGGATTAATGGGATCTGCTGAAGCAGCAGGAGGCATTTATAGCTGCAGCCACAAGCAGCCTGAGGCAGGAGAGCCCTTTGGAGCAAACACAGCATGGCCTGAACTGGGCACGGGCTTTAAACAGGGTCTGAAGGCGCCTTCACCTGGTGCCAGTCCCAGGAAAACTTGGATTGGGATCCCTCTGGGAAAGGGCTCCTGCAAGCCCCAAATAAATCAAGCAGCTCCTGCTGCCCAGGTGAGATTTTTTTATCTGTTCTGTATTTTTCTCTGATTTTCCATCTTGAGGCCGTGGCCAAACCTGGGCTCTGTTTTGATGACGTTCACCATTAACCTGAGACAGATTTTCCTGTGGAAAACCTCCAGAATGCCAGCCCAAATCCCAGAGCTCTGCTCCTGCTGCCTCTCCAGCTTTGCTCAGGAATCAGGGCTCCCCACAGGTGCTGCTGTCCCTGATGTGCTGCTGAAGGAATTCCCAAAATCCAGGTGCTTTTCCCTCTCCTCCCCCACTGCTGGGGCTGAGGCTGGAGCAGGAATTTGTCCCTCCCTTGCAGTGGCACAGGGAAGTTGCCAGGATTTAAGGAATCGCTCTGACATCCCACAGAAGGTGTTCAAGCACCTTCAGTGGGTATTTTTGGTGACTTGGGAATGCAAAATGAAAGAGAATTCCCTGTGCTTGCAAAGGCTTTATCCATCCCCAGTGACTGATGGATGGTAACAGAGCCCATCTGAACAAATCCTCGTTGGGATCAAAGAGCTCCCACTGCTCCTGGTGTTTGGAGAGAATATTTCTGTGCCTCAGTTTTTAGTCTGCTAGGCAAAACCAAGAGGAGAAGATAAAGTCACAAAATTAGGGCTGATCAGAGAAATGCTGGCTCACAGAATGGGAAATGAAGGTCAGGGATTCATTAAACCCAAACCTCAGGGACTCTCCACTGTAGAGATGATTTGAAAAGCAACATCCCAGAACTTCTGAAAAACCCCAAAAGCTTTTCCTGGCTCTCTTGGGAATGAGCTGGGATGGCAGTGAGGTGCTGTGCTGTGTCACATCCAGCTCCTGGGACACTCTGGGTGTTCCTTACCCAGCACCCAGCCTGGGGAATCCTAAAGAGGACACCAAGGAGCCATCCCAGCTGCTCCAGCCTGGCAATCCCTGCAGGTATTCTGTACCCAGATTGGTGTCTTACATTGGTTTTTGTACCAATTCTCAGCTGCCTCCAAGGAACACACCCCACATCCCATTTCCCACTTTATGCACGGCAGTCTCGGAATGCCCCTGGCACACCCCGAGGTCCCTCCTGCTCCCGGAGGGATCTGCTGCCCTCCAGCAGTGTTCATTAGCTCGCCCCTAATTGCCAGTCTCTCATCTCTGTGGGTGGAGGGAGCTGGGCTATAAAAGGGAGGGCATCAGCAGCCTGCACGAGCTGCTGACAGCTCTATTTATAACCCAGCCCGGGCCCCAAAATGTGTTTCTTCCCCTTTTTTGGTGCTGCAAGTTCAGGGTTAGGAGTTCCTGCATGCAGGAGTAACTCCTTTTATCAGCTGCAGACACACAAGGGCAGTTTTTTAGGGATATTTCCTAATTATACACAAAGAGGGGACACGGGGAGGTTTTCTGTCACAAGTTGTTGGGTGGGAAATGGAAAAAATTGGAATAATAGTGATAGAAATTGAATTATTTTTCTATAGAAAGGAGGAATTGTCTTTCCCTGGCTTGCATCTTCTATAAAATAGGGTTCAACTTATCCAGGTAAGGCTGACAGCATAGTCCTGAACAGGTATTTTACATTTCATCACAACAAAACCACCTCTGGTCAACACTTGGCTCTCATTGCTCCATTTCCCTCGTTAGGGTAATTAATTACCCAACTTTTAAACCTTGTCAGACCCAGCATCTTCGGAGGACATCCATCACAGGATTCAGATTGGATTTCAACAGAAAAATCTGCTGATAATGAGCTGAGGAGCATTAATTCTTTCTTTCCTCTTGGTTTCGTCTTTGTGTGTACAAACCAGGTATTTCCTTTGAAATCTGCTGTTTTGTTTCCATCTGTGTTTCTGTTTTAAAGAAGGGAACCTTGTCATTTAGTTCTAATAGTGAATGAATTTCAGTCTGGCCAGCAGTGGTGTGTCCAGCCTCAGGGAGGGCTCTGGCTCCAGTTCTCCCAGCCCAGTTTGGCACTTTTCCCATTCAAACACATCTGCATGAATGCAATTTTCACCTCCAAGTGTTAAAGCTGCTTCAGAATAATCCTTTGGATTATTAGAGGAGTTAGAGTGGATGATTTCCCAGAAAGGCAGAAATATTCCTGTGTTTTTCAGCAGTTCACCAAGTGTTTCCCACAGATTTTAGTGCATTTTATATAAAAGGTTGATCACCATCAGAGTCTTTTTGGGCATTGCCAGAATTGATTTTTACTCTGGAGGGAACAGAAAACACAAACCCAAACTGGTGGGAGGAAAACCTCTCAGCATGAGGGGTGAAGAGGAACTCAGGGGTTGGAAGGAAATGTTTGGGGCAGGAACCTAAACAGGGATCTTTGGAATGGAGAGAGAACAAGGGAATTACAAATACCAACACACATCAATATGGCAAAATGACCTTTTGTTCTGGCTGAAAGTGCTCAGGAAAGCTCTGAAGTCTGGAGCAGATTTAAATAGTCCTATCACCAAAATGAATAAGAATTAAGAAGGTAAATTAATTCCTAAGGGAAATCACTGTAGATCTCATTAGCTCAGGAACAAGATACCTTAAAACTTTTAATTAAAGATAATATTTACTGCAAATGAATAAGAGTTGGCAGGTTTCAGCAGAAACCATAATCTCATTTATGCAAAGTTTTCTTCTATTAAGGCAGACATCATTAATCTCATTGGAGATGCCCTCCAGCCTGGCAGAGCTGCAGCACGAGGAGCTCCTCACAGAACTCTTTTCATCTGCACAAAGGAGCTGCAGCTGCAGCAGCCCCAGACCTGGAGAAGGGCTGAGCAATTAAAGAGATCCCTGTGCAAACACAGCCCTGCATCCCTGGCACCCAGCACCCCATAATGAGCTCCTTCCTGCACTGCAAAGAGAGCAACCTCTGCAGCCTCATCCCCCAAATCCTGCACAGGATCCTGGAAAATGGGGAATTAACAACCTCTGCAGCCTCATCCCTGGGTTCCTTACAGGATCCTGGAAAAGGGGAATTAACAACCTCTGCCTCATCTGCCCAGCCTCATCCCTGGGTTCCTGCACAGGATCCAGGGAAAATGGGAAAGGAACAACCACTGCAGCCCTAATCCCTTAGATCCTGCACAGGATCCATGGAAAATGGGGAATTAGCAACCTCTGCAGCCTCATCCCTGGGTTCCTGCACAGGATCCAGCACTGGAGCTGCTCTGGCTGGGAGATTCCATCCCTGGGAGTCAGAGTGGGCACAAGATGGACCAGGGCAGATGTGGAGGGCTGGGAACAGCTGTGGGAAAGTTCCACATCCCTGTCCCAGGGGTAGAAATAATTTCTTTTTACAGGGCTGAGTTCAGGGAATCGTGGAATGGGTTGGGTTGGGTTGGGCAGGGACACCTCCCACTGCCCCAGGGGCTCCAGCCCCAATGTCCAGCCTGGCCTTGGGCACTGCCAGGGATCCAGGGCAGCCCCAGCTGCTCTGGGAATCCCATCCCAGCTCTCCCCACCCTCCAGGGAACAATTCCTGCCCAAAATCTGCCCGTCCCTGCCCCTGGCAGTGGGAATTCATTCCCTGTGCCCTGCCCCTCCTCAGATTCCCTACAGGAAACATGCCTGGGATGGCCAGGTGGGATTAGAAGAGCCTGGATGTTTCCATGGCAGTCAGGAGAGCAGATCCTTGTTCCATCAGGATCCATCCATGCGGGGATCTGGCCCAAAGGGGAGCAGAGACATCAGAGGGGAATGAACGAGGCTGCAGATCACAGCAACCAGGCGATCCTGCTGGAATTCCCTCAGATCCCAGGGTCTGGGATTCACTCCAGGCTGGAATGTTTCTGGGGAGTGCCTGGCGGCAGGGAATGCTGCCAGGGAAAGAAAGGGTCACCCTGATGCCTTCAGCTTCATATTTCCAGATTCTGCGCTGCATTCTCACAGTGGATAACTCTGAACTCACACACAGGGCCAGCAGCTCTCCTCACAGCTCAGGCACACAGAACAATCCTTGTCCAGCCCCAGAACCAAGGACACCACTGCAGCTTCAGCCCCAAAAGCGCAAACAGCAGGGGATGGAGGGGAGATCCTGGGAGGGTGGGACTGCACAACCTGGAGCTGGGATTGGACAGTGAAACCAACATAGAAAGGGACCAAAACTTGTAAAAGTGTGAGAACTCCTGACCTGGGCTCCATCTTGGGTGTAGCCTTGGTCAGGCTCTTGCACTGCCCAAGGTGTGCACTGTAAAGGCTTTTTAATAAATCCCTGCTTTATTCCTTTATCATTTCCAGCCTCAGTTCCAGTGTCTCTTACAGGAATCAAGCCCAGGTGAGCTCTGGGGATGAGAGAGCAGCAAATAAACCAACTCAGGGAGGCAGCTCTGCCTCTGCTGGGCCTCCTGTGAGCAAACCTCCTGCCAGCTGGGACGGGTTTTATTGCTCACACACAGAACTCTCGAAATAAACTTTGTTTGAAGCCACACACAGAATATTACAAATGTTTTAGTAACCTCAACCTCTGCACTGCAGCTACTCAAAGATTCTAGAGTTATTTAAAACTGCTCTGAAGGTAAAATTTATTCACAGTAAAAATGCCACAAGCAGCGTTTCTAAATCATTTACAGTGGTCATTTATTAATTACTTGTCAATATTCTGATCCTCCTCACGCTGGATCCCTGCAACAGCAGCTCCGGGTCCCTCACCGCAGCCTCTCGCTCTGTCCCACGCCCCGCAGTTTCCAGCCGCCGGGAGGAGCCCGCAGCTTTATTTTACTGCCATCTACTGGAAAAAAATGACATTTTTTTCTCAAATCGCCGAGGAGCGGGACGCGCCGCAGCCCCGCTGGGGCCGGGCCTGTCCC
>NW_005054309.1:10689060-10690254 GCF_000277835.1 Geospiza fortis | reverse complement strand
GGGGCGGGTTAAAGGGGTCGGGGCCGGTGGAAGGACCGGGACCGGAGCACACTGTAGGGATCGGTGCAGGTGTCAGGACCGGGTCGGGTTAAAGGGTCCAGGGCAGTATAACGACCAGGGCAGGTTGAAGGGGTCGGTGCCGGTGCAGGAGCCGCTGTCGGGGCCGTTGGACCGTCCGTGTGTCCCGGCCGGTACCGCCCGTGCCCCCTGAAGCCGTGCGGGGGTTAAACGTCCTCAGCGAGCTTCCATAGCGAGAGTTGAGTTTGCCTCCCCTCTCAGCAGGGAAGGGTTTAATCCACATTTCACACAGAGGAGATCTTCACCTCCTTGCTGGAGATCCTGGAGTTTGTTTGCTCTTCAGGTTCCTAAGTACAGGTCGTGAGCAGTGCAGCTCATCCGGATTTATGTGCGTGTTTAATTAATCGCTTAGCCACAGGCTGTCTCTGAACTCCTCTCAGTGCCAGCGCTACTCAGAGCACCAGGTGCCCTGCAATTAAAACTTTGCCGACGCGTGTGTGAGAGCACTGATGGCAAATTGTCTCCTTGTGCTCGTTTCCCGAGGGGATGGTGCTGCTTTACCCCGGCAGACTGGGTTCTTATCCCCTGTGAGGCACAGGGAGTTCAGAGAAGCTGTGGTGCCACATCCCTGGAATTGTTCAAGGTTGGATGGGGTTTGGAGCAGCCTGGGGTGCTGGAAGGTGTCCCTGCCCATGCAGGGGGTGGAACAGGACCATCTTTTAGGTCCTTTCCAACCCAAACCATCCTGTGATTCTGTTTCCATACCATGAGCACAGTGGTTGCTCCTGTCTGTGAACTCAAGTCTGAGCCCAGTTTATTCCCTGTGGGAATCTTCTTTTGCCACAAATATAAGTAGTGAGTGATGCAAATGCTTCTCGCCTCAGCCAGAGCTGCTGAATTACCTGCTCTGGCCCCATTTCATGTCTTTGGTCAGAAACTGTGATTTATACTGGATGAAAACGGGATCAGAGTACGCTGAGGAACCTCAATAATTATTTTAAATCTTTGAAAAAACCCCCAGGAATTTAATTAGCAGCCAAGATAAGGGGTGGGTGAGGAAGGGAGCAGCAGGCCGTGTGATGTGGTTTGTTGTCTGCATCTCCTGGTTACTGGGAGCTCTGGCTGGGGCTGCTTAAAGGAGAATCTCCTACAGCACATTCCAGGAGAATTCCCAAA
>NW_005054309.1:10685783-10689007 GCF_000277835.1 Geospiza fortis | reverse complement strand
ACAATTTGTGAGCTCTGTGCAGGAAACTTCCCTATGCAGATCCTCTGCATGAAATTAAAGTAATAATAGAAATTATGTCTTGTTTGAAATAACAATTGCTTATTTATTAATTTATTCCTTGTTATTGTAGCCACAAGGATTGCAGGAGGTGGAGGCAGGGAGTGAGTGTGAAAGATGAGCTGGAAATTGAGACTCATTTTCTCAGCACTGTCCTGTCAGGCTGCTTTGCATACAGTGAAGGAAATGAGCCGATTACCTCAGATAAGATTAGCTCCAAAATAGAGTCATAATGGGCTGCAGCTGCCTCATAAGGAGAGAGTTTGGTGCTGAACTGGGAATGGTGCCCGGCTTGGAGCCCCTGTGGAGCAGCTGTCCCAGGGAAGCAGCAGTCAGTCAGTCAGTCACCCAAAGGTGCAGGGCCAGGCTGGGCTCCGTCCCTGACACCCTGCCCAGGTGCAGGGCTTGTCTTTGCCCTGCCAACTGCACGCTCTGCATTTCATTCTCTTCAGTTTGTTGTGCCAGGTGTTCTCTCCAGGCACAACAGCTGCAGCCTTACATAACTTCCTGAGTGGGGGGAAAAAATCTAATCTTTCCATCTAATAGCTAATAAAATGAAACAATACAGTTTACAAAAGCAATAAGTGGGATTTATTGTTCTAGGACTGATTTTTCATGCACTGAAGTAAGCATTAACGTTATACTTCCATGTTTAATGTCAGGTGAGGGTCAGGTTAATGTATATTAGAAAATTCTGTTACTGCAGGGTGCTGGAAGAATAAATGTATACATTGTCTCCATTCAGAATTTAATTTTCAAAATAATTTAGTGTTCAACACACAAAGGGCACAGATGTGGTGTGCAAAGCTCTGTGAACCCCTCACTTTCTCCTCATCACTTCTGTGCTATAACAAAAATCTCGGCCTTCTCATCAAAAGTATCTTCCCCCAAAAATAAAGTGTCATATTTAAGTCAGTAATTGTTACAGTGTCCTACACCTGCTGCCATCCCATAAAATCTGTGCTTGGAGCAAGGATCTTCAATTCCTGCAGGTCCCCTGCAGAGACTGTGCCTTGTTCAGTATGTCTGTGTCTGTCAGGGTGAGCTCCTCCTCTTGGAATTCTGGCTTGAGTTTCAGTCATTGGAACCACCAAGGTTTAATTCCTTGGAAACTGTGTCTTCCACATGGATTTTCTGTTCCCTTTCCGTTGGTTTTACCCTACTCCACATCATACCAAAATTCAAAATAATTATTTTTATTAATTACTCCCTAAAATTTGGAATTGAGGGCCTTTCCTCCTGTTCCTGAGCCTGCCATTCCTCAGTTTGTGTCTGATTTCCCTGTCCCTGGTACCAAGGAGCTCTTTGTGTGTGATAACCAAACCTCTCTGGGGTTTGGGATCTGCTGGAATGGTGCACATCCCGAGGTGGTGCTGGTGTGATTCCTGCCCTTGGCTCATGCCAGCACTTTTTCCATCTGTTCTTCATCCTGGGCTGGGTGAGCTCCTTATCAGCCAGGGCCGGAGCCAAGGCTGGGAGCAGAGCAGGGGCTGCTCCATGGCATCACTAAAACACTTTCTGGGCTGAGTTTAAGTCTCGGTGTAGCTTAAAGGGATATTTTTGTGTGAAAAAAAATCCTGTTTCAAAATTAATCCAACCTCATGTTTGCCTTTTTCACTTGAAAGGGGAAAACATAAAGTGTGACTTTGGCACAAGATCAAAGCAGCCACGTGATGTGGGAGCTGCTTTTTGTGGGGCTGGAGATAAGGGGTGGGAGCAGCAAAGCTGGGCAGGAGATAAGTGGGCAGGGAAAAGTCAGGGGTAGCCTGGAGCCTTTCCCTCTGAGATGTCCCAGGAAAGGCTCTGCTGTCCTGGAGGGCCTGGGGAGTGCCAGGAATTGAGGGGAAGGAGGATGAGCTGTATTAAACCTGAATAACCATACCTGGGAAATGACTGTTCATGGTAATAAGGTGTTTTCAGTGAAGTAGCAAGGAGGAAGATGAGATGGAAGGAGGAAATGAAGCGGGGTCGTTTGTGTGGGGAGTGTTCGTTTGTGTGGGGAGTGTTCATTTGCAGCCTGGCCCTCAGGCAGCAGCACTGCTCGTACCCTGCACTTCAGAAAAATCCCTGCTTTGTTCCTCTTTTGGCCTTAATTAGGAATATCAGGGCTTGTCCAGCTTAGAGAGTTTGGGAAGTTGAGCAAGGTTTTCCTTGCAAGCCAAGCTTTGGGAATAGCAGTGGAGCTCTGTACCAGTGGAGGAGGGGGAAAATAAGAGGAAAAAAGAGGAAAAGAAAAAGCCAGTGAGAATCTCCTTCCTAAGCACAGGAAAGGGATGTGGGAACAGGATTTGTGGAGAGGGAAGGCACAGGTGCAGCAATGAGTGACTGTAAGAGATGGAACTGGCCTGAATTTAGGGGATAATGGGTATTTTTAAGCATGTGGGACAGGGAGAAGGAAAAGTTGCGAACTGCCAGCAGGATAAATTTGAGGGATGAGGGGGATCCAGTGGGACACAAGGAATTCAGTGAATAGGACTGTGCTAAGCATTGGAAGATGAAGAGGGAAAACTTAAATTATTTTATTGTCAGGTGTTGGAGGTGGAAGTAGCGATAAATAAAATATGGGCCAGTTTATGGTTCTGGCAGGTATTAAACACAGGCTGGAGTGAAAGATGCAAGGATGGATATTTTGGAGAAGATGGGGAAAGAGGAATAAAAGGAATAGGGACAGCCAAGAGTGAAGGAGAGCAGTTAGGGCAGCTGAGAGAAAATAGAGCTCAAACATCCAACCTGAGAGATGGGAAGGGAAGAGGAAACCAGAGTTTGTTAGGAATGGGAGATTGCCCAGTTGAGTCCTGTTCAAGTAAAAATTTAGGAAAAAGAACCCTATGGAATATAATATTAAAAAGCAGAGTTTGAACTAACGTGGAGCCATTGTCCATGAGCTGGAATAACGCGGTGCCTCTCTGGCGTGCAGGGATCCCTTTGCTGCCCACCATGAGCACATGAGGCAGGTGATGAGGAACTTCTCCGAGCCTTTTGGGCGGGATCCGCTCCTGAGCCTCCCGGAGGGAGGGGAGAGACCGGCGGAGAGGAGAGCGGGCGGCAGGGCCCAGCAGGACTTGCAGGTGGCCACGAGGGGCCCCCGCAGGGTAAGTGGTGTCCCGGGCTCGGAGGCTGCTCTGGAATGGGCATTTCTGGGAAACAGCCCGGGCTGGGCCCCTGGA
>NW_005054309.1:10677438-10685759 GCF_000277835.1 Geospiza fortis | reverse complement strand
CAGGCTTTTCCTGGGAAACAGCCCTGGCTGTGCCCCTGGAGCCTCCTTCAGCTCTTCCATCACTCGGGGAAATGGGAAGGGTTCCTCTGTCAGTTCCCTCATGGCACATCCCTTATCTCTGCTGAGCATCTGTCTGGGTTTTACTGATCACTGAACAGATATTTAATGAACAAACTGATCACTTATCCAGTGCTTGCTTTCATAAATTCAATACATTAAATGTTTCTGTTAGAGAAAGGCACTAAAAATGTCCCTCCCACATATTGTCTACATGTATTTCCTTTTCATGTTAACTGAAAAAGGTGCCTGGATGTGACTGCCCTATCCCTGGAAGTGTTCAAGGCCAGGTTCTTTCCAGGTCCCTTCCAGCCCAGCCCATTCCATAATTCCATGATACATTTGTTCATTTCAGTCCCTTGTGTGCAGCTGTTTCAGTTTGGTTTCCACAAGCCTGGGTTTCACCACCTCAGGAATATCCATGCATGGATTTTAAACCCTGTTTCAGCTTTGCAGCTGGGAATAAACACTTCATGCTTTGAATTTGGGCTGATTGTTAATATTCTCTCAGATACAAACGTGTAAGAATTAAAGCTTAGGGAAATTGGTGTGGAATTCAGTATTTCTGTGTGTTAGGAAGTCTGTGTTTAACTGAAGTGTTTTTTCAGCTCAGGGCATGCAGGACCATCATATCTAAGCCTTATCTAGAGATGTATTTATAGAGGATGAACGTTGGGAGCTGGTTCCTTTCCCTGCAGATACTCAGCAGCTGCCTCCCTGTTGCTTTCATGCTTCCCACTGGATTTCCAGAGACTGTTAAGAAAGGCAGGTGACAGAGGCTGGTGGCCAGGCCAGAGCTGGAGCAGAGCCTGTCACCTGCAGCTCCAGAGGGGAGCTGGCACATTCCTTCCCCTGCTCATCCAGTTCCTGGCAAATATAGAAACTGCATCTAATTAGGGCATCATCCTCCGTCTGCTGATCCTGAGGCCTTGGATCAGTGGTGCCTAAAGCCAGATCAGAGCTTTTCCTTTAGAGACAGAACCTGTCAGGGCTCAGGGCTTGTGTTCCTGTTCTGCAGTGAGGGACAAAGGTGAGGCCCAAACCCTTTATCTGTGCCTGCAGCAGCAGTTACAGCTACAGGAGCTCTGTGGTAAAAGAATTCCACAGCTGTCAAACCCTTCCCAGGATCCTCTGATGTTCCTCCTGTTCCACTGAAGAGCTGTCAGATGTCACACCACACTCAGCACAGGTTGCTTTGCCTTGTCATCTCAAACTGCTGCTCCACCAAGGACTGAGACCCTTAAAATTACATTTTATGTAGGAAAAGGTGGAGCTTTGCTGCCATGTCAGAATACACTTCATTCATATTACTGACACTGATTAGTTGTGTTGTAATTCCGTGTTTAATTAAATTGCAGCATGCCTAAAACTGCTTTAAAAAGAACCAAATTAGTTGGGACAATGCAAGGAGTGCCACTGTAGGATTCAAATTTAAAACTGCATTTCCTTTCTCCAGCAGGTTTGTAGTTCAGTTTTTAGGGAAAGGGGAATGAGCTAAAACATATTAGGAGATGCTCTTAATTGGTTTTTTTGATATCTGATTATCCTGTATATCAAGCAAATGTTTTAACAGCTTTTAGTGGCTTTTTGGTGTTATAAAACAGAGTTTATAAGCTTTGTATGCCTAATAACTTTCACTAGTGAGGACTTGATATTGAGAGGAAAAAAAATATTATTATTTACAGCTCTGCCTAATCTGACAGAAACCTGAGGAATTCCTAAAGCTATTCCAGAACTGGAGAATTCCTTTTTTTCCATTAAAGTTCCTGCCAGGGGTTGGGTCCTTCTGGCACCCTGTGTGTCTGCAGCCCTTATCTGACTCTCCAATCTGGCTTTCCTGGAAACACCCCTGTGCTTCCCAGGATCTCACTGCCCTGCCATGCAGGAACCCTCAGTATCAGTGGGATAATTTGTTGATTTGTTGATTTTAATCAGCTTTCAGTGCTGCCTGACTGGAATGGAGCATTGCAGGGTGGGGCCTCAAGTGTGAGATCAGCACAAAGGTTCTTGTGGGGTTCAAATGTTTGCCAGCCTCCAAGTGCTTTTCACACACTCTTATCAATATTTATCAGATGTGGTGGCAGTTATCATTTTCTAACATCATCAGTATAAATATATTATTTCCACATATCTAGGGATCAATTAATTAATTAATTACCAAGGCCCTCCTGAGTGATTTTGATTAGATGAGAAATGTTTCATGCAATCTGTTTTATATAAAAGTAATTTCTGCTGTTCCTGATAATAATTCCACATGTTGCTCCTTTTTTTTCCAGGCCACCAGCTTCTCCCTCATGCCCTTTGCAGGTTTTGGGAGAGGGGTTAGTATCCCTGGAGTAGCTCCTGTGTAAGCTGTGTGTAACCAAAGCATGGCAGAGGCTGAGCTCTGTGCTTGCATCCTGCTTTTGGTGCTGTTTGCAGTTTGGGAATAAGAAAATCCAGGGGAAAAAATCCTTCCTGGGGCACTAAGCTGTGGATATGGATGGGATAATCCCTGGGGAAGCTGCAAACCTTGAGTGGTGCTGGAGAATGCTTTTGTGGGGGTGGCACAAAGCCACTGCTCCCAGCAGCCCCTGGAGATGGGCTTGGGGTGGTTTCCAGCTGTGCTTTGGGCTCTGCAATGTCCTGTTCAATATCCATCATCTGTCCACAGCTCTCGCCCAGAGGATTCCAATTCCTTGTACTCAAATAAGCTGAAGATTTTCTGTTCTTTAATTTTACTTCATTTTGGGCTTAAATGCAGCTTTAATTTTGCAACATTGAACTACATAACTCTGGAAATGAATTTATTGAAATTTAAACACTGAAGAGTCATACAGCACTTTCAGAGCAGAAGCTGGTGAGGTTTATGAACACATTTGTGAAATAATTGGATACTTGAATATCCAATTATGAACATTTTTGTTAAATAAACTCATTTTGTGGCCAGTTTGACATCTGAGTGATAAATCTTCCACTTTCATCTTCCCAATATTTCCATCTTAATCCAACTCCCTCAATTTCCTTCTGAAAAGGTGCATTTTGGCTTGTCTGTGTGTGAAGTGCGTTCTGAAAGGCTTTTTGAGTTAAACTGCATGTGAAAACCAGCTCCAGGACTGGGAGAGTTGAGACTGTTTGAACTGGAGTCTTTCTTTCCCCCTTTTTCTAGTGGGATGCAGATTTTATGGATCCATTTTCTGCAATGGACAGGATGATGTCAAACATGAGGAACAACATGCTGGAAATGCACAGGAAATTCGTGAGTTCTTTTGAAAATCATTCTGGAATTTATTGCACCGGAGAGTGCCAGTTACTGCAAATATTCCTCAGAAAATAATGCCAAGAAAAATGGGATTACTCTCAAGGAGATAGTAAGAATTAAGGGGGTTTTTGCCCAGGTTATATTGTGTTTATAATTTTTCTTTATTCTATGAAGATAAAACTGAAGTTTTATGTGGTGCCAGGAGGGTTAATTTTGTGAAGGGATATTTTCCATAATAAAATAATAAGGAATAACTCTTAGCCACAAGTTCTAAGTTGCAGTAATGAGCCTGCCTTGCTTTGTAGGATGACCTGTCCATCCAGCCCGAGGGACACAGTTTCAGCTCCTCCTCCATGATGACCTATTCCAGAGTGGGGGATGAACCTCCCAAAGTTTTCCAAGCCACGACCCAGACCCGCACAGCTCCAGGAGGGGTGAGTGATGCAGGAGCTGGGCACTGCCCAGGATTCAGGTGCACCACACCAGAGCAGGGTCTGCAGCTGCTTTTCCTGCACACAGTTACTCCTGGGATTTACAGAATCCTGGCATCACTGAGCTTGGATTGAGTCCAGTCTGTGCCCGATCCCCACCTGGTCACTGAGTGCCACCTCCAGGGATGGGCACCCCAAACCTCCCTGGGAGTCCCTTCCAATGTTTATTCACCCTTTCCATGGGGATATTCTTACTGATGTCCACCCTGAGCCTCCCCTGGCCCAGCCTGAGGCTGTTCCCTCGCCTCCTGTCCCTGTTCCCTGAGCAGAGTCTGACTGCACAAAGAAAATTCAGGGATTGAGGAAAACACAGGGCTCTCCAACCCTGCTCTGTATTAAAGGTCTGATTTCCTCCCTGTAATTTTGTGCTTTAAGTACACCCCAAAATAAATTACAGACCCATCCAAGGCTGGGAAAACAGAGCACAGAGCAGCAATTTTCCAATGCCCTTCTCTTTGCTGTAATGAATCCTTTTCCTGTCCACTTAAACTCCAGGAGAGGCACTGATTTATGCAGCCCCTGCCTTGAAAGCACTCCTTTGGCCAGACACTTACATAACCCTGAGCTGCAGCTCCCTTGCAGCTGTTGTGTCTAATCCTGCCGGGAACTGGGGCTGGGAATGTGAACCTGGCCCGGGCCGTGAAAGCCTAGACAGGATCCCTAAAGGCCGTGGGCAGGATTGGCTGGGAATGTGTCCCAGCTCCTGCACAGCCCTTATCACAAGGCTGCTAATAATAGCCCAGGACACTGATAAGGGCCAGCCTGCTTCCAAGCCAGTCAGCACCACAGCCCAGTAACTGGTTGTTCCTCACGCTGGGAATTCTGGCATCGGGTGTTGCTCTTCTGTTGCCAAGGAGAATGTTGGAACCTTGGCTCTGTAGCATTTTTGAACTGAGGGGTTTTTCCCCAATAATTAATACCCAGTTAAAAAACTTGAGGTGTTGTTTCATCTTCCTCTCTGGTGGCCGAAGGAAAATAGGTTTGATTTGTGTTTTGTTGGTGTGTTCATAGCCAACACAGGAAATGAGAGAATTGGAAAAGCCTGGAAAACTTGACTTTTGTAAAGGAAAGATAGAAAATTATTGGGGGAGGATTTAACCCTTTGCATGGGCCTGGAGTGCCAGCACAAGTGGGAATGACTTCCCACTGCAGAGAGCAGAGTTGGATGGGATATTGGAAGGGAATTCTTCCAGGGAAGCTGTGGCTGCCCCTGGATCCCTGGCAGTGCCCAAGGCCAGGTTGGATATTAGGGACAGTGAGTGGTGTCCCTGCCATGGCAGGGGTGGCACTGGGTGGGCTTTAAGGTCCCTTCCAACCCAAACCATCCTGGGATTCTGTAAACTCTTTTTACCTCATTTTTAGTTGGAAGGACACTCAGTTCCCTTTGTTTTTAAACAGGTTAAAGAAACAAGAAAAGCACTGAAGGATTCTGAAAGTGGTCTGGAGAAAATATCTGTTGGTCACCACATCCAGGATCGGGCTCATGTCATCAGAAGATCCAAGAACTCCAAGACTGGGGATGAGGAGATGAACCAAGAATTCATCAACCTGGATGAATGTAGGTCTTTTTAGGCAGTTAATGAACTTTACAGTGTTTCACACTCTGATTTGGAAGTTCCAGCTTGGGGTGTCTTAAAAGGCACTTTTAGACTGAAAGTCTCCAAATCCAAATTCTCTTTTATAGATCCCAAAAACAGTTGCAGGCCATGTGGAGAATTGCGGACTACAAAGCTTAAAATCACTACCCAAAGCCCCTAATACTCATTAAATGGTTTTTTCCCCTCTTTATTAACATTCCAAATAAATGTGTCTGTTTTCCAGCTGAAGCTGGCACCTTTGATGAGGAGTGGCAGAGGGAGATCATGAAGTTCAGGCCTTGCCGAAGCAGAGCAGCTGTGGAAGCTTCAAGATCCAGGAGTGCCCATTACAGCCCCAGGGAAGGTGGATCAAGAAGGTAAAACCAGTTCCCTGCTGTCCTGCAGGATAAGGAAATTCCAGCAGCAGAAGGAAAATCCAGTTCTGGAGCAATGTTCCAAGGGGAACTGCAGGTTTTATTCCTCCTGTTTTCATGGAGATTGTGACCATTGTTGTTCTTTTTCCAGAGAGAAGCCACTTGGAGCTCCAGGATCCAGGGTGCCCAGGGATTCCTTGGAGGCTCTCAGTGTGAAAGGAACTCCTGTCCCCCTGAAGGGCTCCAGGAATTAACTGTCCCCATTCCCTGGGGACAGAGGTTCCCTGGAGCAGATGAATGGTGCTCAGTGCTCGTGTCCATAAAAATACACCTGGATTTGTGACCAATCTCTGCTCTGTGTTGTGCCTTTGCTCCTCCTGCTTCTCAGTGTCATCAGCTCCTCAGTGAATTCCAGCCCTACAACTTTCTGCCTAAAAGCACTTTATGGAACATCTCTAAGCCTGGTAGAACCAGCTTGGATTTGCAGAGCTGTTCTGCTCCAGCTGCACCAATCTCGGGCTTTACTAAGCCTGGTACTGCAGCTCCTTCTTCCCACTCTGAGTTGTGCAAAAAGCAAATTTCCTTTATTTTAGGTTGCTGAAATAATTACTGGTTTCTAGGTTAATTAATAGAACTTGAATACACTGTAAAACACTACTTTAAAACCATATTATAATTTGTTACAGAACCCCACACACCCCTTGCTGTAACATAGAGGAAATACTGAAATATGACAATACTTTACATTTATCAGAGTTTTTGTGTTAATAAGCTGTGCTTGCACCTCATTTCCTGTGCCTGAACTGTCAACTTTGTATTCCTGATCCTTTGTTTCCTGTGGAGTTAGCCCATCATTTTCCATTTTGAGGATTGTCTGTAGTATTTAATTACTTTAATTATCCTGTAGTAATATCAGCGTCCTGAGATCAACTGCAACTAGGAATTACTCATGGGAAAAATACATGGGAGAAATGAGTTTAACTGGAATGATTTCACCATTTCTTGTGTTGTAAAGAGCCCTGGATACAGGAACCCCTCTCCTTTCTGTGTTCTTTGTGTTTTACTGAGGGTAGAATGACCCTAAATCTACATTTGATAGGAGTTTAGAAGAGCCAGCAGTGTCTGAGAGCAGGAAAAACCTGGGATTCCAGGTGTTCAGTCCCTGTACTGTTCTACCATGCAGAATTATCCCTGTGGTGTAGCAGAAAGAATTTCTGTAAATTAAATAATATAAATTAATAACACTAAAGCTTAACATAAATTCAAGGCTCCATTATAATGTAGCCTTTAAAAGTACTGTTTGTATGAGAAAATAGGGTTTAATAAGAGTAATATTTGTTTGGCCAAAAAGCCTCTAAATCATATTTCGTCTTCCTGCTTAAGGTTATTTAATTTTAATTAATTAATGCTTATTAATGTGCAAACCCAATCAGCAGCACTTCTGTTGAGCTCTGAAAAGGGAAGGACAATTATTTGCTTGTGGTCTCTTCCTGAATTAGAGAAGTATCAGTGGCAATAAGTCGATGTGATCAATGTTAATGGCAATAATTGAACCCTTTAATGAGCAGTGGGGGTCAGGGGGGTTGGACACCCCTTGAAGTCAGAGCTCAACCCAGGGACTTGTTTTCCATCCCCTGGAGACAACGTGGATTCTGCAATTAATTTATGAGATAATCTTCTCAGTAATTAACAGCAGCAATGTTTCCTGTGTTGGAATTGGAGCAGGAATCTTGGAGAGCTGCTCCTGTTAAATTGAAAATTCACCTGACAACTTGGATTTTTGTGTGAAATAAAACAAGAACATCTTGGGTTTGAAATGACAGGGGGAAGAGGTGAATATTCCCTCCAGATCCCTTTGCTACACCAAGACTGTTCTCCAATGTAAGGCACAAGTTGTGCTCTGTAAAAGCAGCTGAAATTGCAATTCTTTAATAAAAGTTATTTATTATTTATGGGCTTTGTTGGTTTATTCTACACTGCAGAGGGACTTGGGCATTATTTAGTTTGGGCTGCTTTGAAACAGTTCAGTGAAGGAAACCTGGGCTCTGGGAGTTGTCCCTGGCCAGGGAGGGATGGAATGGGATGGGATTTAGCAGAACCACTCTGGGATCCTCTGGAAATCCCTCCGTTTCCAGAGGTGAGCATGCGTTTTCCACAAAAAACAAAAGCTTGATAGAACCAAACAGAGTACGGAGAGGGCCTCTGTTTCAGAGCAGCTCCTGGAGCCTTTGCAGGTATGAAGAGCTGCTCCCGGGAAGTAATTTTGTATCAAGAATAGATTTTAACAGCGTGTTCCAAACGGGTCCCTGTGCCCCATCCCAGCCTTGTGTTCCCCTTTCCCGGCACTTCAGCCCCCGGGCCAGGGAGCGCCGCTCTCCACCTGTTTTTAATTCCTGCTAATTCCCGAACTCCCGGGCTGAGATTCCCGCCGCCGATGCGGGCTCCGTCCCGCTCCGTGGTTTGGCTGAAATCCGCCCCTTTCAGGCCGCAGTGGGAGAATTCCGCACACCGGGAACCCCCACTGCTGCCCAGGATCGCTCCCGGGAAGGGACCAGCCCGAGGGCTCTCCGGGATGGGCTCG
>NW_005054309.1:10675059-10676936 GCF_000277835.1 Geospiza fortis | reverse complement strand
CTCGAGGTGACCGGTTCGCCATAGATTGACAGGAAGCCGTGGGGAAGGGTTTGGCAGTTTAGCCATGGGCACAGTGAATCCCAGGATAAATTACCTTGGAAAAGCTCTCCGAGACCATCGAGTCCCAGCTGTGCCCGATGCGCACCTTGTCCCCAGCCCAGAGCTGAGTGCCACCTCCAGGAATTCCTTGGACACCTCCAGGGATGGGCACTCCAGACCTCCCTGGGCAGCTCCTGCCAAAGCCTGAACACACTTTCCGTAGGGAAATTCCTCTTGGTGTCCAACCTGAGCCTCCCCTGGCCCAGCTTGAGGTCGTTTCCCCTTGTCCCATTCCTGATGTCCTGTGAGCTGTGTTGGATCCACTCCTGGCTGAGCCAGTGCCCTTGTCTTGCCTTGCAGCTCCTGCTGACCTCGTGCAGGCACTGCTCCTCGGGGGTCCTTCCCAACGAGAGGATCAGGAACATCGGGATCTCGGCTCACATCGACTCCGGCAAGACCACGCTGACGGAGCGGATCCTGTTCTACACGGGCAGGATCGCGCAGATGCACGAGGTCGGGCTGAGCTCCCACCGGGATCTTCCTGCCACTTACTCACCTCCACACTGTGTTTTTGTGCATGAGGGAGGATGCTCAGTCCGTGCAGCATCACTCCTGCACGTGGATTCACAGTGTCATGGAATGGTTTGGGTGGGAAGAGAGCTTAAAGCTCACCCATCCCATGGGCAGGGACACCCTCCATAGATCAGGTTGCTCCAAGCAACCAGCCTGACCAGCCTGGCCTTGGACGCTTCCAGGGATGAGATATGAATTCTTAGCAAACTCCTTGAACTGTTTTTTTTTATTTCTCCTAAGGTGAAAGGTAAGGATGGAGTTGGAGCTGTCATGGACTCCATGGAGCTGGAGCGACAGCGGGGCATCACCATCCAGTCGGCAGCCACTTACACCATGTGGAAGGACACCAACATCAACATCATCGACACACCAGGTAAGGGCAGCTGGCAGCACCTGGGGATTGCTGTTCCTCATGGATACAGGGCTTGTGGTGCATCTTTGTGTCCCTGGTTGTGATAGAACATGGAGTGATGGGTTCAAACTGACACAGGGATAGATGGGATATAGGGAAGGAATTGTTCCCTGGGAGGGTGGGCAGGCCCTGGCACAGGTGCCCAGAGCAGCTGTGGCTGCCCCTGGATCTCTGACAGTGCCCAAGGCCAGACTGGATGGGGCTTGGAGCAGCCTGGGACAGTGGGAGGTGTCCCTGCCATGGCAGGGCTGGAAACTGGGGGGGGTTTAAGGTCCCTTCCCCCCCCAACCATTCCATGACTCTGTGCTCCATCACTTCAGCTGATGTCACCCAGTGTGATTCCCTTGGCTGTTGCTCCTTTCCAGTGCATTTATCATTTTTATTTGTGTTTCTTATCCAGGCCATGTGGACTTCACCATCGAAGTGGAGAGGTCTCTGAGGGTGCTGGATGGAGCCATCCTGGTTCTCTGTGCCGTGGGAGGTGTCCAGTGCCAGACCATCACTGTCAACAGGCAGATGAAGCGTTACAACGTCCCCTTCCTCACCTTCATCAACAAACTGGACAGGATGGGCTCCAACCCGGCCAGAGCAGTGCAGCAGCTCAGGTTTTGGCATTTACAATGATGCCTGAAATTCCATCCCCATGGCAGGTCATTGGGAACAATGTTGGAAAGGCTTCTCTTGGGAGCTGCAGTTTGGAGAATTCCTGACTCAAGGTTAAATCCTGATCTGACCCAGGACAAATCTCCATTGTCCCAAAACCTCCCAAATATTGGTATCAGCCAAGACTTGCAGTGACCAAGAGCTGGGGTTTGATGTTTATTTTCTTGGTGGAACTGTATCAGGACTCACT
>NW_005054309.1:10671642-10675020 GCF_000277835.1 Geospiza fortis | reverse complement strand
CAGCAGGGAGGTGACACAGAGTGCCTTGGATTCCTGGAAGTCCTGTTTACTCCCAACCTTTCCCTGCCTAATTTGATCCATGAGATCAACTCATTAATACTCATTAAGGGAGAGGCAACTCCCTTAATCAAGCAATCAATCTC
Source organism: Geospiza fortis (assembly GCF_000277835.1). Taxonomy (NCBI): domain Eukaryota; kingdom Metazoa; phylum Chordata; class Aves; order Passeriformes; family Thraupidae; genus Geospiza; species Geospiza fortis. Next base: position 10,674,877 of record NW_005054309.1, on the reverse strand, counting down.
AAAGTGGTTTCCCCTGCTGCCTTTCCCATGGGAATTGCTCCCTGGGCCTGTTGGGATACAAAAGGTGGGACACAAAGCCCTAAACCACAACTGGGTGGTTTTTATCCATATTGGCAGATTTAGGCACTGTCCAAAGGACAAAACACAGATTTTGTAGGAGGGGGATGTTGCTCAAAGACCATCTGGAACACACACATAGAAATTACTTTTTTTATTCAATAATTCCTGTTTTCCCCTTTTTCAGATCCAAGTTGAAACACAATGCAGCTTTTGTTCAGATTCCAATTGGGCTGGAAGGAAACTTTAAAGGAATTATAGATCTCATTGAAGAAAAAGCAATCTACTTTGATGGGGCACTTGGGTAAGTCCTGGGAATTGCTTCTTTTATAGCTGGAGCTGGGAGGAATTCCTGCAGTTTCTCTTCAGAGATGAAACCCAGCTCTCTGGAAGTTCGGGAAGGGCTTGTGCTGGGGCTGAGGGTCCCCCTGCAGCTCTCCCAGTGCCCGGGGCCTGCAGGGAGCTCTGGGTGGGGGTGGCTGCAGCAGGACTTGGTTACTGTGAAGGGGTGGTGGCCACGCTTCCCACCTGGAGAAGCAGGAGACTGCTCCCTGTGGGGATCCTGCAGCCTGTGTGGCTCCCTGGGATGAAGATCAGCTGTGGGTGAGCTGCTGGGAGGTTTCCCTGATCCCTGCCAGGAGTGGGAAGGACTCTCCCACACCAGAGATAACACGCTGATGTTCTCAGGGGACTTCTTCCCAGGGTGGATCGTTCTCAGCCAGGGTGGTCACACCAGGGTGGGCAGGCTGATTGATCCCTGTGGGATCCCTGGGGGTCCCTGTGCAACTCCTGGGGGTCCCTGTGTGTGCAGGCAGACCCTGAGGGTGGAGGAGATCCCGGCGGAGCTGCGGGCGGAGGCTGCGGAGCGGCGCCGGGAGCTCATCGAGTGCGTGGCCAACGCTGATGAGCTCCTGGGGGAGCTGTTCCTGGAGGAGAAGATTCCCACAGCTGCACAGTTAAAGGTACTTCCTTGGGCTGCCTGTTCCATCACCTGTGTCCCTGTTCCCTCATTCCTCAATCAATGTATCAGGAATTCTGTTCGCTGGAGTTGTGTCACCTCAGCTGAACTCCAGTCCCCCCCAGGGGGAGCCTGTTCCTAATCTGTTGAAGAATTCTGGAGAGCAGGTTTTGTGGGAAGCCCTTGTGTTGGGGGGTGTCCAGGGGCCTGTGGGAGCAGCTCTTTGCTCCAGGAAAGCCAGGGAGTTGGGCTGTGCTGCAGGAGGAGTTCACAGGGATATTTTTCAGCTGGCAATCCGAAGGGCAACGCTGCAGAAATCCTTCACCCCTGTCCTCGTGGGAAGTGCTCTGAAGAACAAAGGGGTGCAGCCGCTGCTGGATGCTGTCCTGGAATACCTTCCCAACCCTTCTGAGGTGGAGAACTACGCCCTCCTCAACCAGGGGTGAGTGCATCCAGCAGCAGCAGGGGTGTCCAGGGGCAGGGCTGTGCAGTGTCCCTACCCATGGCACTGGATGGCCTTTAAGGACCCTTCCCACCCAAACCAGTCTGGGATTCCATGGAATAGTTTCAAAGCAGGAAACATTCCTAACAGGATCCACAATCCTTTACCATAAGTATCAATCAGTGCCACCAGCACTTGGCACAAAGTCCCAAAGCTCCTCTCTCATTCGAGGGTTACTCTCTGTGCTGGGATTTTACCACATTCAGTGTTGCATTTGGACAATGGAAGATAATTCTTTAGAATTAATAATAATTCAGATAATTCTTTAGAATTGATGGCAGCCCTTAAAGTACAGCCTACCTAGAGGAGGGAGCACATCCCAAGTGTGTAAATAGTGTTTTATTCTTATGGACATGAATCCCAGAATCCCTGAGGCTGGAAAAGAGCTCCAGGATCTTTGGGTCCAAGCTGTGCCCAGTCCTCCCTTTGTCACCCACCCCAGAGCACTGAGTGCCTGTACCTCCAGGAATTCCTGGGACAGGGACTCCAAACCTCCCTGGGCAGCCCCTGCCAAGGCCTCACCACCCTTTCCATGGGGAAATTCCTCCTGGCCACCCTGAGCCTGCCCTGGCCCAGCCTGAGGCCATTCCCTTTGCTCCTGTCCCTGTTCCCTGGGAGCAGAGCCCACCCAGATGTGTGAACCCCAACAGCAGAGCCTGTAAATGTTTAGAGGAGACTCCTGTGTTGGTTCCTAACCTCTCCTCCCTCTCATCCCTGTTTCTCAGGGATTCTCAGGACCAAACCAAGTTCCTGTTGAACTCTGCTCGTGACGATTCCCAGCCTTTTATCGGCCTTGCCTTCAAACTGGAGGTGAGTCTCACTCTGCTCCTTTCCAGTAATAGAGAGTCCAGGTGGTGCTACCAAAACTCACCTACAAGAGACTTTTAAATCACTTTATACTGAAAAACAGTTTATATTTGACTTCGATTGAAATTTAACTTCTTCTTTTAAAAAAAGGCTTCAACCCCCAAAATCCATAAACTCTGCCAGTTTGGAATTGTAGGGTGGGTTCTGGACCTCAAGTATTTCCTGGTTTTACCTAAAAGAGACTTTTAAATCACTTTATACTGAAAAACAGTTTATATTTGACTTCAATTGAAATTTAACTTCTTTTTAAAGAAAAGGCTTCAACCATAAAATCCACAAGAGCTGCCAATTTGGAACTTCAGGTTGGGTTTTGGACCTCAAGTATTTCCACATTTTCTTAGTTAAAACTTGAACATCTAGGGGGTTATTGGCTTAATTGAAATATTTTCAGGGAAAAATCCTGCCCTGGGAAACAATGGGACATGAGAGAGTCAGAGAGGGAAAAGTGCAGAAATTAAGGCAAATAAGTTGTTTGCTACTTAGAGAGCAGCACTTCAGGATTCCTATGGAATATGGAAAATGGCTGGCCACATTCCATGGTAATGTGCATCTCTTGGGAAGGTTTGGGAGTGAAAAATTGGTTCAGAAAATTGCCAAGTTCCACTGCAGAGAATCTTTCATTTCCATTAGTAGTGTGGAAACTCACACCACATTTAGTCAGTGCAGCTGGTGCTTGGAATTGATGCTGGTGATGCCTTGTGCAGGCTGCCCTAGAGCAGAGGCTGGGCAGAGTCACAGAGTAAAGCAGGGATTTATCCAAAGGATCTCCTCCATGGATCCACCTTGGGCAGCACAAGAGCCCAGCCAGGGCTGCACCCAAAATGAACCAAAATGGCCCCAAAATGCACGAG
>NW_005054309.1:10660484-10662801 GCF_000277835.1 Geospiza fortis | reverse complement strand
CAGTCCCACCCTGCTTGTTTTTCTCTCTGCAGCCCACGGTGTTTGTGCTCCTGGGCTGAGATTTGGATCATTTGTCCTTGGTGCCCAGCTGGAGCAGGAATTGTTTTGTCTCCCTGCTCTGTGCACAGAGCTCACCATCCCATAATATGAAGCTCAGACCCACCCACTAAAGCAGCGCAGAATGTGAAACATAGAAAAGCTGAAACCTGAGGCATCAGTGGTTCCCAGAATGATCAGATTTTGGTGGGTTGTGCTTGCAGGCTGGCAAGTTTGGGCAGTTAACCTACGTCAGGGTGTACCAGGGGATGCTGAAGAAGTCAGATTACATCTACAACACCCGCACGGGGAAGAGGGTCAGGGTGCAGAGACTGGTGCGGATGCACTCGGACAACATGGAGGTGAGTGGGTCCCCAGGGATGGGCTGCCTGCCCCTGGGTGGGTCAGCACTGCCTCAGCCCCTGGATCACCCTGGATGGTGATCCTGAAGCACAGGATGGTCTTTGCTTCACTTGATCCTGAATTAATCCAAGCTGAGGCCTCCCTTTTGTCCTTTGAATAAAGAGGGAGATTTGCAGGGCTTTTTATCCAAGCTGGAAGTTTTTAAGGAGCACAGTGTCAAGCCTTAAAACACAGTGTTTGTGGATCTTCTGTAATCCAGGTGGAGTTTGGGTGTGAGGGAAAGACAGAATCAGTCCTGGAATGGTTTGGGATGGAAGGGACCTTAAGGATCATCCAGCCACAAGGGCAGGGACACCTTCCATGATCCCAGGGTGATCCAAACCCTGTCCAGCCTGGCCTTGGACACCTGCAGGGATCCAGGGGCAGCTCTTATCCCACTGTTATCTGCAGAGGAGTTTTCCTTCCCTCAGGATGTAAATGAAGTTTATGCTGGGGACATCTGTGCCCTGTTTGGGATCGACTGTGCCAGCGGGGACACGTTCACAGATAAAACCAGCACTGACATCTCCATGGTGAGCCCCCCTTGCCCTGGCTGCCTCAGGCACTGCCAGTCACCAGGATTTTGCTGGAATTTATAATCCCCTTTTCCTTGGCCACACAGGAATCCATCCACGTCCCTGACCCTGTCATTTCTGTGGCTATGAAACCTTCCAACAAGGTAGGAGCCTTTGCATCAACCTCTTCTCCCCGAGTTCCCTCCCTTTGCTGCTTTGTGATTTTATGGAACATTCTAAGCACTGTTGGAAAGTGTTTTATCCCAAATATCCAAGACTTTATCTGTTGGATAACCCAGAGCTGGATGCTGTCACTCAGCCAGAAACATGAACTTGAAATAAATAATTAACACTTTAATCAAGAGTTATAAATCTTCCATAAAATAACCCAAAGAGCAGAAATGCTGAGCAGTGGATGGGAAAACTTGAGGCTTTTTTCTTGGAGTCACTCATGGATGTTGAGTAAATCTTGGCTTGTGTTTCAGAATGACCTGGATAAATTTTCCAAAGGCCTGGGCCGCTTCACCAGGGAAGATCCCACCTTCAGGATCCACTTTGATGAGGAGAGCAAGGAGACCATTGTCTCTGGGATGGGGGAGCTGCACCTGGAAATCTATGCCCAGGTAATTGGGGAAGCACATCCCATGGGCTCTGCTTCTGCCTGCTTTTCCCATCTCCTCTTGCTCCTTCCTATCCCTTCCAGCTGCTTAGGGAAAAGTCAAACTTTTAAGTCAACATTTGAAGGTTCTTTCTCTCCAGTGGTTCCATTCTGAAGGCTTCTAAAAGGAAATTTTGCCTGTAATATTTTTAGGATTTGGTACAATCCATAACAAATGTATTAAACACTACACTTTGCTCTAGTAGCCTTGGCTTATAATAAGTAATAATACCTAATAATAATTAATTTCTACAGAAAAATCCTCTGTTTCTGTGGTTTTAAGTGTATCATTCCCTAATCAAAGCTGGTGCAGGGAGAAAGGAGTAGTTAGAGGGATTTGTTTCATTCCAGCTGATGTCTATATTTTAATCTTAAGACAAAAAGATTTATCTTACATATTGACAAAATGAAGAAAAAGTGATTTTTGCCTTGAAAAACTTGAATTTTAATAACATAATTAATTTTGTTTCCTTTTCCTGCATCTCAAGATGCATGTCTTAAAGATGTTGATGGGGAATAATTTGTTAATTAAAAAAAAAAAAAGCCCCAAAAATCAATCCAATCCCCAACAAAAAAAAGTGATTAATCCTGATAAAGTTACTAAATAGATCCCAATGGAATAACCCTAATCACTGTGGGTTTCTTCCTGCAGAGAATGGAGAGGGAATATGGTTGTCCTTGCACCATGGGGAAGCCCAAAGTGTCC
>NW_005054309.1:10659936-10660446 GCF_000277835.1 Geospiza fortis | reverse complement strand
GTCCCCTGGGAGGCAGAGCAAGTCCCTCTGGAGTTCTGGGATCAGAAACGCCCAGGAAAGTTTAATTTCATGTCTTGTTCTGTGGTTGGTCCCCACTCCCATCACCTGCTCCTTCCAGCTGTGGGAGTTCCCAGAGGTGCTCAGGAGTTCCCAAAGGTGCTCAGAGGTGCTCAGGAGCTCCCAGTTGTTCCCAGGGGTGCTCAGAGGTGCTCAGGTGTTCCCAGGAGTGTTCTCAGGGGTGCTCGGGAGTTCCCAGGTGTTCTCAGGAGCTCCCAGAGGTGTTCAGGAGGTCCCAGGGGTGCTCAGGTGTCCCAGGGGTGTTCCCAGGGGTGCTCAGTTGTTCCCAGGTGTTCCCAGGAGCTCCCAGTTGTTCCCAGGTGTTCTCAGGGGTGCTCAGGAGTTCCCAGAGGTGCTCTCAGGGGTGCTCAGTTGTTCCCAGGTGTGCTCAGGGGTGCTCAGTTGTTCCCAGGTGTTCCCAGGAGCTCCCAGTTGTTCCCAGGTGTTCTCAGG
>NW_005054309.1:10655024-10659372 GCF_000277835.1 Geospiza fortis | reverse complement strand
TCCCAGTTGCTCCCAGGTGTTCCCAGGAGCTCCCAGTTGCTCCCAGTTGCTCCCAGGTGTTCCCAGTTGCTCCCAGTTGTTCTCAGGAGCTCCCCGCTCCCGCGGCGCGGCTCTGGGGCACTCGGGCCCCGCGCTGGGGGTGCCACAGCAGGGTCACCTCCCACAGCAGCACCTCCTGTGGGGCACACACAGCACGGTCAGCAGCCCCTGCTGCCCCCCCCAGCCAGCCAGGAGCTTCCTAATGGAAAACTTGGGAATTAAACCCAAGGGAATGGGAGTGCAGGGGGTCAGGAGCAGCAGAGCTGGAGCTGGCAGGGAGATCCCTGGATTGTTACAGTCAGGAGCTTCCCTTCCCAATTTTCTGTGGTTTTCCTATGAAAACACCTGCTCAGATCCCAGAGTTTTGCTGGAGAGTTGCACAGGATGTAGCTGCTGTTCTGGGAGCCAGTTTCTGCTGGGGGTTACTGGGATTGCTGAGGTCTGTCCTGGGCTGTGGAGGCATCCACAGGAATTCAGCATCCAGGATGCTCCAGCTGCCCCTTCCCTTTATCCCTGCCCACTGTGGCACTGGGATCTCCCAAGGGAGAGCTGTGAGGGACCAGCTTTGAACCTCAGCTGTTCCCAGCAAAGCCCCAAAGCAGCTGGAAGTTGCTGCTGTTGTTCCTGGAATGCTGAGACAGGCAGGGATGGGGACCCTGAGCTCACCCTGCAGGATCAGATCTGTGTCTGAGCTGGAGCTCACACAGCTGCAGTCCTAAAACACCAAAAAAAGGCTTTTTAGGAGTAAAATTATTTACCTGGGACACCATTTCATGGAGTAGAACCACAAAGTCAAACTGAAGATCTTCATCACTTCTTTTCTGGAAAGACAGGATGAAAAGGGCTGAATTTGGGGATTCTCCCACCTCAGAAAAAGTGGTTCAGTTCTCTGTGGTTATCACAAAAATTCCCTGATGGATTTCAGAAAAAACTGGCAGCTCCTGATCACAAAGGAAGCAGATGGAACTCAAGCATTGTAACAAAATTAAAAGCTCCTGGTTTGAATTTCTGTGCACTCCAAAACTGCACTGGAGACAGTGAATGTAAGGCTTTAAACTGCTAATTCCTGCCTTACAGAGACCAGATCTGTCAGGAATTCTTTGGGATGGGAACACCTCATTCTAGAAGGTGTCAGTTGAACCCAAACAATCCCAAATGAAATTGTCAAGAGGATAAGGACATTCCAGAGGCCTTCCTGTGAGTGACAGCCAGGGATTCTGAGTGACAAAATAATCCCTGGCCTTTGGAATAAATTATTTTCCTGTGTTTTCAGGGACAAAGGGATAAAACTAGAGAGATGGTAGTTAATCTGGGTTAGTTAATAGTTATTTGTCTCCTTTATCCTTTCTCCTTTGTTAGAGAGAATCTTTAAACTCTTGCTGGTGCACAGCCCTGCAGCAGCTGTGAATTCTCTAAAATGCCATCAGAGGGAGCAAAACATTCACAAATCCTCCTCCCACAAGGAATTCCTGCCTTTCCCTCAGACCCAGAACCTCCTGGGAATTCACTGTCTGTTCAGAGGGGTAAAACTTCTGGAGCTTTCAGTTTTCTAAACACTAAATCCTGCTGCTTTTTCCTGGCTCCTGTGGAAAATTGCCTTGAATTTAAAGCTGATGATCATTTTAGGGTTATGTTTAACTCAGAATTTATTTTCTCTAATAGAAAACAGCAAAACTGGGAAGATCTATGGAATTGTTAATTTAATTTCTTTTCCTTGCCACAACTGCTTAGCTCATGAATACTTTCCAGGAAAAGCCAAGGCCAGGCTGGATGGGTTGGAGCACCCTGGGCTGTGGAAGGTGTCCCTGCCCATGCAGGGGGGGAATGGGATGAGCTTTAAGGTCCCTCCAGCCCAGACCAGTCTGGGATTCTGTTCCTGCTGGTAACTCACCACTTGCTTCACGTGTTTGACTTGGGCAAGGTGGAACTTGGTGTTTTCAGTGGAATTCTGCCAGATCACGTAGCCAGAGGCCACCCAGGCCAGCAGGTGGATGGGCTCCAGCTCTGGGGGAACGTTCCCATGGCTGTCTGCAACCAAAACAAACACGGGGTGTTAAAGAGAGCCCTTAACAGAGCATTATCACCTCACACAGGGCTTGCTGCTCAAATCCTGTCACCCTGCCTTCCACAGCTTTGGAAGAGCTGCTCCATCACCACAGGGTTCTCCTCCCACTTCACACAATCCCGCAATGGTTTGGGTTGGAAGGGCCCTTAAATCCCATCCAGTGCCACCCCTGCCATGGCAGGGACACCTTGCACTGTCCCAGGCTGCTCCCATCTCCATCCAGCCTGGCCTGGGACACCTCCAGGGTGTTCTCCTCCACTTTTTCCTCTGAATAGAAATCGCAGGTCTCGAGGGCAGGGCTTGCTCTGAGGTGAGAGCAGCCCCTCGTTGTGCACTTGGGGTGTTGGGTGTGCTGTGCCAGGACACCCTCCGAGGGAGCAGGGACAGGTGACAGTGCCAGTGCCAGCTGGTTTTCCAGAACTCTCAGAATCAGGAATAAATGCAGTGGCTGTGCTTGCAGACCCCCCAAAAAGAGAAAGGTGAAGGCCTGAGCCCTGTCCCAGCCCTGGCTTGTACCTGGGATGTTCTCAGCCACAAGCTCCTTTTCCAGGCTCCTGATCCGATTGTAGAACTCCTTGTCTGCTTCCTCTGTGCTCCTGAGCTCTCCTTGCACTGTGAGCTGCACATCTGGGGCAGAGGTTTTGCTGCCCAGGGGATAGAGAACCTCAGCAGTGCAGTTGACAGTCCTGTCCTGTGGCAGAGTTAATGATGTGCATTATTAGCTGATAGAGTATGTCTGTAACCAGGGTCATTTGCACTTCTGAACATGTCATTTGTATGTAGTTGCTGTTTTCTCTGAGTCTGGTCCCCAGAGGTTTGTGGTTATTTAAGACAAGGTTGAATTCCTGGCATTTCTGTGAATGTTTGAGGGTGGGATTTGCTTTCTGCAGTGCTGGAAGGGGCAGTGGTTGGGGTGCAGAATGTCCCTTGTGCTGTTCAGGTGGAGCCGGGTGACACTGAAATGTCCTTGTCCTCCCTGCAGCATTGCCTGGTGCTGTAGTGGAAGGTGCCATGTGGTCAGTGGGTTCCTTTTGGTTAAAATTAAGCCTTTTTGGGGCTTGATTGGCAGCACAGAAAAATCAGGAGCATGATTCAAAGTATTAAGTGCTGTGTGCACAGAGTGTGTAATTAAACCAGTGTGACTCACTTTGTCCAGGACATCCTCCAGCTCCAGTTCCAGGCAGTACTTGTGCCCCACATCATCAATGTCCTAAAAAAGGGAAAATATTATTAACATTTGTTTTGGCAAATGTTGAATGGCTGCATCCTGGACAAAATCAGAGCATCCCAGGATGGTTTGGGTCGGAGGGGACCTTAAATCCCATCCAGTGCCACCCCTGCCATGGGCAGGGACATCTTCCACTATCCCAGGTTGCTCCAAGTCCCATCCAGCCTGGCCTTGGACACTGCCAGGGATGGGCACTCTGTGCCAGGGCCCCTCCACCCTCACTTCTATCCTGGAACACCCCTGAATTACCAATTTTGGGCTCCTGTGTGATGCTACCCAAGAATTTGCTGCTTGGTTAAATACTCCCCTAAAAGCCTTCAGTGCTTCCTTCTATTAATTCCATTTTGCAGGTTATTATGAATTGGATCATGCCCTGTATTTTACTGGCTATAAAGAAGGGAGCAGGTGGGGTTTGCTGTGCCCTTGCTTTGGGAGGGGCTTTGCTGTGCCCCCGCAGTGCCAGGTGTCCCTGCAGAGCCAGGGCAGGGCTGAGCTGTGTCCTGGCACGCACAGGAGCACCCAGCACCCTCCTCCTCCTTCCCGAGAGGTTCCTCCTGGCCCGGTGCCGGTGCCGTGCCCTGGGCAGGGCTCTCTGGGCGGTGCTGTCACCGCAGGTGACACACGGGGTGTGTCCCCCAGCGCTGACCCGCCCGCGGTGACACCGAGCTCCTGCCGGGACCCCCAGACGGTGTCACCCCCGCGTTGGCAGTGCCACAAGCCCAGAGCAGCTGCGGCTGGCAAGGACATTGCACATGGCAGGGTCACCTTAGGGGTGACACCGGGACGCGCCCGGCAGGTTTGGGATGTCCCCAGAGCGGGACCCTCCACACCTCCCGTGCAGCTGTCCCCGTGCTCTGCCCGCTCCATGGGAAAAGCCCGTCCCGGTTCCCGGTGCCAGTGCCGGTTCCCATGGTGGCTCCCGGTTCCCGTTCCCGTGCCGGTTCCCGGTGCCGATTCCCGTGCTGGCTCCCGGTTCCCGGTGCCGGTTCCCGGTGCCTGTCGCTCACCTGGCGCCG
>NW_005054309.1:10642176-10654817 GCF_000277835.1 Geospiza fortis | reverse complement strand
GGGGGCAGCGCATCCCTGCGCGGCTCGGGACAGCGTGTCACACAGCGTTAGATGGGATACCGGGAATGAAACCTTCCCGGGAGGGCGGGGAGGCCGTGGCACAGGTTTTCCAGGGAATTTCTGGCTGCTCCCTGAAAGTGTCCAGGTTGGACGGGGCTTGGAACAGCCTTGGATAGCAGAAAGCGTCCCTGCCCATGGAATTTTGAATTTAAATTCCTTTCCAGCCCAAACCAGTCTGTGATTGTCTGAAATGCAGAATGGGAATGTTTTCCACAGAAAGCTGTGGATTGTGTCACGAGTGATGTGGTGTTTGGGGGCTTGTTGTGTTTAGGTTTGAGTTCACCCACAAGAAGCAGTCGGGAGGAGCAGGCCAGTACGGCAAAGTGATCGGAGTGCTCGAGCCCCTGGAGCCAGAGGACTTCACCAAACTGGAGTTTGAGGACAGAACCATTGGCACAAATATTCCCAAGCAGTTTGTGCCTGCTGTGGAAAAGGTACAGACCATTCTCTGTGACACAGAAAATCCTGATTGCTGTTGTGTTCCTGCACTACCACCCACATTTGCTGTGCCTGCCTTGCCCCAGGAGAGGAGGCTTCTCCCGTTGCTCCAGTGGCAGCAGGATCACAGCTGTGTGGTTTTACTCCAGGTCTTGCATTCCTGGGGTTTTCAGTTAATTCAGGAGCTGCTGTTGTCTTTGGTGCTGCGTGCTGCCTCTGTTTCCCTTGTGAGAGCCTCCTGCTCAAGCTGCTTTTTCCTGGCCTCTTCTGCTTCTGGTTGTGGCCTCACAATTCTCCTCCCAACCCCAAAATATGTAACTTCTTTTGTGACTTCTCTGAGGCCAGTTATAGAGGAAACTGTAATTAAGCTCCATTTCCTGCCTCAGTTCCCAAATTCTCTTTCTTTATCTCCTCTGTGACTGCCTCACTGTATAATTTATTATACATAGCTTTAATTAACCTATCAACATCTTGGAATTCCTGTAATAACCTAGAATTATTCCTTCATTTTTCCATGCTGCAACACTTTAAGATTTTTGCCAGATCCTGAAAAAAGCATAGTCTTAAAGGAATCTTGTTCTTCAGGCAAGAGCTCTTTCCACACTGAGCATTCTTTCGGGGTTTGGCCATGGAATCTGTTAAAAAGGCAAAACCCTGAGGCCGTTTTCCCTTGTGGTGTGGTTTTTGTTTGTACAATCAAGCTGGGGTGGCACAGGCTGGCAGTGCAGAGGCTGCAGTCCCTGCTGGTGACAGGGAGGTGTTGTTCATTCCCAGGGGTTCAGAGATGCCTGTGAGAAGGGTCTGCTCTCGGGACACCGCATCTCCGGGGTGCGCTTCGTGCTGGAGGACGGCGCCCACCACATGGTGGACTCCAACGAGATCTCCTTCATCAGGGCAGGAGAGGGAGCCCTCAAACAAGGTACAGCCTCCTCCTTGGATGGGTTCTGCTGGCTGGTTCCATCCATCCATCCACCCACCCACCCTTCCGCCTATTCCCTCCCTCCCTCCATGCATCCATCCATCCCATCCCCTCATCCATCCCTCTCTCCCTCCATCCTTTCATCCCCCCAAAGCTTGCCCAGTTTTATGGAGCAGAACTTGCACAAGAGTTTATACAATTCCTGAGAGAGGCACAATAATTCCTGTGGCTGTACAAAGGAAATCCTGTTTTTCTAGAATTCAGTACAGCAATGCCACCGGTTTCATCCTTATGGGGTAGGAAGAGAACATTTGGCCAAACTGGGCCTTTTTCAGGAAACATTCCTTCACTGAAGGAGAGGTTGGACACTGGGAGGGGCTGCCTTGGGAGTGCTGGGGTGACAATCCCTGGAGGTGCTTAGACAACGTGTGGATGTGGCATTTCACTGTAGGGTTTAGTGAGCACAGTGCTATCAGCCAAAGGTTGGTCTTGATGATCCTGGGGGTCTTTTCCAGCCTTAATGATTCTGTGATTGTGGCTCCAGGAATGAAAAGCCAGGAGCTGGAATTCCACGTGTTGCTCATGGTTTTTCCCCGACATTAACCATAAACCACCTGCTGCTGTGCATGGGAGCAGCGTGCCTCGCACCAGGTTCCCCTCTGATGTTGGATTCCTGTTTCCATCCTTCCCCAGCCATGGAGAACGCTGCCGTGCGCATCCTGGAGCCCATCATGGCCGTGGAGGTGGTGGCTCCCGTGGAATTCCAGGGGGCAGTGATAGCTGGGATCAACCGGCGCCACGGCGTCATCACGGGCCAGGACGGCTCCGAGGGCTACTTCACCCTCTATGCTGAGGTCTGTGCTCACTGCTCCTCACCTCCCCTTCCCCTGTCCCATGTTTGATTCCATTGTTTTCCTCAGTTTATATAGATACATTTGTAGGTTGACTCGATTTTAATGTTCCTTCATTTCCCTCTTAAAAATGATTGGAGAGGATCACTGGGTGTTTTCTGGCTGGGTGAGGGGCTCAGGACAGCCACATCCGTGGCCCTTCTGCTTCCCAAATTATCATTGGAGGAATGTCTACAGATACCTCAAACCTTGCTGGTTGACTCATCACTGAATTTAGGATATTCCAGTTCCTGGTGCACTCAAACTCTCAGATTTTTGAGGTTTCTTGCTGAAAACACACTGCAAATACAAATTAATTAAAATAACAGATACTTTACAACAGCAGACCATTAAATCAGAGCTGTTTACAGACAGCACTGACCCTTTATGTCATAATTGGGATTAATTAGCTGATAGCCCAAAAGTGATGGAAAAAACCTCATTTTGAGCAAATATGTTTGGATTTTAGGTGCCACTGAACGATATGTTTGGATATGCCACAGAGCTGAGGTCTTGCACAGAGGTGAGTCCTCCTGGTCCTTTTTGCTAAAACATGTTTGATTCTGTAAATTTGGGCTCATTGGATCATCCTGTCCCTGGCAGCTGCAGCAGGGAATGAGATCAGAGCAGAGCTGTGGAATTCCTGACCAAACAATTCTCCTGCACCTGAGGAGTTTGTTTGGGTGGGATTGTGGAGGATCCCTGGGATCCCTTCACAGACAGGAGCTGTGTGCCCAGCAGGGTTGCACATGGGCCATCCTCTCTTTCTTTTCCGAACTCTGCAGGGAAAAGGGGAATACACCATGGAATACTCCAAATACCACCCCTGTTCAGCCAGCACCCAGGAGGAAATCATCAACAAATACCTGGAAGCAACAGGGAGACTTCCTGCCAAAAAGGGCAAAGCCAAGAGCTGATGGGATTCCTCTGGAGTCCACTGAACAGTCTGTCCCAGTCTTCTCCAACAGCTCGCTTTTCCAAGCCATGGAGCAGCCCAGGCTGGCTGGGTAAGGTGGGCTCCAGTGGGATTTGGACTTGGAATTTTATCATGGAACCTTTCCTCCGGGGTGGTGTCAGCAGCACCAGGGGATCACCACGGGATTGCTCTGTGTAAATGCTCTTGTAACAAATAGATGTTAAAACACGGCTGATGATTTGTCTTAATCAAGATCTATTAAAATAATTTTATTTTTTACTTGATACATCTTTATTTGGAAATGTTAAACTGAGGTAAGAGCTGCTGGACAGGTACGGGGAGTGGGACATCACTTGGCACGTGGTGCTCCAGCTTCCCTCCTGGGAACAGATGGAATTTTCCCCTCCCAATCGTTTGGAAAGGGCACAGGATCCTCCAAAGTCTCAAGCCACTGGGCAAAGCCATCAGTCAGTGCTTGTCACAAAATCCACTTTCACTGGTGCACAGGGATGGAGCTGAGTTGCCAAGGATGTTGGGAGGAGCTGCCTCTTCCCAAAGCTGGGAACAAGATGGAATTACTGTGTGGCTTGGAAATGTGGATTTAATGGGCTTGGTGATGTGGATTTAATGGGTTTGGGGTGTGGACTCATGTATGGGCTTGGCTTTTGGCTCTTGGTTAGAAATCCAAACCCAAGATCCCTTTTCCCAGAATCTCACAATCCAGAGGCCGAGTTGCAGCTGATGTTCAGCTCAGGAATCACTTGACTTTGCTGACTCAAAGCTGTTAGGTGAGAAGATATTCCCATAATCCTGTATTTGTAATTATTCCCAGAATGTCCACGTTGAGTTTTCTTTCCTTCTTCCTGCCCTACTCAGCTGAAAAGTGTTTTTGCAGATTCCAGTAAACAGGGAGTGAAGTTCCAGTTCAAACCCAGCGACATTCCTGGCACAGCCCTGGCGTTGCTGCTTCCCAGACAGAAACAAGTGGAGCAGCCAGGCTGCTTCTCCTCTGGAAGGGCTGGAAAATGATTTATGGAAACCTTGGGAAAGGATTTGCCAGGGCCTGGAGCTGCTGATGGGCCCCAGGCGAGATGTGGGGCATCCATGTGGTGCTGCCTTGGGACAAATCCCTGATTCCTGCACATCCACAGCTTTGGTTTTGGGAATGCTCAGCTGGAATTCATACCCAGAAAAGCCCTGCAGGTTCTCAGACATTTGGAAGTTTTCTAAAACAAGCAAATGTAGCACTTTCCCCAAAAATTTGGAGATGTCTGATAAAAGCAGTGTCAACACAGGACAGGAAACAGGGTGGGTATGATTTTATTTGTGTTTCTGGTGTTTATATTTGTGTTTCAGGGGTTTATATTTCTATTTCTGGGGTTTATATTTCTGTTTCTGAGGTTTATTTCTATTGATGTGATTTACATTTCTGTGGGGTTTATATTTTGGGGGTTTATATTTTATGGGGTTTGTATTATGTTTAGACCAGTTGTGATGTGAATTCCTGGCTGATGAGTTCTGCCAGATGTGCTGGTTCTCCACAAACCCGGGAAAGAAACAAACCCCAAGAACTTTGCTGTATGATTTGAGGTTTTAGGCTGGAACCTTGGCTGAAAAGCAGCTGGGGGAGACTTTGCCTTAGAATTCCACAGTTTTGCTGCTTATCCAGAAGTTCCTGTGGAGTTGCTGAACTGCTGTGAGTTTGTGAGCAGCCAGTTCCACCAGCCTGGTGCCTGGGAAGTGCCTGATGCTCTATTCCAGCCCTGCAGAGCAGAGGCAAAAACAAGGTAAGGAGACAAAAGCAGAGCCCCAAAGTGCCAAATCCATCCTATTTTCTTGACTTAATTAAAAAAAAAATTAATCACCAGCTTCTTTAAGGAATTTTGGAATTTCACTCCCTGATTTCACACTTCTGATGATGAGAAATGTTTTCTTCCAGCAGGAAAGAAAACACCAGGAGGGTGTGGAATGCTGCTTCCCCAAGTTTATTGGGTGCTGAGGGGAAAAGCTTCAGTCAGGAAATCAGATTTATTTGTGTAAAATGCTGGAATTTGGGAAGCTGACATCACCCAGCCTGAAAACATCCAGGGAAAGCTGTTGTGTGAAATCCTTGAGTTGTTGTTCCCAATTACAGCTCCAGGATTGTGAAAACCACCCCAGGTTAAATAGAACAGCCACCCCAGAGCCTCTGTTCCTCAGGAACGTGGTGTTCTTGGGAAGGATTTCATTTATCCTGCCACAAACCTGGCTGATGGGAAAAAAGGTGACTTTGGGACAGTTTGGCACATGGCAGTGAGCAGAGGTGGGACAGTGATGGATCTGCTGGGAACCCAGCTGGAGAGTTTGGTGGCACAGGACAAAGCTGTGACTTTCTGGTGGGACAGGACATGGCAGGAATGACACAGGAGCTGTTCCCAAACATGAGGATGAATCCCCAAGGAGCCTCCCTGGTTCTGCAGGTCTGGTTTGATTTGAGGTGTCAGAGAATGTGGAAATTTGGGCTCCAACAGCAGCAGGAAGAAAACCCAGCCTCAACCCTGAGTGATGGTATTTGGTTTATTGGAGATGTGAGTTAAAAATCAGCATGATTCTAGACCAAAACATGACAAAAAATTAGCAGGCAAATCCCTCTTAGTGACAGACTAGCACTTGGCTCATGATTTTTATCCAAATATATTAATTTTGTTTACAAACTCTTAAGTAACAGTTAATTAGTGACATTAAATCAACTGCTGTATGTTCATCTGTGTATATATGGAGTAGCAGAGGTTCAGGCAGAGCTACAGAACTTGAATCTTGCTGTTGAAGAAGTGACAGGAATTAATTTTGGCACAGAACAATCAGTGAAACCACTCCCACTCGCTGACTTGCATGGAAGGACGATCCCAGCTCCAGGTCTGTCAGCACAAGGATTTGCTGACTGGATCCACATCCACAAAAGTGAGGATTTCACTTAAAAACTGGCTCCCTTTTCAGCTGCAGGCCCAGCAGCTGATCCAGCCTCTGCCCCGGATCCCTGCTCTGCACCGTGGCCCTCGGGAGCACAGAAATGTTTCACCTTCAGGGGCTGCCCGGGGAGCCACGTCAGGCGCATGTGGCAGGAAATGATTTCCTGGAGAAGGGATTTAAACACAGATCTCATCATCCTGATGCAGCTCAGCTCCTGCCGCAGGAGGGGTTGTTCACGGGCACTTCCTTACCTGGGTTGGCATTTCATGCAGGAGCACAGTGTAGTCAAACTCAACAAAATCGTCTTTCCTGATCTGGGCAGGTGTAAAACAAGGGGAGAATTATCAGGAACACAGGTTTATATTGTTAAAATTTCATGTCTGCTGTGATTTACTGGAGCTCAGGGAAGGAGGTGAGCAGGGCCCCGTGGCTGTGGTTGCTGGCTGCAGTGAGATGGGTTTTGATTGTGGAAAGATGGAATTAGGAGCACTTCCTGCATGGAATGTTTGAGGACACCAAGAGCTGTGTGGCTCTGCAGCCTGTCTGCACTGAAATCAGGTGCTAATTCATTGAATTTAACCTTCAATTACATCTGAGAATTACAGGAACCTCTCCTTCAGAGAGTTGCTGAATAGCTGAGGAGCCAAAGCTGGATCGTGCCCGTGTATCCCAGCTGGCTGAGGGCTCTGGATGTGCTGCAGCCTTGGAGCTGCTGCCCAGCCCGGGCTGGTGTCAGGGGTGAGCAGGGGCAGAGGCTGCTGGGCTCTGCTCAGGGCTCAGGAACTGCAGCCCCTGCAGAGCCATTTCTGCAAATCCAGTCAGGACAATTTTCCCAGCAAAACCTGGGAAGGTGCTCGTGCAGAGGTGGAGCTGCTGGTGAGGAGCAGGCCCTGGGATCTGGGGAATCTCCCTCAGAGGGGGCTCTGTGCTGCCCCTGTCCCTCCTGCCCCACTCACCCACTGCCTCACAGACTTCACTTGGGCCAGGAAGTACGCCAAGGTCTCCGTGGACTTTTCCCACACGATGGAGCTGCTGCCAGCCACAGCCAGAGCCCACACTGGCTCCAGGGCAGGCTCGATGTTGCCATAGCTGTCTGCAAGGCAAGGAGAAAGAGAAAATAATATTAATTCTGGCTGGGCAGCGGAAGAATGATGAACCTCAGAGCAGTTTTGCCTGGCACAGCACCATTCCTGCACAAGGCTCCTCCCTCTGATGTGTCACAGGGAGGGGGATGATGCTGAACCTGCAGTCCCAGGGGAGTATAAAGTGTGGCACAGCGGAAGCTGCCAAGAGAGGGATCCCCATGATGAGGTGAGAAACCCAAAAATCCATAGTAATGGGAGTCCTTACCCAGCTGGGAGAAAAGATGGGATTTTTCCAGGATGGAAAAATTGTGTTGGTCATCCTCAGTGAGTTTCCAGCCCCAGCTGGGGAGGTGTGTGGGTTTGGGCACTTGTTATTCCTGGAGGACAATCTGCATTGATTGGACTTAGAAATGGTGTGGAGCTGCTTTTAAACCCAAACCACCCTCACAGGATGGGGCTGGGTGCCAGTGGTAAATCCAGAGAGGCTCTGTTTTCCCAAAAATCCCTGGGGAGGTGGGGCTGCTCTGACAGCAGGAGGGGCTCGGGGTGCTGCTGTCAGTAATGTGTCTCCTTTTCAAATGCTGGTGTCCTTCATGCCCTCTGAGATAAAAGTGAAATACAGGTGAATATGTGGAGGAATATACCTGGAATGTTGTTTGCAATTATTGGCTTGCTTAGGTGCCTGATCCTTTGGTAAAATTTGTTGTCCTCTTCCTGGATCTCCTTCTGGTCTTTGGTGTGGGAGCACTTGATGCTGACAACAGGACGAGACTTTTTCTTTGGAAAGAGCACTGTAGCCAGGCAGTTCCCAGCATCTTCCTGTCAAGGGAGAGTTTAAAACTGTTCTTTTTAATCAAGATTTTATCTACCAGCAACTCACTCTTTGTATGAAGCTGTTCAGGGATTAGGAAAGTGTCAGGCAGGATTTTATTTGTCTTTTTTCCAAGAACGAGGTTAAAACCACAAGGCTAAAGGGATTTAACAGAAGGTTTTAATTAATGCTTGTCCTGCTTTCAGGACATGACAACACTCCAAGTCATCTTGGAAATATGTTTGTGAGAGCTCAAAAAACAACATTAATTGATAACAGGGACTTTCATTGTGCCAGCCTTGAAACAAAACTCTAAGGCTTCACAGTAAGTTCTGAAAATCATTTGAATTCCACAGAGTGTGTGTGAAGGAAGAGGGCAGTAAAATGCTGCTGACAGCTGGGGCAGAGTGAATGCAGGGGGGTGGAATTGGAAAGACCACGGAGCTGCCAACTCCTGATTCCCATTTTGGGGTGTGGACAGCAGGAAAACGGGGACGTGAGAGGGAAATGGGGAGCACAGAAGGGGAACAGGGCCCACACTGTCACACTGTCACCCAGCTTGGGCCACTGCACAGTTCCACTCAGGCCTTTGGTTGCCTCCATGACTTGAGCAAGAATTCCCTTTGGGATTGAGGCCTGGTGATCACTCAGGTGAGACCTGGAGCAAAGACAGGCAGGGACGAGCAGCAAGGTCCTTCCATGGTGGCAGATCCATTTGGGACACACATGTCCCTGTTTTGGAGCTGCTGGAGTGGATTTGATGCTCAGGGTGAGGAGGAAGAGCAGGAACTCACCCCAGTCCTGTAGTCCTCAGTGCTGAACTGCAGGTAATACTTGTGGCCAGACTCTGGGATGTTCTGGAAGAGAGAGGATGGAGCCAGCAGTGGGATTAAAGCCTCATGTGCTGCAAGGAGCTCTGAGGAGGGAAGGCCCTTCTGAAATTCACTGGTTTTGAGTGCAGCATCACTGATTTTTTAGTCTTTCTTGGTGTTTAAGCACAATTCTGGCTGTTTGAGGGACCCAAAGCAAACCTTTGTGTGTTACTTATCTAACCCTGAGCCTTCCTGTCCCCAGCACACTTTTCCCAGGAAATGTTTAATGATACAAGGTGAGTGGAGTTTCATACCCACAGCAGATGCTCAGCTCAGCACCTGCCTGTGGCACCTACACAGAGCTGGGAAATGCAGGTAAACAACTGCTTCAGTCACTCTATTTGTATAAAATCCCCTCCTGGAGCTTTAGGATGAGGCAAGTCCAGTGTGGAGCCAAATCTCACCATGAAGGAGGCGCAGGAAACAGAGAGGATGAGCTCAGACTTTTTGATAATTTCTTTCTTCTCTGCATCCTCCTTCTCCCCTTCTGCCCTTTTTGTGCATTGCCTCAAACATTGTCCTCAAAGTGACAGTGGGACACGGGCAGAGTAGTGAAAGTGACTTTCTGAAATGCAGGATCACCAAAGAAGGAGTGATTGCAGTGGAATTAGGTTTGGAAGGGTCTCACCTCGTGCAATGACCACATTTCAGTCTACGATTCTACCTGCTGTAAAGCCACATAAGAGGTGTTATTGCTATGGTTTACAGCACCTCCAATCTGATCCATTTTGGGGATTTTTACAGTGACCCAGGATTACTCCTGTATATCATCAGTCCTGCAGGAGAGAGAAGCTGCAATAGTCAGCAGGACCTTCCTAAAAGAGCACAGAATTCTGTGTTTCTGGGGGTTTTGAAGCAGAGATTCCCTCCTGATTTGCAACAACATCCCCCCCAGTACTGCTAGCAGCTACTACCACCCTACTGCTGCTGCCTAGACAGCTTGCAAATGATGCTACACACCTAAAACAAATATTTAGTCTGGTGTGAACACCTGAGGCTTCCTGAGCTCACCAGGGAGAAGGGAGAAGCTCCATTTGGTACAAAATAATTGTACAGAAGTCTTTGTAGTCCCAAAGGAAAACTTATTTGCACTATGTTCCCCCACTCGCATCCCAAAATGCTGTTACCCAATCCCAGAGTGTGGGCTGAGCAGAGCTCAGGGATGTCTGGCAACCCCCAGGGAAGCAGCCAAAGATAAAAGTGTCCAAAAAGAGAAGAAAACAAGTGAGTAATTCATTTTTCCACTCAATATCTGGGTCGCGGGATTCTTTTACTTCTGAGCTGCAAATTACTGCAACTTTCCTGACAGAGTTTTAGTCCTGGGAAGGCCAAACCAGCAATTTCAGAGCAGCTTCACTGCAGGTCCCTGAGGAATCAGTTTCCAATCAGTTTGCACTTCCATCTGTCCCCCTCTGTTTCCCCACCAGGATTTTCCCCTGGGATCAGTTTTTGCCTGGATCCCTGGGCAGGGAGAAGCTGGGAAAAGGAGTCAGAGCTGCCCCTGCTGTGGATTCTGCCTTTCCCACCCAGCGTGGGGCTCTGACTGCTGGACAATGATAGAACATTTCTGACTGATTTCTGCTATCAGGGAGCAGAGCTGTGGTGTTGCTGTTGTGTCCAGCTGAGGCTGTGAAATGTCCACCTGGGTATTTGAAAACTGGATTTTCTAGTCCAATTTAAGCAAATGTTGCACGAGTCACCTTTCCCTTTCCTCTTCACCTCTCTACTCCTAAATTAGGATTTGCAGGGCAGCTTGGGACAGGGCACTGGTCTCAAAAGCTTCCTTTTAAATTCTGGGATCTTCATCTGGCACAAACTAATGCTTCATTATCAAAAGTGTATTTTAAAGTGCAGGACAGCAACTCCAGGAGCTGCTGTTTCCTAGAAGATCTTCACTCAAGAAAAAATAAGGGACAACAAAAACCATCTGCATCCAACAGCAAGGTAAGGATTATGCCAGGTCTGGCATTTTGTTGCCAGGAAAGAAAGTCTTGTTTTACCTGAACTTGAAAGATCTTTCCCAACTTAGAGTTCCCAGTCCTGTTTCCAATTACCAGTTTCACCAGCTCGTGGGCTAATAAAGTTAGTATTAAATTACTGTGCTCATTATTAAATTCCACTAAAAAATTATCCTGATTTTATGAGATCCAGTAATAGAATAACCAATAGGAAATTAGCCCACTTTCAAAAATAATTACAAACCAGACAAACCTAAAAAATACCCAAATCCCAATATTTTGCCCCTTGCCTTCATGTAATACAGCAAATTCCTTGCAGGAAATGCTTTTCATTTTTTTCCAGGGGAGGACAGGAAAGAAGGAAGTGCCCACTTTTCGTGCATTTCTTCTCTTGTTTTCACAGAGTGTGCAAAAAAAAAAGGGAGGGGGGGGAAATAAACTGCAGAGAGTGGTTGCAGGGAGCTCCTACAGCACCCAGCACTGAGGAAATAAGGAGCAATTTCACTTCTCTATAATGAGCCAGTTATTTTCCTTCCTGTATGAGGAGGCAGGTGGCTGATCGGGGGTAGAAAAACCCCTTTCCCTCCCCACAAATATTCACTTATTCTTCAGCCAGGCACAGGTGTTTATATAAGGAAATATTTACATGTAGACATATGCAAAGTGCCCAGGAAATACAGAAGGAGCGTGTATACTTTTGGAGAGTATAAAGTAACAGCGAATTCCTGTCATAGGTGTTTGTAGCAATTTCACAGAAAAACTTCAATATCCCAGGAGCACTTCCATGCTCAGCACCCAATAATCTATATAACAAAAGGGCTGCATTAATTAATGCATCCCAGATATTCCTGGTTAGCTTGGAATATCTTTTTTGAAAGGGGAGATTTAACACTACACCCTCTTACTAAGTTTTAGGAGCTGCACAGGACAAGTGGTGGAAGATCTCCAGATCCTGGAAAAGATCCCGTGGAATCCAGTGCTGCCTTTGGCACCTCACACTGGGAACCCAGAACAAGCAGCCCTTGCTCTTAAGATCTGCCCAGCAGAATCCAGGATCCCGAATTTGTTATTCTGGGAACCCAGAACAAGCAGCCCTTGCTCACAGGAGCTGCCCAGCAGCAGGAGCACAGGGCTGGATTTAAATCCCATCCCTCGGCTCTCCAGGAAGGTGATGCATTCCTTCCAGGATCTACATTCCTGGGACAAACATTCCCCAGAAGTTTTTGCCTGACCCTGGACCTTCAGAAAGTGAATAAGCTGTAAAAAAACCCCACACCTGGAGGAGGAGAAGGGCTGCACCCCAGTACCACCTCGAGCATCTCTGGTAAGCTCCCCAAGCCGGGAAGGCTCTGTCCCCGTAGCTGCTCCTCTCTGGGACTCCTGTCCCGTTGTGCCACCTCAATTCCATGTGATTTTTGGAAGATTAAGGTATATTTTCTGGTGGGAACTGCATTGCCTTTAGATGAAGCTTGTAGTATGAGGGAGGGACTGCAGGACAGCAGCTCCTCAGGAGAGCCAGGGGTCCCACGAGGGACGAGGCTGTGGAACAGCGGTCCCTGAGGAGAGCCAGGGGTCCCTGAGGAAGAGGAGAGGGGACAGCGGTCCCTGAGGAAGGGGAGAGGGGACAGCGGTCCCTGAGGAGAGCCAGGGGTCCCTGAGGAAGGGGAGAGGGGACAGCGGTCCCTGAGGAAGGGGAGAGGGGACAGCGGTCCCTGAGGAGAGGCGGGGGGCCCTGAGGAAGGG
>NW_005054309.1:10641911-10642162 GCF_000277835.1 Geospiza fortis | reverse complement strand
GCCCTGCGGGGAGCCGGCTATCCCCGAGGATGGGGCAGCGGCTCCAGAGGGACGCGGGAAGGCGCCCAGTGCCCTGCGTGGGAACGCGCTAATCTCAGTTACATACACCAGTACTAACGTAATAATTAGTGTTAATTACACTTTCCCAGCTCCCCTTTACACCCCGCCGGCTCCCCGCTTACCTTCAGCGTAGCCTTGCGGACCTGCCCGAGCACCCGGAGCCCGCCGAGGGATCCCGCCTTGAAGTTGCG
>NW_005054309.1:10624296-10641779 GCF_000277835.1 Geospiza fortis | reverse complement strand
CCGCGGCCGCCCCCCGCCGGGGGCCCCGGCCCGGCGGCGACTCCCCTTCCCTCAGCCCTCCCACCCCGGAGCCCCGCGGGCTGGGGGGAACCGGGGGCTGAGGGAAGCTGGGATGTTGTGGGACCCGGAGGGTTGAAGATGCCGGGGGGCTTGAGAGGGACCGGGGTACTGAGGGGAGCCAGCGGGCTAAATTGAGGGGGTCTGAGACTTCTGAGGGGAGCCGGCGGAATTTGAGGGGTGTCAGGTGCTGAGGGGAGCCTGGGGAATTTGAGGGGCTCTGAAGTTTCTGAGGGGAGCCGGGGGAATTTGAGGGGTGTCAGGTGCTGAGGGGAGCCAGGGGAAATTGAGGGGGTCTGAGACTTCCGAGGGGAACCAGGGGAATTTGAGGGGTGTCAGTAGTGAGGAGAGCCTGGGGCACTTGATGGGGACCAGGGGTTCTGAGAGGAACCAGGAGGATTTGAGGGAGACTGAGGACTTGGAAGGCAGCCAGAGGCACTTCAGAGGGACCAGGGGTTTTAAGGGGAATTGAAGGGAGCCAGAGGAGCTTGAGGGGGACCAGGGGTTCTGGGGGGTCAGAGGGATTTGAGGGATCCTAAGAGAAGTCAGGGGGGATCAGGGGTTCTGAGAGGAGGTGAAGGGGACAGGGGGTGCTTGTGGAGGGCTGGGAGCCAGGGGGACCTGAAAAATGCTGGAACTGGAGCAGGACCGGGGGTTCTGAGGGGAGCCAGGGGCACTGAGGGTCACAGGATTTGTCTGAAGGGAGCCTGCAGCTCGAGCCACATGTGCAATCCTGACACAGATCAGAGCACACACAGGTAATGGTTGGAAAAACACACTTAGCTCCTTCTCAGCGTTACCACAACTCAACACCTCCCAAAAGCCCAGAGCCTTGCTCACACTATGGCACGCTTTGCCTGGGACACAGCTGAAATATTCCAAATACAATGCACAAGAAGCATTCATCTCTGGGATAAATCTCACTTAGTGAAGTTTTTGGAACCGGTATAGTCATGTCTTGGTAACATGAAGAAAATCAACAGAGAGAGCAGCCAGATTCCCTTAAAATGATGCTTGGGATACTAGTGGCTTGTTGCCTTGCTCCTCCTGGAAGCATCTCCTTTGGAGAGACTGAATGTGGTAAAATGTAAAAGGCTGCAGCACTTCTTGTGTTAAAAAAGCTGGTTTTTAATGAGCTGCTCTATTACCATCCCAGCAGACTGGGGTTTGTATGTGCAGCTGGGAATCTATTTTTGTGCTCTGCATGAGTATTGGGGCAGGTTTCTGGGCTGGGACCTCAGAGTAAGTAAATCAAAACTCTGCTTAAGGACTCAAACTGTCTCCTGTGGAGCTTAAAGTATCTTTTTATTACTGGAATGCTTTTTCACAGAACTGGAAGTTTAGTGTTTCTGAGGCTTTCCTAAGTGAGGGAAAGAATTATTACAGTAAAGGTATAATATCATTCTTTATTACATTTTTTATACCACCCAGCTAACTTCCCTGAATTTGTTGATTATGATTTTCCCTCCGGAAATAGATTCTGTAATTAACAGTTTGTATCTTTTCATGCCAGGCTGGAGAGGGCTTGGAGCAACCTGGACTAGTGAAAGGTGTCCCTGCCTCGTGCCAAGGCCAGCTGAAGGATGATTTTTTCCTTACTGGGACACAAGCCATGTTTGTCTCCAGTATTTTTTCTGGAAGAAACCAACATTTTCTCGTTTACCCTCGCAGTGGTGGCAGCGCCGATGTCCCTTTCAGACAGGAATCCCGAGGCTGACTGCCCTCCCTGGCACTGGGAGGGGTCGGGCAGTGGCAGCCGTGTCCTGCTGTCCCCTTCGTGCCCTTCCTGCAGCACGCTGGGTGTGGGACGAGCGCCGAGGATCCCGTGGGAGCGCAGGAAGCGCCGATGCAGGGAAAGGGCCGGTGAGGAACCTTCGGTGCAGGATGGGGCGGGAGCGGCTCCTCCTGCTCACGCTGCCCAGGGAAGGAGCTGAACCCACCCTGCGCGGGGGTTCCACACTCACAGCTTCGGTGCCTTCCATGGTGCGGGAGTTTCTTAAGCAGAGGTAAAAGCCTCTAAGTGCGGCTTGTCACAAGAAGCCTGCCAGGCTCAGAGCCGAGCCCTGGGCCGCTGCCCCCATCCCTGACTCTGGATGCACTTCCTTTCCCCTCGCCTTCTCCTCCTTTTCCTGCTGTCCCAGTGACAGGGCAGTTTCCTTCCTCCCGAGGGCAGCCCGGGCACTGGGAGTAACCGAGAGTCAGCGTGACAAGGGCACTGAGCCCTGTGACAAAGCAGGGACAATCCCAGGGCAGTTTCCTACGCTGCTGCAGAGATCACGCTGCCGTAATCTGCCGTTCATCTGAATTTACAAAACAATTTGTCTTGGGAGAAACAAAAGTTCATATGCTGAACAGGTCCAGGTCAAGGCTGGGGCATGTTTGTAAATCTGTGCAAGCAGAAGGTTTTGTGCTTCCACAACATTTAGGAAATGTATTTCCTTTACGTTCTGAGGGTTTTGGATCCTTAAAAGCTGGAAGTGCATCCTCCAAGAGCCAAGGTTGCTTCAGGCTCTTTGACGAGGGTGGAATGAAGCTCTGCCGTGTGTCAGAGCTGAACCAGAGGAGCTGAGGTGAATTACCTGACCTGGGGGGATGCATCCACTGCTGGAGTGAGTCCTGAGGATGATCAGAGGGATGGAGCAGCTCTGCTGGGAGGAAAGGCCGGAGAGTTGGGATTGCTCAGCCTGGAGAAGCTTTGGGGTGCCCTCACTGAGGCCTCATCTGAAGGGGCTATGAGAAGGATGGAGTGGGACTATTTCCAAGGGATGGAGGGACAGGACACAGGGAATGGCTTCCACTGCCAGAGGGCAGGGATGGGTGGGAGATTGGGAAGGAACTCCTGGCTGGGAGGGGGGGCAGGCCCTGGCACAGGGGGCCCAGATCCAGCTGCCCCTGGATCCCTGGCAGTGCCCAAGGCCAGGCTGGACACTGGGGCTGGGAGCACCTGGGACAGTGGGAGGTGGCCCTGCCATGGCAGGGGTGGCACTGGATGGGGTTTAAGGTCCTCCCAACCCAAACCATTCTATGATTCCATGATTCTGTGTATTCTGGTTAATTAGAATGTGGTGCAAGGGGGTTTTGTCCTTTACAGTGTTTTCCCCTCTCATCCCACATCATTTGCTGCAGCCCCAAGGAGGACAGAGCTGGTGCCAGTTCCATCTCAGAGCTCTCTCCCTGTCCCCTTCTCCATCCCCTGTAGGAACCAGGACGTTCTGGGAAGCTCCCAAGGTTTGCATCACTCTTCTGCCACAGCTGAGTTGGACCCTTTGGAACTGGAAGCGAGGCTTGGTTCAGGCAGTGGCTCTAAAAGGCATTCTGAGGTTTGCATTTTCCTTTTTCATACATCAAGTGCTTGTTTAGTGCCAATTATTCCTAATTAGTTTCATATTTGGAGGCAATTTCTATATCCCTTGTATACACCAGACTTCACTGGCTCACAATCGTTACCAGCTGACTGTAATTTAATACAGTGAATTTGGACAAAACTCATTTTATTTGGTTGTGCAACTTTTCCAGTTTTAACTTCACCATCTTGTTGTAGTTATGAACAAGTTCTGTTACTTGATTTTAACTGATTTGGGATTTAGTCTCAATAATTAATCCCAAGAATTTATTTTTATTTACTCTCCAAATATTTTGCTGGATAAATCAAGAATTGGCCACCTTTTAATGCATTGCTGGACTGACTTTACCTATAGGAATAAAATACAGGTATTGATTTAGTGAGGCACATTTTTTTCCAGGAAAATTTGGGTTTGAAGGCTTCTGATTATTTTTAAATCACAAATAGGATTTTTTTTTAAAGAAATATGTTTATTTTGTGTCAACAGCAGTTCTGTCACTCCAGGCCCTTGCAAATTGTCTCTGTCCATCTTTCCTATAGCTCCTTTCAGGTACAGGAAGGCCATAATTAGGTCATCCCAGCACTTGACTTTTAGGGGACAATATTTAAGTCAGCCAGGAAGGTCTGGTAAGGCCTTCTGACCAAAACCAAGCTCGTTGATGCCGTTTGCATTATTTTGTGTGTTTTTATGTTGGGTTTAAAATGTGTGCCAAGGTCCTGCACATTTGAAATGGCAGCAGGAAGTTTCTGAGCTCTCTTAGCTGCTCTTCCCACTTTTCCAGTGAATCATCCATCAGCACTTCTGCTGCTGTTGCTTGGAGGCCCCTCCAGCCTGCAGGCTGATGATGTGAAGTCACCTTTAATGCCCCATTTCATTCAGTTTGCTGTTTTTACTGTCTCAAACCAATATTTCTGCAGTGTGAGAGATTCCCACACAGAAAAATCCCCTGGTGAACCCAGTGAAACAGAGAAGCACAGAAACCCCAAGCAAGTCAGCATTTACAGGATCCTCTTTTACTGCACTTCCCCAAATGTTGTTTTGCAAGGAAATTGGAATAAATCTGCCATGACCTTACCCAGGAAAGTGAGAGGACATGGATTATAAACAGGGAGTCAATCATTGCCGATGATCACTGTGATACTGACGTTGGAGAGAGACAGAACATTGGCAAACCTCTTTGGGATAATTGCCTTTGAATCCTGGAGCTGCCATGGAACAGAGAAACCTTTCCAGACAAACAAATCCCTTCCATGCCCAGTGAGATCCCATCACCCAGAGCCAGGAATAAACATTGGCAGTAAATAATCCCTGTTAATAACCTGAAATCACCGTGTTGCCTTGTGAAACTGTAACAAAAGCGTGTGGGATCATGCTCAGGCCTGTTTAAAAACAAACAGTAATTAAAGCAGCCCTTTGGAGCTGAGCTGCTGAGGGCAATGTTTGCTCTTTGGAGTGCTTGCTGGCTGTCACAGGGGAGCTCAGCTGGGATGTTTGGTCGTTGGACAGCTCTTCCTCTCCAGAGATGTTTGGGCAGATCCCTAGAAGATGGGAATCTGCAATGAAGCCTCTACAGCACTGTCCAGGTGGAATTGCTGGCAGATGATGGATGTGGGGGCACAACCCCTCACCCCACAAAACTTTAATTTGTTTGAGGCTAACATTTACTTACCTGATAGCAATAAAAATCCCCTTGTAATGCTGACTTTTTGACACTGATTCTGTAAAGATTCAGTGCATGTCCCTGTGAAAGGGTTGCAACAGCACAATAACTTGGGAGGTGTTTGGTTGCACAATGTTTGGAGAAGGATTAAATATTTGCACAACAAGGGGGTGATGCCTCAGGGATGTTTGAAATAAGGTGAGGACAGCAGAGGGATTCTCACCAAAATTCCCCAGCTTTGTCTCAGCAGCCACCCCTCTCTGCAAGGTGACAGTGGCCCCTCAGGGAGGAAGGAATTTTCCATGTCCTGCTCGATGGGTCCCCTCTCTGTCCCCTCCCTGTGCCCTTTTCCAGGAGCTGGGGATGCTGAGCTCTGAGGTTCCTTTCATCAAAAACCAGAAGGGACAGAAACCCCTGTGGGGACAGCCCTGCACTGTCACTGCTCTGGGCACACCCCAAAGGGGATCCCAACATTATTGATTTCATAATTGTTAACATCTCTTAGACAAAATCAAACACAAAATATTCCTCATCGAGACCTTCCTTGAGGAGCTGGGGATGTTATTTAGAGTGGAAAACAGGTAGAATTTATTATTAATTCTGTTCTAAGAAGAATTTGTGTTGCAGGGAGATTAATTAACTTAAATGAGGTGTTTTCACATACAAATTTTGTACTTGGGTTTTTTGAAGGTTTGCTCAACGTTAAACACTTAAACCTGTATTTATGCCAGTAGCTACATAAATTACTAATGGAATTATTCATTGAACTTGATGATGTTGGAGATCTTTTCCAGCCTTAATGATTCTGGGATTCTATTACCCAATTTTCAGCTCACCCTATAACATGTGTGATGACAGTTTTCAGGTTTTTAATTTTACTCTTCTGCAGGATTTCCAGTAACCAGGTGATTGGAGCAGACTGAGCACCCTGACAGCAGGAAAGGCAGGTTAGTCTTCAGGAACCCCTACAATTATTTCACAGAACAAATCAAAATCCACATTGTGATTTGTCTGTATTGCAAAGCTCATATTTGGTTATTGTAGGCACCACTCCCAGGACTTAAAAATCAACTAGGATTAAATTTTAGTCTGAGTATTAGATGGACATGGAATTAAAACAGAGCAGCTATGTCCAGTTCTTTAAGTAATTAATGTATATAAAATCTCATTTCCATACTGATGTGTGGTTTGGTTTCTCTCATCTCTCATTGATCAGTGAATTATCTCACAATAATCTCATTTTCTTGGTTGCGATTAGCAATGACTCCTCCTTTGCTCTTTTCTGCATCACTGTGTGTTCCCAGAACTTCTGAGAAAAGGATCTTTTTCCCCTGGATTAGTCACGGTGTTTGGACAAACATGGCCTTGTTTCCTCAAGAAATGTATCAGCACCACTGTGTTTATTTCTCCACGGCCTTAACCAGCAGGAGGATGGGGCAGTCCAACTGAACATTTGGATGTAAAAATCTGGTGAAATATCAGCTTTTCCAAAGCTCAGTGTGGGCAGTGTGGTGCTTTTCGTGAGTGTTGGAGTGCCTGGCCAGTGTTGATCCTGTACAGACTCCAAGGGAAGGGTGAGAGCTGTGAGCTCAGTGTGGCTTTGATCCATCCAGCAGCTGTCCAAAGGACTTCCAGACATGCCAAGC
This sequence comes from Geospiza fortis, assembly GCF_000277835.1. Classification (NCBI taxonomy): domain Eukaryota; kingdom Metazoa; phylum Chordata; class Aves; order Passeriformes; family Thraupidae; genus Geospiza; species Geospiza fortis. The sequence goes on along the minus strand of NW_005054309.1, from coordinate 10,635,072 downwards.
TCCAGGAGCAGCTTGTGGAGAGCAGCAGAGGGGCACAGCCACTCCCAGCAGCTTCATTCCCCTTGGAGGCACTCCAAGGAGAAAGCTCTTGCACTTTGATCCCTGGGAAAGGGAGGGAGGGAGTTGGTGTGGTCTGGCAGAGCTCCCCCACCCCATCAACAGCCCCATCCCAGAGAGGGAGTGACTGGGGCTGTGCTCACCATTCCCTGTGCTCCACTGAGGAATGGACCAGAAATGCTGCCATGGGCACTCATGTTTCTGGTTTTCCTACACAGTGAGAGTTTTTAGGAGAGACAGCAAATGAAATTGGAAACAGTTTCATGTCTCAATGTATATTTAATGTCTAGAAGGTGGTTCTGGCTTGGAAAATGGGCCTTTGGTACCTTCAAATGTTCAGAGAATCATGGAATTCCAGACTGGATGGGTTGGAAGGGGCCTTAAATCTCTCATTCCCAGCCCCACCCTGCCATGGGCAGGGACACCTCCCACTGTCCCAGCCTGCTCCAGCCTGGCCTGGGGCACTGCCAGGGATGCAGGGGCAGCCACAGATGCTCTGGGAATCCCATCCCAGCCCCTCCCCACCCTCCCAGGGAAGGATTTGGGTTATAAAACCATGTCCAGGATGGGTTTGTTAATTTTTTTCTTCCAAAGAAAAATGCCTTCAGAGTTGTGGAATTTTATTATTCCAGGTATTGGTGTTACAGAATGTGCTGAACTATTTGTATGGATGAAATGAATGACATTATCCCAGATTAAATAATTTACTGCCAGTTAAGAGCCTGGTGCTATAATTTTTTATTAAATGTAGATCTCTTTAAATTGGTGATGTGTTCACAGACACCACAGTGCCACATCTATGTAAATTATAAATAAATATATATATGTATTTAGTGAGAGAGGTGTAACCCATGATTGAAGTGATATTGTGGCTGAATCCCTGATATCATCCACCTTTCCCTCTGAAAGGATTTTTAATTATTTAATTGTCCAAACAAATAGAGAAAGTTTAAGGGCAATTCTTACATAAAGGAAAAAGGGAGAACTTTCCCTTTTTTTCTGTGTAAGGCATTGCAGAGTTTCCCTGCAGAAAGCTCCAACCTGTATTGACATTTTGGTTTCCTTTTTTCCCTCATCCTGGCTGCCCTTGTTTCCAGAGGAGAACAATGGGAGGGGAGTGAGTGCTGAGGATATTTCAAGCACAATCATGGGAAGTGCTCCCATCAGCACAGAACCCTTTTCCCTGCCCTGTTGAATCCTCTGGCTGTGCTCACCTCTGGCTCCAGAGCCTCTTCCCCAGGGGAATGGTGCCCATGGAAAACTCCTGGATTGCAGTGGCACCGTTGGGAGGCACAGGGACACCTCAGCCAAGGCCCAGGATCCTTTCCTGCTGCATTCAGAAGGTGCTGCTGGGGGACTTGCATTGATTCTAACAGCTCCAAAGGTCAGAGATTTATTGTCAATGAATTGTTTTTCCAGCCTTCTTAAATCTAATGATCAGCTTTCCATATTTGTAGTGATGGTGGGGTTTGAGAGGCAGCAGATGCCTCATTTATACCCAAATTTGATTCAGGTTTGATTTGCTATTTCTTAGCAAGACTTTTCAGAGGGAGGGGAGTGATATTAATATTTCACATGGCTGGGAGAGGAAATGCCTGGCAGTCCCAGGGGAAGAGTCACAGCACCTGTGCTGAACTCACCCAGATTTTTGGCAGGAATGATCGAATTGCTCATTGTGAATGGAACAGAAAACAATTCTCACACAAAGCAAGAGAAGCCTGGCTCAGGAGGTGCCATCACTGCAGTCAGAGAAGGTTTCAATGAGCTGGAGGAGGTAACAGAAATAGGTTTTGTGTTAAAAGAAATGTCAGGGGGTAGAAGATCAATACCAAAAATCAAACCAAATCAATTCTTCCTTCTTTTATTTTTGCTGTGTTTCCATCTTTCCATTTGCTGTGTTTCCTTTCCAAAGCAAGGAAGGAACAGGAGTTTAGGAGAGTCTGGTTCAGGTCAGTCTTGCTGATAAAGCAATTTGGGTTTCTCTGATCAATTTGTCTAATTAACTAAAAATGCAGAATTTGAGAAGCTGTTGGATAATTGTGCATTTTTCTGCAGTTGGCTGCAGGAGACTTTTCCAGACTATTGGCTGAAGCCTGGGGGTGTCCAACCTGGAGAAGAGAAAGATCTGGGGAGATTTAACTGGGGCCTTCCAAGACCTAAAGGGATTTAATTGGAGCCTTCCAAGACCTTAAGGGAGCCTGAAAGAGCTGGAGAGGAACCTTGGACAGGGCCCTGGAGTGCCAGGACAAGGGGGAATGGCTTTAAACTAAAGGAGGAGAGATTGAGATGGGATCTTGGGAAGGAATTCCTCCCTCTGAGGGTGGGGAGGGGCTAGGATGGAATTCCCAGAGCAGCTGTGGCTGCCCCTGGATCCCTGGCAGTGCCCAAGGCCAGGCTGGACACTGGCACAGTGGGAGGTGTCCCTGCCCATGGCAGGGTGGGGCTGGATGAGCTTTAAGGCCCTTCCATCCCAAACCATTCCATGATTCCCACCCAAAGAGAGCCTGGTTATGGAGCCCACAGTGTCTGGGGGCTGAGACACCTTCCCAGCTGTTGATCTGAACAGGAATTTCAGACATTTGATCTGTTTTTTCTGGCTTATTCCTTATCTGAGACGTGATGGAAACAACCACAGGAGCATCCTCAAGCCCTGGGGTGGGACATTTTGGGAGTGGGACACTTTGGGAATGGGACACTTTGGGAGTGGCACTTTTATACCCATTATTGGCTTTGAGGCTTATCCTGAGCCAACAGAACCAACAATAAATTGTCACTTCAGGGCCAGCATTTAGTGCCAGCTCAGAGAAATGCAGGATGGCTGTGGCAGGTATTAAACACCCCGAATAAACCCTGCAGGAGGATCCCAGGGTGACAATGCCTGCTTGCCAAATCTGTTTGCAGAGTGCACAAAGCAACCAGGAGAGCATTGCAGCATCACAAAGGTTTCCTTGCAGATCCACCGCAGGCTGCTGTGTCAGCAGAGCTGTTTGCTGGTGCTTTTCTTCCAGCCCCAAGGTGGGATTGGGCCAGGCACTGCATCCATGGGGATTGGGATGTTGTGGCTGTAGGACAGACCCCCAGCCAAGGCCCCCAGGGAGCCAGTTATGCTGTCTGGAACTCATTTATTTTTCCTCATTTCCTTGAAGAAGTCTGTGGAGAGCAGTGACTCATCCAGGCCCTCTTCCCAGTCCCGTGGGATTTGTGTTTGTTTCCCATTTCCTGGAAGCACCCGGTGTTTAGGGAAGGTTGCTGGGCCACAGGGGAGGAGCTGCTGGACACCATCCACAGCCACTCTCAGGCATTTTCTGCTGGGTGGAACTCCCTGAGAATCCCAGCCCTCCAGCTTGGTGGGGACATCACTTTTCCTCTGGGGCACACAGGGTGTGAGGCTGGCTCTGGGAAATATTCCCAGGGAAGAAAGGCTGGGAATGTGCTGACAGCAGCACTGCTCTTTCAGGTGTCAGTGTAAGAAGCTTATAAAAAGCTCCAGTTTTGCTCAGTGAGCAGAAATAGGCTGGGAATGAGTGGAGTAGAAGCTGAAATGATGTTGGGACAGCTCGGGCTGGAGGCAGGAATTTTCAGCAGGGAAGGAACAGTCAGCCTTAAAAGGAAAACTTGAACATGTGAATTCTAGACAAAAAAATTACACAAAGCTGATGAATTATGAGCAATTTGCAGTGTGACTTTGGTGAAGTGACTTTGGAAAAGAAGGGCTTGGACTCATGGGGATGCAGATTTGGAACCCCTGACTGTCAGAGCTGTGATCTGGGTTTTGGGGGTGGTGCCATCCCCCCTCCCCAGCAGCACCAGAGCAGGGCTCAGATGTGCTCCTCCCAGCCCTTATCTCCAGTGCATCTGCTGGCTCTAATTCCCTGCAATAATCAGATTTTAAGGAGCTATAAAAGCCCTCATCAGTTGTTTCTCCTCTTTTGGAGGGGATGTAAACTCAGAGGAGCCAACGAAACACCCCAGTGGTTACCAGGCTTGGGCAAAGCCCAGGGGTGCAATCAGTCCCCAAGGAATGAGGCTCCTTTCCCAGCAGGCTCCATGTCAGCTGGATCCAGGGAATTCAGCTGTGGGTGCTGGAGCCAAGGCTGCCCCAAAGCTCTTATTGTTGGAGTGGAACATAAGAAGTGTGAGTTCGGGCTTTGCCAGCAAACTCAGACAAGGAAGCAAACACTCCAGCTGCAGGATGGGATGTCCTTACTTGGCCTGGCTCTCTAAAGCAGGATTTTTATCTGTTCCCTTTCCTGAGTTCAGTTTTCCCTCCCCATTTTCCATTCCCTATCTCTTTCCAGAGCCTTGCCCTTGGCACTTGTTGTCAGATGTCAGATACTTGAACTTGGAGCTGTATTTTCTATGAATGCTTTGTGGTTGTGGATCTCACATTTCCAGGGGGGAAAAAAACCAACCCAAAAGCTGTATTTGCCTTCCTGATAAGAGAGAAAAAGAAAACTTCATTTATTTTCTCTTCAATTTCTTCTAATCTGACTTCATCTCCTGGTTGCCATGCAGGGAGTGGTGGAGCCCCCATCCCTGAAGTGTTTAAAAATCCTGAGGATGTGATTTAGTGCTGGGTTAACAGCTGGACTGATGGTCCTGGAGGTCTTTTCCAACCTTAGGGATTCTGGGATAATTCTAAAAGGACAAAAAACTTGTTGTTCAAAAGGGTTTCAGCTCCTCTGTGTGTAACCAAAGCAGATTCCACAGGAGCTGTCCATGGCCAGGTCAGCGTGGTGGGATTTCCTCCCCCATCCAAGGAGAATTTGGTTTATATGTGCAATTCAGTCATTTAAATATTAATATCAATGGGAATGTTGTTCCCACTGGAAGCAGGGAGAGGTGAAATCCCACGTGGCCCCCACATCTCTGGGATCAGTTCCTTGTGCTGCTGGCAAGGGCTGGATGGAACTCAGGATTTGCCTAAATGGAAAAGGTAAGTACAGAAATAAACCAAGCTGTGAGGGAAGGGTTCTCCAAGCACAATCTCCACTAAAACCATCTGAGAACTTGCTTTACTCATTTCCTTCTGCTCAAACCAGGTTATTTTCAAAGGATTCTGTTCTTTTCCTCCTTTTCAAGGACTTGTGGAGCCCAGGAGCAGCTCAGACTCAGGTGGTGAAAGCACAGCACCATTTCCCTGCCTTGAGGGAAGAAGGTGAGTCCTGGAGGTCCCCTAAGAAATGACGAATTTTCCAAGCCAGGGAAGCTGGAATGGCCTTTCCTTGACACTCTGGGCTAGGAATAGTTCCCTTCACGTTTCCTGAGTGGGATGAGCTGGCTGTAGTGCCAGGAAAGATGAGGGGAGTATTCCAGTTACTCACCTGGAGCACTTGTATTTGTTCACTTGTCATTTATGGGGAACAACTCTCGTTTCCTTCTGCCAGGCCATGAATAATATTGAGGAAATTGTTTGCACTTGGAAACCACAAGGTGGGGAGGTCAGGGATAGAAAAATGCAAAGAATTGTAATCTGTCAGTGAAACTGTGAAATCAAGTGTTGAGCAAGATGCTTCTAAAGGAAACAATATATTTTCAGAATTAGATCACAAGGGATTTTTTTTTCCAGAATAATTTCTCATTCACTCTTTGAAGGAAATTAAAAAGAAAATTGCATTTCATCTCCCTCTCCAGCCCCTTACTTTAACAAATGCTTAGGCAGAATTTCTTATCCTCTAATTTGAATTATCAGTTTGTGAAATGTTTTTTTCCTCCTCTCTCCAGCTTGTTTCCAATTCTTTGCCTATAAGGAAATGATTATGCTCCTCCTTTCCCACCTTTTCTCTTTTCCTCAAAATTAAAGCTTTCTGTGATTTTTTCCCCATGGTATCACTTTCTTGGGTTATGAAGCAAAGCCTCATACTCAGAGATAAAGCTGGATATGTGGACATGACTCAGGATTATTGGAATAATTGTAATTTTTCGTTTTTGGTTTTATTTTAAACCATCTCAACCCAATGAGAATATTTAACATAACCATGTCAACTACGGGGATGGAATTTAATTGAATGTCCTCGGATCCAAGGCCTGGGAGAGCTGCTGAGAAGGAATTCCACTGAGGGGAGGAATGAATTTGATAGTGAGGGATCAGGTGTATCAGCAAAGGAATTCAAGCTCAGGGAACAGCAGGACTACTGAATCAAGTTTTTTACTTGGAAAGTTCTCCAGGCTGCAGCAGAGAGAAGGAAAGAAATCCAGCCCACCTCAGGCAGGTCTTGGAAAGGCTCCAGCAGAGTTCAGCGACTCGAGGGCAGAGGAAATGCCTGAGGAGGAGCTGCTGGATGTGCAGAAAGTGCTCAGCCTTGGGCAGGACAAAAGCAGGAGCCTGGCAAGAGATGTGCCTTGGAATGAAGGAACTGAGGGAGAGAACAGAGCTGAGAGGGGCCTGCAGGAGCCTGGAGAGAGGAGCTGGATCCTTGGGTGTCCCACAGCCCTGGCTGTGGGAACAGGAGGGTTCCTGTGTTTACAGGGATGCCAGGGGGGCACTGCCAGGGAGCAGTTCCCTCTGCCACCCATTTCCAGCACTGCCTTCTCCAGAGGATGAGGAGCCCTGGTGACAGTGAGCTCTCCTTGGCCTTCAGCCAGGGCAGGGAAGCAGAGCCCTTGGCCAGGGTGGGAACTTCCTTCATTCCCAGGACACTGAGGCTGGGTGGCACCACCCCCAGCATTTGAGTCAGGATCAGAGCTTCCTCCTGAAATTCCAGGGCTGAGCTCTGGAATCCTTCATGTCCTGAAATCCTTCATGTCCATCCTGCTGGAAGAAACAGGAGAGTTTTAAGAAGTGTAGATGTTTTGAGAAGGCATCTTTTCAAAGATGAAATGCTCAGTGGCTCTCAGGATCTGTTGTTGTTCACTATTTCCACCAAGTAACCTGGGGATTTTTAGAACTTGGAATTTGTGTATCCTGAGGAAAACAGGCACAAAGGGAAAGTTGTGCACGGAGCCAGGTTCAAGTGTTACCCAGAAATTCAGTTACAGTCCCCACAGCCCTCTGAATTCCTAGAATCACAGAATCCCAGACTGGTTTGGGTGGGAAGGCACCTTAAAATCATCTCATCCCACACCTCCCACTGGACCAGGCTGCTCCAAGCCCTGTCCAGCCTGGCCTGGAACATCAGAAAAATCTCCTGAAGTCCTGCCTTGGCTGCTGCACATCATTAATGGTGCTCCTACACTCTCCTGGGGGGTTTTCACTCCATTACCTGAGCTGGCTTTGGAGAAGGAGCCTGGCAGCAGCTGCCCTTGGGAAGAGCTGTGAATTTCAGGAAGGATCAGAACAATATTGAACAAGGAGCCATAAACCCACCCCACTCATGCTCGTGGCACTCAGCAGAGGCAGGAGCTGTTTGCTTGGCACTGGATCCCTCCCAGCCACAGGAGCTTCCTCAGGCCAGGATCTTTGCTCTCAGAGAGGTTTATGGGGCAGAAAAGCTTCCTCAGCCTCTTCCCAGCACTTTGAACAAGTCAGACTTGTCTTGGGATGGTGCACAAACACCCAACAATGTTTGAGTGAGACAGAGAGGTTTGTAACAACCCATTCCTCAGCACATGGAGGGACTAAAAACTGTTTGCATGCCTGTGTGTGACAGATCCTTCATCCTTTGGGGGGGAAGCATGAGAGTTTTCCTTTGGGAAATGGATAATGGGGCAATGATGGTGGAGTCAATTTAATCATGTGAAACACAGCTCCTGCTTCACTGCAGTTTTGAAGCATCTCCCCAAAGGCAGCAATGGCTCTGAGCAGCTGAACCCTGAAATTCTTCCTTGTTTCCTGGGAGTGTTTGCTGTCCTGAGTGCTCCCTGCACCTGACTGATCTGTGCAAGGAGGGGAGGCCACAGGCATGAGGGTTTTATGGCCCCCATAAAGTTCTGCACAGCATTTCCTCCATTTGCTGCTGTTAACCACAGCATTTGGGATCATATGGCACTTAAAGTGCTCTGATTTATGGGGAGGCAGCAACTGCATCTGTAACCAACATTCTAAAGCCTGAGTTTAAGAGCAGGCCACTGTATTTATTTGGGAAGTAAACACTCGCTGCAATGCATGAGGCAGTCAGGGCTGAGCTCACAGGAACATCACAAACAGCCAAGGGGAAGGTGGAGCCGACTGGGGGAAAGGCAAATACTGGGAATTAGCAAATGCAAAACTGTCTTTTGCTCCTGTTAAATATTCTGGATGCATGGCTGCAATTTCTCACTCTCAGATAAAGAGCCTGATGTTACCCAGAACAAGATAAACACAACCCCAGGCTCGATTTAGCTTTGCTCCCCAAAGTTATCTGTTTGACCTGCGGATAGAAATTGTCTCCCTGGAATCAGGAAACTCCAGGTGGCTCTGCAAGGACAATTATCTTTGAGCTCCCTCAAGTGGCAATGAAATCTTGGAGTTTGTCACTGGAACACTCAAGTTTTTTACAAAAACCCTCGAGTTTGTCACTGGAACTCTCGAGTTTGTCATGGAACCCTCAAGCTTGTCACAGAAATCCTCGAGTTTGTCACTGGAATCCTCGAGTTTTTACAAAAACCCTTGAACTTGTCACTGGAACCCTCGAGTTTGTCACAGAAATCCTTGAGTTTGTCACTGGAACCCTCAAGTTTTTACAAAAACCCTTGAACTTGTCACTGAAATCCTTGAGTTTGTCACTGAAACTATTTTTTTACAAAAACCCTTGAGTTTGTCACTAAAACTCCTGAATTTTTTACAAAAACCCTTGAATTTGTCACTAAAACTCCTGAATTTTTTACAAAAACCCTTGAGTTTGTCACTGAAATCCTCAAGTTTGCCATTGAAACTCTCCATTTTGTTGCACAACTGCTTTTCCAAGGAAGCCCTGTAATTTCAGACCATGTTTTTCACAGCCACTGTGGTAAACTGAGATGCTCAGATTTCAAGGAATCTAGAGGAGTTTAGAGCAGTTGAACATGATTCATTGAATAGCACGTTTCTCTTTTGGCAGGTCTCTGAACAGACATGTATCAAGTGAAATGAATGGTTTGTGTCCCAGAGGAGTCTGCACTGATTCACAACATGATACCTGCATGTTTGGAGAGGTTGTTTTGACTTTCTTCCATGGTTCCTTATCAAATTCATGACAGGGTGGCTGGGAGGTGAATGTGTTGTTCAGCATCTCAGGTAAAACTCAGCCCTTTGCTTTCTACACCTTGAAAAGTTAAAAAATTATTATTACCTTGGAAAGGTAAATAAATCCTTTGGCTTAAATCACGAGTGGTTGTGCCTCATTAAGAGCATATTTTATTCAAAAAGAACATATTTGAATCAGAGAGCCATTGATGATGTGTACACAGGATTTAGGTCATTTTTGGTGCAAGGAGGTGAAATTTGATGGCAGATGAAGCTTTTTACAGTAACAAAGCAGCTTTTCCAAGGGTTTGTCTAATATGGCAAGAACCTTTTGGAGCAAACAGCTCAAGAAAAATGACTTTGGAGAGGAGAAGCCTCCCAGAGTTTGAAGGGGCTCCAGGGAAGCTGGAGAGGAATGTTCATCAGCAATGGGAGTGCCAGGACAGGGGGAGTGAACTCCCACTGCCAGAGGGCAGGGCTGGGTGCGATATTGGGAACTGGGGATCCTTCCCTGGGAGGGCTGGGTTGGGATTCCCAGAGCAGCTGGGGCTGCCCTGGATCCCTGGCAGTGCCCAAGGCCAGGCTGGACACTGGGGATGGGAGCACCTGGGACAGGGGAAGGTGTCCCTGCCATGGGTGCCCTTTGATGTCCCCTCCATCCCACACCCTGCTGTGGTTCTGTGATCCCATGACTTTAACACCCAAAATAAGGACAGTGGAGGGATTTCACAAGCTGGGGCATTTCCCTGGATGCTCATTGTGGGCTGCTTGCACCCTGGCCCTCAAACTCCACTTCCATTTCCACTTCCATTTCTGTTACAGACACATATTATAATATTGGCTTTTCACAACTATGAAAATGGATTTTATATGTGTAGTGTTAAAGTAACTTCATTATAAAGATACAGTTTTTTATCTCTAGCATACATGTTTCGAACATCTGGACATAGTGAAATAGCTGATATCAGTGTGCTTGTGTCAGACTGCCTGCTGGGATGGGATAACACCCAATGCACACAGGATGAGCACATGTGGACAGATGTGCCAGCCAGCAGCACTCACCCTCTGAAGGCAGCATGCAGCAAGGCCCAAAACCTGGAGGTGATGAGAAAAAAGGATTAAAACCACACCCAAGGAATGTGCATGCTCTAAAAAGGTGAACCCAAGGAGGAGCCATGCTGAACAGTCCTTGGAACATGTAAAGGAGTCTGGGGAAAAGCTCACTATGCATGAGGGGGTTGTGGTGTTGTAAGGTCCCCAGGACGAGGTGAGAGATGAGAACTGACTCCAAGTTCACAGAAGGCTGATTTATTATTTTATGATATTATATTAAAAGAAAATTATATACTAAAACTATACTCTATGCAGCAGACCGATGCAATGGAAAGGGTAAATAAAGGGTGTTTGCAGAATAGCAGGTGTGCTCTTGAATGAGTGCCAGGCACCCGGTTTTTAAGCCTTTGCTTTACTTCTGTCCCCTACTGGCTTTTTAGTAAACTTTTTAAATTTTACCTCATAAAAATTTAAAAAGTTTACTAAATGTAAAAAACGGAACCTCGTTGTTTACAGTTTCCATTTCCATTTTTTATATTTATTTCACGTTTCACGTTCTCTTTATCCTGGGCCTCTCTCGCAGG
>NW_005054309.1:10612671-10624065 GCF_000277835.1 Geospiza fortis | reverse complement strand
TGATGTGCTTCCTGGGATTCGGTGCGGGACGGGCGCGGGGGGCTGCGGGTGGGGGGAGGTTGGGGTGTGGGGGCCGGGACAGAGCCCTGAGGCGTCTCCTTGTCCCCGCAGGCAGCTACTTCTGCTACGACAACCCAGCCGCTCTGCAGACCCAGGTTCAGCGGGTGAGTCGCTGTCAGGGCGCTTTGAAAAACACGGAGAGTGAGATTCTGTGCGGGCATGGGCTGACGGGGCAGCGGGGAGATGGGATCTGGGAGATGGGACATGGGATTTGGGCAGGAATTGTTCCCTGGGAGGGCGGGCAGGCCCTGCCACCTCTGGGGTGCCCAGAGCAGCTGTGGCTGCCCCGGATCCCTGGCAGTGCCCAAGGCCATTTGGAACACTCCAGGATAGTGGAAGGTGTCCCTGGGTTTGGAACAAAACCAGTCCTTCCCACCCAGCCCATCAGGAATTCTGTGGGTTACAGGAAATGCTGTTTCTGCTTGGCTTCTCCTGAACGCTTACTCTGGAATAATGTTTTCTCCCACTGCCCCTGTGCTGTGCAGGACATGAAGGTGAACACAGCCCAGTTCATGGCACTCTATGCCTGGTACTCGTGGCCCAACGTGGTGCTGTGCTTCTTTGGAGGCTTCCTGATAGACAGAGTGTTTGGGATCCGGTGAGTGCAGCCTCTGTGGCTCTCATGTGCAGGGAGCCCTGAGCTAAAACTGCAGGGGAGGTTTAGACTTTATATTATAAAGCTTTTCAAGGTTATAAGAAACCCTTTCAATATTTTTCCATACAATTTAGGAAATACATACAGTTTTTTAACAATACAATTTTCCCATACAGTTTTTTAACAATATAGATGAGCTTCATTTCCTTTATAACCTAAATAGATTTGTTTCAAACCCAGCACTTGTACCACCTGTTCTCTATGGGAATCATTGAACTGCACAATTTATGATACAGACTGTTTAACTGCCCATCCACCTCCCCTTGTTTCCCTGCTGAAGGTCTAAAACAGTGTTTTGTAAGGGAAAAAAAAAAGGATTCTGGTTGTGCATGAAGTGATTTTATTCTCTTTGCAGGTTGGGCACTGTAATATTCAGCATCTTTGTGTGTGCTGGGCAGGTGAGTGCAAGGGAGGCAGCAGAGGATGGGCTGGGCCTGCAGGTTGTGTTTCATTTTGGAGAAATGGAATGGGGGAACCCTGGGCTCTGTTGGGAAGGGGAACCTTGGAATGGGGCTGAGACTGTGGGAAGGATTTATGTTTCACCTTGGAATGGGGCTGAGATTGTGGGAAGGATCCACGTTTTTGTGTGTTTGATGTGAAATTGGTTGAGGACGACACAGTCCCAGGTGAGCCAGGCTGCTGCTGATGAACAGCAGAGGGAGCAAAAACCAAAAAGAGCAGGAAATGGATGTGGGAAGGGAAAATTGGTTTTGTTCCTGTTTTCAGACAGGTGTGCTTGGTTCCATGCCTGAAATGCACAATCACCATTTTCCTTTGCTGCTGTGCAGGTGGTTTTTGCCCTGGGAGCACTGTTCAATACCTTCTGGCTGATGGAAGTGGGCAGGTTCATATTTGGGTGAGTCTGGAAGGGCAGGTTTGTGCTCTCTGAGGTAAGGCCATCTAGAAAACTACAAAAACCAGCCCTAGAAAGCTCTCCTAGAAAAGTGCTGCCACTTGGAGCCAGGACTGGAGCATCCTGAGCCCTCTGGAGCTGAGGAATGCAGGATCTCCAGTTCTTTCCCTTGTGTACCTTAGAAAACCAAGACCAGGGCTTTGCAGGTGTTGCTGAATCAAAACCTCTGGAACTGTTCTGCAATCACTGCCCTTCCATTTTGCTTTCTGTTGCCCTGTGTACATGGATATGCACAGGTTTCTCTGGAATTCTGCCCTGCCCAGGCCCCTTTGCAGTGCTGTGTTTGGTTTTGCAGGATTGGGGGCGAGTCCCTGGCCGTGGCCCAGAACACCTATGCAGTCAGCTGGTTCAAGGGCAAGGAGCTCAACCTGGTGTTTGGATTGCAGCTCAGCATGGCCAGGATTGTGAGTGGGCACCATGCACACAAGGGCTGTGCTCCTCCTTTTGGGGCTCCTTTTGGGGGGTTTAACCACTGCAGGTGTTTCCTGCTGGGGCTGGGGGATGTTCACCACTGGTGGCAGCCATGGATCCTTCCCTGGGGCCAGAAGGGGCTTTTTCCTGGTCCTGTCAGCTGGGAATCCTGTTTGATGAAATCCATTCAATTCAGCTCAGTTTATGAGCTCCTGCATGTGGGCTTGTGCACTTCTCATCAGTGAAAACTCCTCCAGACTTGTACAGACTCCAGTTTGTGGTGTTGTATCCTTGGTGCAGTGATTGATTTGTTACCAACCCAGCAGGAAACCCCTTGGATCCTTTTCCCTGCTGTCCCCTGGGTGGCATTTTAACAATAAACACTCCTGGAGCTGGGAGGTGCTGGGTTCTTCACGTGGCTCTGTTGTGCCTAGGGGAGCACGGTGAACATGAATATTATGGGATGGATCTACTCCAGAGTGCAGGATCTCCTGGGCTACGCTGGTCCCAGCACCCTCGGCCTGGCTCTGCTCATAGGTCAGTGATGTTCTGTGTGTGTTACTGATTTATTAATCTCTGAAAAGCATTTATTCACCACTTAAAAACATTTATTGACCCCTTAAAAGCAGCACAACTCTGAGCTTAGAAGGAGCAATTCCAGCACCTTTTGTATCATATTCTCATTTTCTCTCAGGTTTCTGCAGCTTCTGAAATGCTTTTTGGGGCATTTTTGGGGCTGCCAAATTCAAGTTTGTGTCTTGTGGAGATGAAATATTTCACATCCTCTGAGCAAAGGACCAGCTTGAAAAATTTTCTGAGGAGTGTCAAAGCTTGCCTGTGGTTATCTGATTGTAAAAGGGAACTTTGAACAATTTTGGGGTGTGTTCCCTTCCCTCAGAGCCGTGGGCATGGAGATTTTGGGGTTGGGAATGAGGCCAGGTTTGTTTCTGTTCCTGCCAGGGCCAGATGAGGAGCTGAGGGGGAGTGGTGGTGATGATTTACATAAAATAAATCCACTACATGTCTGTGCTCCAAGGCAGGTTCTGGTTTACACCTGAACCTCTGAGTTGTGCAGCTCTTGAGCCTTGGAGCTGGTGCTAAACTTGGGGTACCTGACATGTCCAACAAAACCTGCTCTAATTGGGCTGGAAACCCAAATTGCTGCTCGAGCTGTCAGCTGACCATGTGGTGTTGCCTTCTCCAGGTGGGGTCACCTGTGTGTTCTCACTGAGCTGTGCTCTAATCCTGGCTTACCTGGACAGGAGAGCAGAGAGGCTGCTTTGTAAAGAGCAGGGGAAAACAGGTGAGTGCTGAGTGCTGGGGCTGAGCTGGAGCTCACCCTCCCAGCCACCCTGCACCAGGTTTGCATTCCAGGTCATTCAGTGCCTGCTGCTTAACTCTGGCACACTTCTAATCCTAATTTAGCTCATTTTTACATGCAGTTTTAAACACCAGCTCAACAGGCAGATGCTCTGCCACCTGCTTTATTTATAAAAACAAAAGTTTGCAGCAGTTTGTGCCACTGGTTCTGTGTTTTGTGGGATTTGATTTCCTTTAGCAGGGGTGCAGAACCACGGAGCTCCTCCCTGTCAGTGTGTGCTGGGTTGGGTTTTCCATGTGGGACAACTCAGGCTAATTAAAAATAAACTCAATTGGAGATCCAGTGGAATCCCAGACTGGTTTGGATGGAAGGGACCTTTAATCTGCAGCCAGGGGTGGGGTGTAGGAGGGATTTGGGATCGCTGGGTGTTCTCCAGGGGGGATGAATCCCAGCTTTGTTCATCCTGACTGCTGCCATGCTGTGTCTCCCCCCTGCAGGAGAGGTGATCAAGCTGACAGATGTGAAGGATTTCTCCCTGTCCCTGTGGCTCATCTTTGTCATCTGTGTCTGTTACTACGCTGCAGTTTTCCCTTTCATTGGCCTGGGGAAGTAAGTGCCACACACTTTTCCAGCCATTCCCTGGGAATTTGGCCAAGCTTGTAACCAAAAGGCTTAAAAACTTCACATTCTTTGGGAATTACAAGCTCAGGGGCATGAGGAATGTTTGATTTCCTGATGAAAACTGGATGCAGGTTTAAAACATGGGGTGGAACTTGGGGTCCTGTAGGAATCCTTCCATATTTACAATCCAGTCCCTCATTATTTGGATTAAGAGTTGGTTATGGACTTTTTATGTGTTCCCCAAAGTGTAGTTTGAATGATCCTTAAATTAAAATCTGTGGAGTTTGACAGCAAGCTCCTAAATTAATTATAGATTAAAATCTGGGATATTTATGTCAAAGCTCTATTTAATTTTTTTGTAAATGGCATTCTCATATCTTTGTCTAACTTAATTTTGATTTCATGTCCTTCAAGTCTGCATTTTCCTAAATATTTTTTTCCTTCCCTCAGGGTTTTCTTTATTGAAAAATTCCGATTTTCCCCTCAAGAAGCCAGTGCAATCAACAGGTACATTGGGGTTGATTTAATGGGAACACTGCCAGGGTTTAGGGTGTATATTTTGGGCTCTGGGCAGGTGGGAAGAGATTTGGGCTCTCCTGTGAGCTGCATTCAAGTGGAGAAATAATTTCACACAACCCAAGGAATAACTGGGAAATGTGGGTGTGTTTTTTATTAAAACCAGATGTTCACACTGGAAAGAAAAAGCTCTGAAGGGTTTTATTTTAGTATTTAGTGATTCTTTTCTGAGTGATAAAAGCAGTTTAATAACAGCACTAAAGGAACTCAGTTTGGGTAGTTTGAGGAGGAATTTGTGACATGGCCAAAGCCCAAAGCAGTAAAAGCCCACAAGGAAACACTGGCTGGGCTCTGATCTGCCACTGTTGGATGCTGAGCACTTCATGTCCTCAAACCCTTTGGGAATTCTGAACTACTGGGATTTTTTTGGGGGGTGTTTTTGGAATTGGAATTAACAAAGGACTCTGGGGGTGTTAAATCCTGGATTTCCCTCTCCTGCAGCATCGTGTACATCATCTCAGCCCCCATGTCCCCAGTGTTTGGCCTGCTGGTGGATAAAGTTGGCAAGAACATCATCTGGGTGCTGTGTGCTGTGGTCACCACTCTGGCCTCACACATCATGCTGGCCTTCACCTTCTGGAACCCCTGGATAGCCATGGTAACTCAGAACTAAATGGAAATAAAATACCAAATATTTATTCTGGGATTTAGATCTAAATAGAAATGAAATATCAGATATTTATTTCTGGGATTTAAACATAAATAGAAATAAAATACCAAATATTTGGGTTTGGGATTTAGACCTAAATAGAAATAAAGTATCAAATATTTATTTCACAAATATAAAATAAGCAGTGGGGTTGGTACTGAGTTATTGTGTGTATTGTGAGGTGCAAAAGTTTCCTCACTCCATTACTAAATTCCTGTGCCAGGTGCTCACTTTTCTCCTAAGAATTCTTCTTTTAGTTTATTTCTGAAGTTTATTATTGTTACTCAAACTGCTCACTTTTCTCCTAAAAATGGTTCTTTTAGTTTATTTCTGAAGTTTATTACTGTTACTCAAACTGCCTGTGATGTGCTGGATTGAACCTCAGTAAAAATCTGCATTATTGAGGGCAGATTTCCTGAAATGTTTGTTTGGAGCTGAGGATGATGGTGCTCATCAGCAGGGCAGGGATTAAAAACTTTGGTTTTCAAGCATTTTCCCAGTGAGGTGCAGCTCTGGGTGCTCATCCAGGCCCTTTAATTTAAATTAACAGAGTTAATTTTGGGAATCATTCCTGGAAGAAGCTCCAAGTGTGGACATTTATTTACAATTTTACTGCACAGAGCGTTTCTTGAGCTCCTTTTGGGAGGAAGGGAGGGGAGTGTGTGCATTTATTGGGGCTACAGCTTGGAGGTGGCCCTGCTGTGACCTGTCCCTGTGTCCCTGTGTCCCCAGTGCCTGCTGGGCGTGGCCTATTCCCTGCTGGCCTGTGCCCTGTGGCCCATGGTGGCCTTTGTGGTCCCCGAGCACCAGCTGGGAACTGCCTATGGCTTGTGAGTATTCCGTGGCCCTGGGGGGATGCAGGGCTGGCATTGTGCACCCTGCAGGGCAGGAGAAGCTGTGGGGTCACCTGGGGAGGGGCTGGGGATTGAGGGATGGAGGGACAGGACACAGGGACAGGGCAGGGATGGATGGGAGATTGGGAATTGGGGATTCCAGGGAAAGGAGCCTGCAGGAGAGCTGGAGAGGGGCTGGGGACAAGGAGCTGCAGTGCCAGGACAAGTGGGAATGGTTTAAACTCAAGGAGGAGAGATTCAGGTGGGACATTGGGAAGGAATTGCTCCCTGGGAGGATGAGGAGGGGCTGGGATGGAATCCCAGAGCCTGGATCCCTGGCAGTGTCCCAGGCCAGGCTGACCCTGGGGCAGTGGGAGGTGTCCCTGCCCATGGGACTGGGGAGATTTAAGGTCCCTTCCATCCCAAGCCATCCCCTGATCCCTGGCACTCTGGAGCCACTGGATCTGAGCAGATGCCACTCCTGGTTCCAGCCCCTCCAGGCTGGAGCAGGAGTTCCTGGCTGCTCTGGGATGGGGGTTTGGGACACAGCCTGAGGCTGGGGGAGGCACAGGAGCTTCTGCAAAACCCAGCCCTGGCTTCCCCATGTCCCAGCAAGTGGGGGCTGTGCAGCTCTCATGGGCTCAGTGCCACTGAGGAGCTTTTCCTGAGGAAATGAAAATCCATTTTCCTGAGAAAAGAAATCCCTGCTGTTCCTGCTCTGTCCCAGCATGCAGTCCATCCAGAACCTGGGCCTGGCAGTGATTGCCATAGCAGCTGGCATGATCCTGGACACCAGGGGATACCTGTTCCTGGAGGTGTTCTTCAGTGCCTGTGTTTGCTGTGAGTCTGGAACACGCTGGGAAGGGGCT
The DNA here is from genome assembly GCF_000277835.1 of Geospiza fortis. Taxonomy (NCBI): domain Eukaryota; kingdom Metazoa; phylum Chordata; class Aves; order Passeriformes; family Thraupidae; genus Geospiza; species Geospiza fortis. The sequence continues at coordinate 10,617,157 of NW_005054309.1, read as the reverse complement.
CAGGGAGCTTCATGGGGCTCTTTGGTTCATATTTCCTGGAAAACAGAAACCATTCCCCTTCTGGAGGTGTCAGCTGGGGCAGTGCTGGGATGAACTCACAGCCAGTGAAGTGCTTGGGGTTTCCTTGAAGCATGGAGAGTTTCAGTGTTTAAAAAATTGAGTGAAAGTAGGCAAATAATGCTTTTAAACTGTGAATTATAAGTTTAGAATTAAAATCCTTTCTGAATTACCATGTGCTGTGAGCACAGGGAGATTTACAAAAGCAGAAAACTCCTCTGAGTTAGAGCTACCGTGAAGATCTTGGCTGTGGGTTAAACCTGTTCATCTCTTGTCAGCTAAAGCTGTCCCTTTGCTTTTGCAGTGTCACTACTAGCTGTGGTCATGCTGTACTTTGTGAATCACCTCACAGGTGAGTCTCTGCAGCTTCTCCTTACCTCAGTTTCTGCCTCTGTAAAATCATTCTTCTGCTTTCTCAGTGCCCTGAGAGCTCCTGGGGGCAGTTTTGATCCCAAAGCCACCAAACCCCAGTTTTAAAGGTCTCAGTGCCCATTGCTGCTCTTACAGGTGGTGATCTCAACTGGTCTGCAAAGAAAAGGGCAAAACTGCAAAAAGCAGCTGCATCTGAGTGAGTACAGAGCCAGCAAATGTCAGTGGCCTGGGGAAGGGTTTGTCCTGAAGGGATTAAGGAGATCATTTCTCCAGTCTGATTTCTGGTGGATTTATTTTCTTCAGTCTGTTTTAGGATTTCATATCCTGACTCCTGTGAGTCAATATTTGAGGCAGCATTATCCAGGTGTCCTTTCCTGGCACTGTTCCTCTTTGCCTTCCTTTATTTCAGTGGCCTCACAACTGAAATGTGATAGAAAATGTGGTGGTTTGAGCCTAAATCACAGCACTGATGGGATCTGGCATGTCCCATCTCAGTGTCTGTCACCCCTGTGTAACAATTCAGTGATTCCAGGGATTCTGTGGGGTCTGGGCTGTCCCATCTCAGTGTCTGTCACCCTTGTGTAACAGTTCAGGGATTCTGTGGTGTCTGGTCACCCCAGGCCAGGGTTTGCAGTAATTGTTGTCCCCCTGTTTCTTTCAGAAAGGAAAGTTGAGTAGCAAAGCCCCTGGCAGGTGGGAGCTCCAGCAGCAGAGCTGAGGCTGCTCTGGAGCTCTCTGGAAGATCCTCTCAGCCCTGGGGTTCCAGCCCTGCCTCAGCTCCTGCTGTGTTTCAGCAATGCCAAAATTCCTTTTGCTGCTGGGCTGAGGGCCTGGCCGAGCTCTGCTCCCCACAGGCACCTGGAGTGAAGCTGAGCTCACACCCCCTGTGCTCACAGGTGGAGCTTTCTGAGCAAAAAGCATTTTTGTGTTCTCACCCAGAGCTCCAACAGCTCACTGCTGCTGCTTCTGTCACTGTCTTAATGCAAAATCCACTTTTTAAATGTATTTACAGCTTTGGGGTTGTGTCCTTTCAACACAATGCCAAAAGAGCCACAGATGCTCAAAGGGACTTTTGTTTTTTTGTAGATTTCTGAACTCTGAGACTGCTGAGCAGTCTTTTATTGCCTTCTGGATTCTCTTTGTATTGTAATGTTTATTTTAAGGATGAAAGTTTGTTTATTGGATAGAAAAATTGTTACAGAACTCCCTGAGCACGTTGTAATCTGGGAAAAACCAAAAGGTTTCTCTTTCTACTGAAATCTTGGAATGAAATAAAAGGAACCTGCAGAAATCAGCCTCTCTCTTTCTTTACACTGAATTATTGATCCCTGCACATATCAGGCTCATTCACCTGAAACCCCAGAACAGTTCCTAGCTACTGAAATAACAATATTAAACTATTAAATGATATTCCAATAATGCCCTGCCTGGCAGGTTTTCCCTCAGGGCAAACACCTTTTTGCCACTTTTCTTTTGCAGAGCAGAAGAGCAGGAGAGGCTCAGAAGGCAGAACGAAGATGATTTGGCAAAATTGCTGCCAAAAGCTGATGCCTTTAGTTTAAGGAATAAATACCTGTCCAAGCTTGGAGCTCAGGTATCACTAACAGGGGCTCACAGACAATTCAAAACCAGAATAATCAGGGGTTTATTTAAAGAATTTGGCTGGTTTTAACAGCCAGCAGCTGCACCTCTGAGTGAAGTACCTGGGATTTGGTCTCAGAAAGAAATCTCCCAATAATTCAAATTCGAATGAAGGAAAGGGATCAAAGGCTGGCCCACCTCAGAAGCTGAGGAATGTCTTAATTTTATTTTTTTGCAGCTCCCAGCTCATTGCTCCTCCTGTTTCTCAACCCTGGCCCACAGAAGTGTGCTGAAATAGCAGCTTGGCCCTGTGGAAAAGCAGGAATACTCTGAATTTCCTGGGACACAGAGCCCAGCACCAGCAGATGCTCCGTGCTTTGCTGCCAGCCTAGATCCTAGATTTCAAATATTGCCTCAAACTCCTCCTCCCTGGGCAGTGCAGAGATCCTGATGGGAATTGTGGCTCTGCTGGAACCTCTGAGTGGCTGCTCCAGCCTCCTGTCTCAAATACTCCGTGAGTAGCTGAGTCAGGGCCAGGATTTGATCTCTGGGTGTGAAATGGGAAAAGTCAATCATTAAATGGCTGGGATGAGCCTGGATGGAGGTGGGGATTTCCAGCCTCTCCTCCTGGACACCTTCATTGCTCTGTTTTGTTTTTCTGAGAGAAGAAGGTGAGGAAAAGCTCCCAAGTGAATATTTCAGAGGAATCTCCACTTCCAGAAGGACAAAAAGTGTTCACCTTGGAATTTATCCCAGGGCAGGAACAGCAATAACCTCTCCAAGCCTGAATAATGTGAAAACTGATTTATTTTTAAGAGTTAATGACTAAAAACGATAAAAAGAGTTAAAGCAAGAACTGAATTTCGCTTCCAGAGGGAAAAGTCTTGAATTCCATGCTGGAACTCATCATTTTCCCATCATTTCAGTGGGAATTTCGTTTCATTCATTTCTCCTTGCTGAGCAGGGAGCTCCCAGAGCTCCTGCAGAGTGCACTTTGCTTTGGTTTAATTACTCCTCGAGGTAATTGGATAAATTATCCCTGAAGTGAGCAGATCTTGCTGTACAGGGCAGGAGGTTTGTGGAGCCCCAGGAATGGGGAACGTTCCTGGGATGGCTCCAGGGAATTCTGTGTGCCACAAAAAGCTCAGGAGCCTTGGCCTTGTGTTTGGCTGCAGATGGAGGAGTCTGTTAGAATAAAAATGCTGCATTTGATGTAGGATATTCTTAATTTAATGTTTTTAATTTAAGCAGAGCTCACAGTCTTAAAGTTGGTTTTAAAAGAGACTTTGCAGTGGAGGGTTCTTTGATGTCCCTGGAAAACTCTGATTTTCCTGAAGGACCTTTTGGGTGAACGTTGTGGATTCTGAAGGATCCTGTGGGAAAGCAGAGCAGCAGCTTGGGAGCTCCCTGCCCTGAGCTGTGCTGGTTTTTACTGGTCCTTTCTGGCTCCTCAGAACCAGCACTGAGGCTTGGCTGGGTGGTTTCCCTGCAGACTTGTGGATTTTGGGTGTTTTTAAATAAAACCTTCCACTGGACACTGGCACCTGTGGTTTTTGCTTGTTGAGGGTTCTGTTGTTGCCTTTGGGGGTTGTTGGGGCATTTTTTCCCTGAGAAGGGTGGAGAGTTTGGGGGAAGTTTCTCTTTGAGGATCCAAAGGCAAAGCTGCCCCCACTGCTGGGTTCTTGATTTTTTTCCTTGGGGAGGGAGAGAATTAAATTGAATTTTGCTCTTCTGCTTCTCTTGAACTCTGACACGTTCTGGTGGGAGGGAGGAGCTGCTCTGCTCTTCCCTCCAGGCTGGCATTTCCAACCCTGCAGTTCCTGTTTCAGTTTCACTGCTGAATTCTCTGCACCCTTCAGGATCCTGCCCCAGTCCTGGGGGACAAATTCCCCTGTGAGCTGCGGTGGAAAGGGCTTTAACCCTCACTGGGACAAATTTATTGAAAATATCTCAAATTCCTCATACTCTGCTCTGTGCCGGTGCCCGAGGAGCCTTTGGAAGGAGGGGCAGGGATGGGGCCGGCCACGGTGGGACGGGAGATTTATCCCCAGCAATTCTCCCTTCTCCAGGCATCTCTCACTAGAGGTCAGCACCGCCCCGTGCTGCCTCGGGATGTCGGGAAATTGGGAAATCGGGATCAAAACCTTCCGGGCTGCGGTGCTGGGTTTGTTTTGTGCCTGATTGGCACGGCTCGTCCTGGCACGGCTCGGTCCTGGCACGGGTGCCCATCCCTGGCAGTGCCCAGGCTGGGCTGGGCAGGGCTTGGGGCTCCCCGGGGTGGTGGGAGTCGTCCCTGCCCGTGGATTTAAGATCCTTCCAGCCCAAACCAGTCTGGGATTGCATGGGATGGAGCCCAGTCCTTGGGAAATGCGCCTCAGCCCCTCACTGCTCTTGGACTGAGTTTATCGCCAGGTGGGTGAAGTCTTGCTGCTCTGCTGGGTGGTGCAGGGGACGTTCAGGGGGACAGCAGCAGGAA
>NW_005054309.1:10603372-10612656 GCF_000277835.1 Geospiza fortis | reverse complement strand
GAGCTCGGGGCTTGGCAGGGAGGTTTGGACACCCATCCCTGGAGGTGTCCAGGGAATTCCTGGAGGTGTCCTCAGAGCTCTGGGCTGGGGATCAGGCACAGGTTGCATTCCCTGCTCTGGGAGGGCTTTTCCAACTCAGGGATCCTGGGATTCTGTGGTTATTCCTCGTGTTCTGAGTGGGCTTGGGGAGCTCCTGGTGGATGAGCTTTGTCTGATCCAGCTGGGCCTGACCTTTGGAAGGAAACTTCCTCATTTCTTTGGGCTTTGGGGCTGAACCTCTCTGTTCTTCAAGGAAAGGTGGGGCCTCCAGGGAGCAGAAGGAAGGAAAACATCCCTGCTCTGCTCGTCCTGCCCAAGCTGCTCCTCCTGGGATTTGGATTTTGCAGCTGTGGATCAGTAAACACGGAGCTGCTCCTCAAATGATCCCAATCAACGTTAGCCCTTAATTAATGGAGTTGTTAACGAGTTTACAAAGCTCTGTGTGTGTGGGCACAGCTGGGAATGGCAGGAGTTGAGCCCTGGTGGAGCTGGCACACCCCACCTCCCTGCTGGCAGCTGGGATGGGATGGAATATATAAAAATCATATAAATTTGATATAATCTATCAAATAAAGGTCAGGGAAGGAGCAGCCTCCTGGCAGCTGGGGGGAAATGCTCGTTTGGGGCTGGGGCAAACCCAGAGGGACATCTCAGGTGTCCCCTCAATCCTGATGGAAATTTCCTTCAGCTCCAGACCCCAGGACTTCGTTAAAAACCCAACTTTATTGCCAGAGTGTCTGCAGGTGAGCATTACATGGATTTCTAATTTTATTGGATATTTTTATGTGTGGATTTTGGGGTTTATTTTACAGTGTAGCAGGAGGAACAAATCAGCCTGGGTTTGTTGGGCCAGAGGAGGTTTTTGCGTGTCCCTCATTGCCCTGCGTTCCAGGCCCCCATGAAGATGAAATCCAGAGCAAACCTTGACTTCCCAACCTATCAGAAAATGCGTTGCTTAGAAGATCTCCCTAAAGCAAATTTCCCAGGGTTTTAGATTAAAGAAATCCCTGCAAGCAGTTTGCAGTGGGACTGGAGGTGGCATCCCAGCTCAGGAAAGGTGTCAGGAATGAGGGATGCACCCAGGGAGAGCTGGAGGGGAGAGCTGGCACTCCAGGCTCCATGGAAATCCAGCAGCTCCTCATTTCCATGGATGGATTTCCCTGCCCGTGGACTCTGACACGAATTCAGTGATAGATGATGGACTGGCTGTAATGCCACTGTTATTTCAGAGCTGAGCCCAGGGAAAATCTGTCACTGGTGCTGCTGCAGTTTGGAATTCTGGGCTTTGTTCTGCTGCAGGGGAAGCAAATCCAGCCCTTTCCTTTTGTAATGGCTCTGAGTGGGGAATGAGAGCAGAGGTGGCTGCTGGGGCAGTCCGTGGAATTGTTTGGGATATTCGGGGCACAGGGAGCTCCTCCTGGCCTGGGATTGTCCTGGAATTGTTTGGGATATTCGGGGCACAGGGAGCTCCTCCTGGCCTGGGATTGTCCTGGAATTGTTTGGGATATTCGGGGCACAGGGAGCTCCTCCTGGCCTGGAATTGTCCTGGCCTGGCTCGGAGCAGCCCCCGTGCCAGGGGGCCAGGGGCTGGGCTGGGTGGGATGCTGGGCAGGATTCCTGCCTGGGAGGGTGGGCAGGGGCTGGGATGGGATTGCCCAAGGATTCCCCTGGATCCCTGGCAGTGTCCCAGGCCAGGTTGGACGCTGGGACAGTGGGAGGTGTCCCTGCCATGGCACTGGATGGGCTTTGAGGTCCCTCCAGACCATTCCAGCATTCTGGCACTTCCATAGTGCCCCACCCATCCCTTTTTGTGCCATTTCTGTTCCCATTAATCACTTTAAGGGTGTCAGATGCAGGGCACAATGCACAGACTCACATTTTCCCCTTTGCATGGAATGATTTTTTCCCTTCTCCCTTCCTGCACTTCCTGCTCTCCCTTTGCCAGGCTGCTGCTCTCCAGGGTTTGCTGATGAGCTTAACCCAATTAGTGCCCTCAGGAGCAGAGCCTGATTGCCCTGCACATCCTTTGGGAATCCATCACTGGAACATTGCCTGACAGAGTTAGCAATTGGCCTCCCAGTGAACCAAAGGGATTCAGGAGCACATCCCCCTGCCCCAGCACAGCCAGCAAGGTTTCACATTCCCAAAGTGGGCTTTTCTGGGGGATCAATCTGTGTTTTTGAGGTAGAAAACCCAGTTTGGGTTCGATGCAGCAGTTCCAGAGCTGCTGCCATGATCCCTGCCCGAGGTTTTTTATGGACACACCAGAGATTGCCCAGAGCAGCTCCCCTTGAGGGGCTGCAGGATTCAGGAGCTCAGGGGCATCCCCAGGATTCAGGAGCTCAGAGGAATTCCCAGACCTGCAGGAATCAGGGGCAGCAGTTCAGGTGCCTCCCTCTGTTTTCCTGGCTGGGATCAAAGCTGGATTTTCACCCTCAGTGGGAAATGCTCTTCCCCAGGAGAGCCTTGCAGGAGGGATCTGATGCTCCAGAGGGTGCAGGGCCCAGCTCTGAGCCAGGCTGGTATCCAGAGGAAAATCCCAATTCCAGCTCCTCGGGCTGGGATGGATCAGTGGCAGCCTTTTGCCATCACAAACCTCTTCCCCAGCTCCTGAAATAAGGAATGGATCCCCGGGAGTTGTGCTGGGCGATGTTAAAGTCAGTATTTATTTGTGAGAGTCGCTCTGGGGGGGCCTAATTGGAGCAGCTTTTCTGCTCAGGCTGCAGAACGGGGCAATAAAAATCAGAGATGGATGGTTATGAGCAGATTAAATGGGCATCAAAGTTATAAATTACAGCCCTGCCCGAGCTGGGATTGGCCACCAGAGATGTGCTAAGTGCCAGGGGTGTTTAATGAGCTCGTTTATTTGCAGGCCTCCAACTGCATCAGCTTGGGGAGTTTATTGAAAGGGTGTTTAAAACAACCACGGTGCCAGGAGGGCTGGGTCAAACAGCCCAGGGGGAAATGCAGGAGCTGACAGCAGAAATTTGGATTTCCAGGGAAGTCTGAGGGCTTGGGGAGCATGAAGGATTTATCCTGTGGTTCTACACTGCTGGATTTCGTTTCCTTCTGGTTTTTGGTCATTTCAGTGCAAACACGAGGCCTCAGCGTGCCCAGTGCCAGAAACATTGGGTGTGGGTTGTGGTGAAACGTTCCAGGGGGGAAAAGCAGGAGCTGAAAACAGAAATTTGGATGTGCAGGGCAGTCTGAGAGCTTGAGAGGCAGGAGGGGCTCTGCGCTGCTGGAATTTTGGTTTCTCCTGGTTTTTTTGTTATTTCACTGTAAACATGAAGCCTTAATCTGCCGGGTGTCAGAAATGTTGGGTGTGGGTTGTGGTCAGATATTCCAGGGGGGAAAGCAGGAGCTGAAAGCAGAGATTGGGATGTGCAGGGCAGTCTGAGGCCTTGGGGAGCGCGAGGGATCCGTGCTGTGGCTCTGCCCTGCTGCAGTTCTGGTTTCTCCAGGGTTTTGGGTATTTCACCTGCAGCAAGTGCAGATGTTGTGGGACGTGCCTGGGATGCTGGGCTGGGCTGCCTGGCCTGGTTATCCATGGAAATGAAACGTTTCCATTCCCAGGGCTCGTGGAGGGACCTCAGCAGCACAACCAGGGCTTGGAGGAGCTCGTGGAGCCCTGTGGGAGTGCTTCAATAACATCTCAAGGTTGTTTTCTCCCTGTTGGGAAACTGCCCCTGGTGACTGCAGAGTTTCCCCCTCTGCTCATGAAAGGAGAGGGAATGGAGAGTTCTGTACAGAAAAGGGAATATCCTGGTGATATGGAGAGTTCTAAATGGCAGAAAAGGGAATATCCTGGTGATATGGAGAGTTCTGTACATGGCAGGAAAAGGGAATATCCTGGTGTTATTTGCTCGCAGCTGGCAGGGCACGGCCTGGAATTCAAAAGCACAAATTTCACATAATGGAGACCTGAGGGAGCAGCACTGAGGTGATTCTGTTGGATTGCTCCTAAGCTCCAGAGCTGGAAACTCACTGAGGAAGGCTGGAATTGGGGCTGCTCTTGGAGGGGACTGAATTCCATGTCCTGACTTGCTGAGGGAGGTTTGTAATTGGGGCTGGAGCTGAACTCTGCTCAGTGCAGGGTTGTGGCATCAGAAGCTCCCCTTGTGTCCCTGGCCCCGGCCAGCCTTTGTTCCAGGATCATTTGTTTCACTCCAAAGAGCCCCTTTTTTCCTCCTCCATTAAAAATTTGCTCTTTTTTCCCTCGTGGCTGCGTTTCCCCTGGGAGCTCTGATGAAACCCTTCAGTGCAGGGGGTCTGGGAGGGAGGATTTGGGGTCAGAGCAGCATTATTGCAAGTGATATTTAAAAATGATATTATTGAAAGTGATATCATTTAAGGTGGTGTTACTTAAGGTGATACTTTTTGAAGTGATATTTAACATGATATTGTTTAAGGTGGTTTTTTTTGGAGTGACATTTTTTTGGAGTGATATTATTTAAGGGGATATTATAGAAAGTGATATCATTTGAGGTGGTAATATTTAAGGTGATATTTTTTGAAGTGATAATATTTAAAGTGGTGTTATTTAAAGTTGCATTATTTAAAGTGGTGTTATTTAAAGTTGCATTATTTGAAGTGGTGTTATTTAAAGGGCTGTTATTTAAAGTGGTGTTATTTAAAGTGATATTATTTAAGGTGCTGTTATTTACAGTAGCTGTTGATGGACTCCCAGCCCCTCGTGCAGTTAAATGGAATAGTGGCAGCTGCAGCTTTTAACAAAAATGTGGGGTTTTCCTAAAGAAATGAGGTGAAGTCTTTGACACAGGGCAGAGCTGGAGGATTTTTTTTTTTCCTGGAAAACCTGAGGAATGTCTGAGGAGGAGCCATTCCCACCTGAGAAATGAGGCAGGAGGAGGTTCAGGGGCAGGAATTCTGTCCTTGCCCAGAGCAGCTTTGGCTGCCAAATCCCTGCAAGTGTCCAAGGCTGGATGGGGAAGGTGTCCCTGCACAGGGCATGGGATGGGATGGGATGAGATCCCAAACCATTCCATGATTCCTCTGTGCTGAGAAACAAAAAGGAATTAGCGTGGCCTGAAGCCTGGGCTGGGGCTGCTCCCTCCCTGCTGCTCCTGCAGCTTCCTGGGAGCTCTGGGAGAGCAGCCCCCAGCTCACATCCGAGGGAAATAAAGCACCAGAAATGATCCCAATAAATTACAATAATTGTGCCTGGCAGCATGTGGTAATTTAAAATGGATTAATCTAACAAGGCTTAAAGAGGAATAAATAATAAACATCTCCAAGCAGTGGGAACCCTGCTCTCCTTCATCCTGCCTGGATATTAATTACTGCTCATCAACTGCTGCAGAAATCAGTCTGGGAGGAGAAGGAAGGGGGAATTCAGCCCAAGGAATGGGGCAGAGCTGGGGGAACATTCCCAGCCCCCGTGAGCAGTGGGAATGTGCTGCCTCCATCCGCGGGGTGGGGCTGGCTCTGTCCTCATTCCTGAGCTGGGATCCCCCAGTGTCCCCATGGATGGAGGATGGAGCACAGCTGGTGCTGGGCACCTCCTCGTGCCAGGGCTCTCCTCCTGCCCAGAAATCCCAGAGGAAACATTCCTGAGCTGGGGAAGGGGGGGAAGGCAGCTCCCAGGGCTGCATTTGTGCTTTTCCTGTGCCCTGATCCCTGGGGTTGCTGTCACCCGCTCTGTGCCAGGCATTCCGTGCTGTCCAAGGACAAAGCAGGGCTGGCAGCCCTTCGGATGCCCTTTCCATGTCCCCATTCCCATTCCCTTTCCCTTTCCCCTTCTCCTTCTCCTTCCCCTTCCTGTCCCCTTTCCCCGTTCCCATTCCCGGTGTCCCAGCAGGGATGGGGCTGTGGGGCAGCTCTGGTTCATGGGTTGTGTCCCCCCTCTCGCCCTCTGAGCCCTGCTGCTCCCCCTGCGCTGTCCCTGCCCTGGGGTTGCGATTCCTGCCCTGGGATCGCTGGGGCAGCTCAGGATCTCCTCCGGGAGCTCTGGCTCCTGCCCAGGCTGGGCTGGATCTCCATAGGAACGGGCCGGGAATGCCGTGCCTGGCATTTTCATCCTGCCGGGAATCTCGGGGCTGCCCGAGATTTGTTTTTGTCCCTGCCCGCGGCTCCTCCCGAGCTTTGGGAGCTCCGGGGGCTGCGGCTCCTCCTGGGGCGGGCGGGAGCGGCCCGGGATGCTCTGGGAATGCTGGGGATTCCCTGGGAATGCTGGGGATTCCCTGGGAATGCTGGGGATTCCCTGGGAATGTTGGGGATTCCCTGGGAATGCTGGGGATTCCCTGAGATTTGTTTTTGTCCCTGCCCGCGGCTCCTCCCGAGCTTTGGGAGCTCCGGGGGCTGCGGCTCCTCCTGGGGCGGGCGGGAGCGGCCCGGGATGCTCTGGGAATGCTGGGGATTCCCTGGGAATGTTGGGGATTCCCTGGGAATGCTGGGGATTCCCTGGGAATGTTGGGGATTCCCTGGGAATGTTAGGGATTCCCTGTTTGCCAGCAGGAGGAGGGTCCTGCCCCCAACGCAGGGTGCTGAAATGGGGCACACCCTGAATTCGGGACGGGAAATCCGGGATCGAAGGGCGGGATTGTCCCAGGGGGGCGTGCAGTGCACTGGGATGGGGTTCTGTGGGATTTGGGGAAGGGATGCCTGGCTGGGCTGGGCTCCCCAGAGCTGCCCCGGTCCCGGCAGTGCCCGAGGCCAGGCCGGGGCAGGGGAAGGTCCCCGCAGAGCCGGAGGAGCTCCAGGTCCATCCCAGGTCCCTCCCGGTCCAAACCAGGCTGGGACGGGATCCTGGGCTGGGTTGGGGTCGCACCCTGCAGGGCTCTGCTCTCCTGTGTCACTCTCCCGAATCATCTCAGTAATTAATTAGTTAATTAGCCCGGTTGGATGTCATAATAGAGACGTGGTTTTTTAGTGTATAATTTTTATTTACAGAGTTGATTTTTATATGGTATTAGAAGGTACTGTGTGTGACTTTAATTAATTAGGAAATTAGTGAAACTCAGCCAATTGCCTGGTAATGACCAATGCATGTGTTTCTCACATTTTTCTCTTTTTAGGTAGTTTACATTTCTTGTCTCTTGGGGAGTGAGGGTTTTGCACAGGTGGGATTTGCTTTGTAGCTGTGAGCTGGTTTCTCACAAGAAGAGATTGTTATGTAAACTGATTCTTATCCTTAATTTTTTAATGGGAACTGAACAGGTTAACTTAGAATAGCAAGGCTTGAACTGTGTTTTAGAAGGTTTTTAAATGTATTTTTACTTCCCTGTAGCAGTTTATGTTACAGGGTTTGAAGATCAGCTTCTCCTGCTCCTTTCAAACCCCAGGCTGGAAAATATCACTGGTGAAATGTGGAGATTTTCACCAAACTTTTTTTTTTAAAACAAAAATATAGAAGTGACATGAATGTACAATTGTAACAGCAGTGTTTGATCCACTCAGGTTTTAAAGAAGAAAACCAGAAGGGAAATGTTCTCCCAGGGAGCAGCTGAGCTTTGAGGTTCAAGTGCTCGTTTTGTTTGCAGATGCATCATTAATGTTCAGAGGTTCTATTAATATTCATAATATTATTACATTAATAAAATTAATAATTAATATCATTATAAAACATATAGCTTTATTAATAAATGTAATGAAATTTAAAATGCTGATATTGATACAATTAATATTATTTATTATTTGTTTCCAGTCTCACGTGCTGCCCACCAAGAGTTTCTCTGGTTGGAGTTCCATCCCTGTGTCAGTAAGAAAGGAACCAAAACAAAGTTTTATTGTTGAAATAAAATTTCCTTTTTGGAACACAGGCTGTGTGTGCTGTGGTGCTTCTGTGACTCCTGGGAAAAAAATATTTCTGGATTTCATGCTCCTGGATCTTTTGCAGGCTGATTTTGGGGCGGGTTTAGAACTGTTTGGCCAATTTCTGTTAAATTCCAGTTCATAGTGTGGGTGCTGTCAGGGAAAGGTTTAAAATAATGAAAAATATTCTGAGAGAATCGTGGAATGAAGGCTCTGATCCACCAGGAACGAGAAGGACACGGAGGTACCACACAGGAAGAGAACCCATGGGAATATTCTGCAGCATTTGAGAGTTCTTGCATAGCAATTCTAGGGAAAAAATAAAAATATATAAATATATCTAAAGTATATAATAGAAATATATATACTATATCTAGTATATATTTACATGTAACATAATATATATAGCATAATAGATTATTGTATCTCATTATGTATCTTATATATTAATATATAGATATTAATATATAATACATAACATATATAATATAAATATCTAAATATATATTTAATTTATATATTTATATACACACACACACACACATATATATATATATAAACCCACACAATTCTAGAATTCAATAATTTATCTCCCTCCCACTTCTAGCCTAGAATTCTTGGAATTTTTTTTCTTTATTATTAATGGGGGTCAGGAATTGTTGATCTGTGAGCACACGAGTGATCCATGGCTCTGTATTCAGTGATCAATAACTGATCGAGAACTGCCGCTTTTACTGAGAACACTGATGGAATAAATCCCAAAGGCTTGAACTGGGGGCAGTGGTCATTTAGGTCATTTTGGGGTCATTTCGGGGTTACTTCAGGTCACTGGGGTCATTTGAAGGTCATTGAAGGTCATTTTGGGGTTACTTTAGGTCATTGGGGTCACTTGAGGTCAATTTTGGATTTTGAGATTTTTCAGTTCCTGACTGGGGTTACTTTAGGTCATTTTGAGGTCATTTCAAGGTCATTTTGGGGTCACTCGAGGTCATTGGGGTCATTTCAAGGTCACACAAGGTCATTTTGGGGTCATTTGAGGTCATGGGGGTTACTTGAGGTCATTTTTGGATGTTGAGGTTTTTTGAGTCTCCGAGCGGGGTCACTTGAGGTCACTTCAAGGTCATTTTGGGGTCACTTGAGGTCATTTTCACCCCTAAGAATTGATCCAGGCCTCAGAGCTTCACTTTGCTGTTAATTTTCATGTTTTATTCTGTCAGCAAAATTGTCATGTTTTATTCTGTCAGCAGCGCTGGTGCAGTGATTGGGCTGGGGCTGCCTGGAGCCCTTTGCAGCCCAGGGCCTGCCCAGGGATCTCTGAGCTCCTCTGGGGTGGAAATGGGAACGGGAACGGGATCCGGCCCCAGGGACCCGGCCGGGGGTGCGATCCAGCCCGGGCTGGAAGTGAGGGAAAGGGGGGGAAAAATACTGGGAAAAAATAATGGGGGGGAAAATAAGGGAGGGAAAATAAGGGG
>NW_005054309.1:10595407-10602692 GCF_000277835.1 Geospiza fortis | reverse complement strand
AATAAGGGGGGAAAATAAGGGGGGAAAATAAGGGGGGAAAATAAGGGGGGAAAATAAGGGGGGAAAATAAGGGGGGAAAATAAGGGGGGAAAAATAAGAGAGGGAAAAATAATGGGGGAAATAACAGGGGAAAAATAATGGGGAAAAATGGGGAAAAATAATAGGGGCAATAATGAGGGGGAGAATAAGTGGGGAAAAATAAGGAGGAAAAATAAGGGGAAAAGGAGAGAGGGGGAATGGGGGGAAAGCAGGGGGAAATGGGAAAAATAATGGGGGAAAATGGGGAGAAAATAATGAGGGAGAAAGTAATGGGGAAAACGGAGGGGTGGGGAAAGGGGGGAATGAGGAAAAATGGGGAAAACAGGGAAAACTGGGGGAAATGGGAGAAAAGAATGGGAAAATAATGGGAAAAAATAATGGGAAAAATATTGGGGGAATGGGGAAAAATGGACAAAAATGGGGGAAAATAATGGGGGGAAATAATGGGGGGAAATAATGGGGAGGAAAGGAGTGAGGGAAATAATGGGGTAAAAATAATGGAGGAAAAATAATGGGGGAAAATAATGGGGGAAAATAATGGGGGAAAATAATGGGGGAAAATAAAAGGAGAAATAAGGGGAAAATAATGGGAAAATAATGGGGAAAATAAAAGGAGAAATAATGGGAAAATAATGGGAAAATAATGGGGAAAAATGGGGAAAATCCAGGGGAAAATAATGGGGGAAAATGGGGAAAATAATGGGGAAAATAACAGGAGAAATAATGGGAAAATAATGGGGAAAATAACAGGAGAAATAATGGGAAAATAATGGGGAAAATAATGGGGAAAATAATGGGGGAAATAATGGGGGAAATAACAGGAGAAATAATGGGAAAATAATGGGGAAAATTGGGAAAAATTATGGGAAAAATAATGGGGAAAATAATGGAAAAAATAATGGGAAAATAATGGAAAAAATAATGGGAAAAATAATGGGGAAAAATGGGGAAAATCCAGGGGAAAATAACAGGAAAAAGAGTGAAATTATGGGAAAATAATGGGAAAAATAACATGAAAAATAATGGGAAAAGGGGGGAGTGGGAAAAAAAGGTGGGGAGAAAAAAAGGGGTGTGGGGGGTGGGATTTCTCCAGCCCTATTTAAATGCAACACTCACAGTGCCAGCAGCCAGCCAGGGATTTCTTGTTCCTCACGGATCCTCCTCCTCCTCCTCCCCAGCCTTTGGGGTGAGCCCCTCTGTCCTGGTTTGAAGGAAAATCCCAGGAAAATCCGCTGCTCTGCAGGCTGTAACTTTGAAATTGTGGGGTTTCCAGGCAAAAATATGGGGAAAGGAGCAGCAGCTCTCTACTAGGATGAATATAACGAGGAAAACAAGCAGCAGCCAAGGAAAACAATCCCAAAACCTTTTCCCACCCTTGGGTGCAGCTGTGGGAGCAGCAGGATGGCTGGGTGGGTGTGGGGTTGGGTTAAAGTGGAACAAAAACCCCAAAGCAGCAGCAGGAAACAGCTGCAGGAGGGATGAGGTGGAGCAGGGAGGGGTTTTGGGGCTTTTCCTGGGCTCTCACCTGTCCTGAGTGATGTCCTGTGGCACTGGGGAGAGGGGTCAGGGATTGGGGTCCTGCATTTGCCCTAAAGAACTGACTGAGGGTCAGGGTCAGGGATTGAGGTCTTGGGTGTCCCCTGAGCACAGGGATTGGGGTCCTGCATTTGCCCTAAAACACTGAGCTGCGGGTCAGGGTCCCTCTGGAGAGAGGGATCAGGGATTGGGGTCCTGGGTGTTCCCTAAAGCACTGAGCAGAGGGTGGGGGTGCCCCCAGAGCAGGATCAGGGATTAGGGGTCTTGGGTTTCCCCTAAAACACCAAGCAGAGGGTCAGGGTCCCTCTGGAGAGAGGGATCAGGGACTGGGGTCCTGTGTTCCCTCTGAGGCACTGAGCAGAGGGTGAGGGATCAGGGATTGGGGTCCCAGGATTCCCCTAAAGCACCAAGCACAGGGTGAGGGATCAGGGATTGGGGTTCTGGGATTTTGAAAAGACCCCAGTCCCTGGAGCACAGACTCACCCACAGCAGGAGGAGCAGTGAAGGACAGAGCTCTGGTGGCAGGGAATTGTCCCCACAGCAGCAGCAGCAGCAGCAGCCTGGCCCCAAACCCATCCCTGATCCCCAAGGGCAGCCCTGAGCCCAGCCAAGCCCCCAGATCCCTGCACTTCCCTGGAAAACCCCCAGACACCGAGCTCAGCCCCAGATAAAAACCCCAACAAATCCTCATCCCCGTCCTAAACAATGAAACAACCCCAACAAATCCTCATCCCCATCCTAAACAATGAAACAACCCCAACAAATCCTCATCCAGATCCCAAGCAAAAAATAAAACTCCAACAAATCCTCATCCCCATCCTAAACAAAGAAACAACCCCAACAAATCCTCATCCCCATCCTAAACAAAGAAACAACCCCAACAAATCCTCATCCCCATCCTAAACAAAGAAACAACCCCAACAAATCCTCATCCAGATCCCAAGCAAAAAATAAAACTCCAACAAATCCTCATCCCCATCCCAAGCCAAAAAAACCCCAACAAATCCTCATCCCCAAGCTAAACAAAAAAAACTCCAACAAATCCTCATCCCCATCCCAAGCAAGAATAAAACCCCGACAAATGCTGATCCCCATCCCAAGCACACCTTGTGTCCCCTGAGCACCTTCATTCCATCTCTGAGGAGCAAAAGGGAGCAGACGTTCCTGGGAGAAAGAAATAAAAAAAAAAAGAAAGAAAAAAAGGGAAACATGTAACTTTCCACACCTGTGGGGGTTTGCACAGGTGGGATCTGGTTCTGCTTCCCCTGGCCATGGAGGGAAGGGCAGCACCAAAAATGAGCACAAAAAAAGGAGAGTGAGGACTGAAGAAGCCACACAAATGTCCTTTGGAACAGGAATTAATCTGTTATTTAACAGTGCTTGTGGACCAACATTCAGCACCAAAGGAGAGTAAATTCAAATTAAGATTAAATTTAAATTAAGATTTAAAAATATTGGAGAAGCCACCCAAATGTCCTTTGATACAGGAATTAATCTGTTATTTATCTTCTGTTTTGTACCAGAAGTGCAGCACCAAGGGACAACAGCACCTCATTTAAATTAAATATAAAGTACTGAACAGCCTACCCAAATGTCCTTTGATACAGGAATTTATTTGTTATTTAACTTTTGTTTTGTACAAAAAATGCAGCACCAATGGAGAGTAGCACCTCATTTAAATTAAGATTAAAAAATATTGAAGAAGCCACCAAATAAATGTCCTTTGATACAGGAATTTATTTGTTATTAAGCTTTTGTTTTGTACCAAAGGACAGCAGCACCTCATTTAAATTAAATATAAAGTACTGAAGAGGCCAGCCAAATGTCCTTTGATAAAGGAATTAATTTGTTATTTAACTTTAGTTTGTTATTTAACTTTAGTTTTGTACCAAAAGTGCAGCACCAAGGGACAGCAGCACCCCATTTAAATCAAGATTAAAAAATATTGAAGAGGCCACGCAAATGTCCTTTGATACAGGAATGAATTTGTTATTTCCCAGTGCTTTTGAACCACCCCTGGTGGTGCCTGCCCTGCACCAGCCCCTTTTAATGCAGCCCCATCCCCAGCTTGCTCTGAGCAGGATAAAATGTTTATTTTGAAAGCAACCTTCCATTGAAATCCTGGCAATCTTTGGTCCAAGCACGGGTTACCTCTGCTTTGGTGGCTGTGGATTTCACAACCAGATCGCTTTCCTGCCCTGGCTGTCCCAGGATTTTTGTCCTCCGTGGCTTTGGGTGGGGTTTGGTGTCATTGTGGCTTTTATCAAACCCACAGGTGCTGATTCCATCTCCGGTTTGGCCTCAATAATCCAGGCTTGGCAGGCCAGGCTGCTGGGGAAAGGATAACACAGTGCTCAGAATGGAAATAATCACCAAATAATCACCAAATAATAACCAAATAACACCAAATAATCACCAAATAACAAACACCAAATAACAAACACCAAATAACACCAAATAATAACCAAATAACACCAAATAACACCAAATAATCACCAAATAACACCAAATAATCGCCAAATAACACCAAATAATCGCCAAATAACACAAAATAAACACCAAATTATCACCAAATAATCGCCAAATAACACCAAATAATCGCCAAATAACACCAAATAATCACCAAATAACAAACACCAAATAATCACCAATCACCAAATAGCACCAAGTAATCACCAATTAAACACCAAATAATCACCAAATAACACCAAATAAACACCAAACAAACACCAAATAACAAACACCAAATAACACCAAATAATAACCAAATAACACAAAATAAACACCAAACAATCACCAAATAATCACCAAGTAAACACCAAATAAACACCAAATAACACCAAATAACAAACACCAAATAATCACCAATCACCAAATAGCACCAAGTAATCACCAAATAACACCAAATAAACACCAAATAACAAACACCAAATAATAACCAAATAACACCAAATAATCACAAAATAAACACAAAATAAACACCAAATAATCACCAAATAATCACCAAATAATCACCAAAACCCAGGCAGGACTCCATCAGGGAGCAGTGTTTGCACTGGGAAAGGGCAGATCCCTCACAGGGAATAGTGGAGCTGGTAGAAAATCAGAAATTCCCTGGATAATGTGCCAAAGGTTCATTTTAAGCTGGGCTTTTTGGGATGTGGGTTTGGGGGAGCAGAGCTGGGGGCTCCTGTGTGCCCAGAACTTCAGTTTTTGGATACTGGGAAGGCCAAAATCAGCATTTCAGAATAACTGTGGGGTCTGGGGCTTTAATGGGGCTTTGGGGTCAGATTCTGCTGAGTGTCCCAGAATGCTGGAACAGCCTGGGCTGGAAGGGATCCACAAGGATCCAGTGCAGGATCTGCCATGGGAGGTACCCCAGGAATGCAGGAAGATCCCTCCCTGTTCCATATTTTTGGGGGTTTCCATCCCTGAATCCTGTCCTGAATTTCTGCAGGAATTCCCCCAGATCCCAGCCAGGCTCATCCATCAGTGATAATTCCCAATTTTCCTTTGTTTAGGCTGATGCAATCTCTGGAATGTTATAAATCAGGAGAGACCATTTATCTTGCTCCCCAGGCACCACTCATGACTAATTAAATCCCATCATTAACTGGAGCAGGCCCATGAGGAACAGCAGGAACACCATTCCCAGACAATGGAAGAGCATTTCCCACTGGATTTGCATCCCGAGGGCTGAGCAGGAGTAAAATAATTCTATTCTTTTACTATTTGCTCTCCAACACAGAGATTTCACATTTAAACACGACGGTTCATTTCTCTAGATGAATTCTGGTTGGTTTTCCTAAAGAGCCAATGGATACACTCAATTTTCCCAGGGATTTTTCTCTCAGCAGCCCCAAAACCCCCAAATGTTTTCTGAACGAACCATGACCATTCCCCTGCAGATAATCCCTCACATTGCCTCGCAAATCTTTGGAGTTTCAGCTCCTGTAATCCCTCTGCTCCTGGAGGAAAAGGCTGGAAAGGGCATTTTAAACAACCTAAGCCATGTCCATGGGAAGCAGGATGGGATTTGGGAGCTTTCCCATTCATTCCTCCCTCAGGCTGATGGATGCGAGGCCTGGATTTGATTTAAGCTCTGTGGCAGTCGGGGTTGGGTTTTAAGGGAGCAAGGGCAGCTCCCCCTGGAGAGAAAAACGGATTTTCCGAGAGTTCCACTCATCCTGCACGGCACAAGGACGCTCAAAATAAACATTTGGGAGCTGAAATCCATAATTCACCGCAAGAGCTCTTGGTTCTTGCTCTGGGAAGCCTCTAGAATGGAAAACAAAAGCGCTGGGAAGCTTCAAATGCAGCAAAATCCACAATAAAACTGTTAAGACACAAGAGGTGCTGGGCAGGGCAATTAATTAGCGATAATAAAGGAGGGAATGACAGCATCCAATTTAAGGAGGAATTAATGGGAATCTGCATCATCCCTGCTGCTTTTCCTAGGAAAGATGTGCTTTGCATCCCACACAGCTCTGCTCAGGACTGGGAGGGGGGTTTGTGCCTTAAATGTTTGGGGTTTGGAACAGAGGCATTGAAAATCCATCAATATTGCAAAAAAATGTGGAATTTATGGTTGGACCAATAAATATTTCACAGCCTGAACCAGGAACAGTATCCAGGGAAATGCCTCTAAATTGGCCATGGAATTAGAAGAATAATTAAGAAATATTTACTTACAATTATATCCAATCCCCCTTTTTTTTTAATGCTGTGATTCATTAAATTCCCAGATTTCCTCCTAGTCTGTAAGTATATTACACATGGAAATTAATTTTCTCCAACAACTCATTAAGTGCTGCAGATCCCACTGAAATCACTTTTTCCTTACTTTGCATTGGAAATCTTCCCCTGCACATCCCTCAGGCCCAGCTCCCACATGGAGCAAACCAAAGGCATTTCCTGTGAATTCCAGGGAATGTATAGCAGAGAAAGTTCTTTTTGGGACACTGGGTTTTATCCATTAACCAGGTGGGACTGAAGGGGGAATTTCCCAGCACCAAAATGCAGTTCTCAGGAGGCATCCAAAGGCATCTCCAGGTGTTTCCAGGGATAAATCCAGTGTTTTCCAAATGTTTCCCTGTGGTTTTATTTTAAAGTAATTTAAACATTTAGAATTCTTGAAATGGTATCATTTGAAAACAAATTGGTGATTTTAAATTTTTTTAAATAATAATTGATAATAATTTTATTCCAATGCACGAGTGCTTCTGTCTGGTGCATGAAGTGGGGAATTCTCCATTTTCATCCAGACCAGGAACCCAAGGCCTGGGAGTGGTGAGTGCTGGGAGAGCTGGGATGGGGTTAGGGTCCCATCTTGTCCTGTCAGGAAAGGTGGGCTTTGCATGGATGCCCTGACCCCCCAATCCCATGGGAAAATTGGAGATGGGATCCCCATCTCATCCCAGAGCCATGGAATGGTTTGGGTTGGAAGGAACCTTAGATCCCATCCCATTCCAGCCCTGCCATCAGGAACTTCCTCTGCCCCAGCTGCTCCAAGCCCTGTCCAGCCTGGCCTTGGCACTGCCAGGGATGCAGGGGCAGCCCCAGCTCCTTTGAGAATCTGTGCCAGGCCCTGCCCACCCTCCTGGCCAGGAATTCCTTCCCAATTTCCCATGTACATCCCACCTCCACACGCAGGTGAGGCTCCCTGGTCCGCAGTTCCTGGGATTTTCCTTTCTTCCCCTTCTGAAAGCAG
>NW_005054309.1:10593100-10595397 GCF_000277835.1 Geospiza fortis | reverse complement strand
CCACCTTTGTGGCTACTGGGAAGCTGCTTTTTAGGCTTCATTTTGCAAGGAACTTGAGGTTCCTTCAGACACCCTGCAAGGAGCCACATCCAGGATTTCATTTTCCCTTGGATAAATCATCTGGAAGCGACCGAGCGTGGGCGGGATGAGACAACTCCAGCTTAGTCCAATATTTGACCCAGGCAGTTCAATAATTCCATTTGTAAACCTGGGAATCTGTTCCCTGAGATTTGGGGGAGGCTGTGGGAGCCACCCTGGAGCTTCTGTTCAGCTGGAGCACCAGGAGTGGGAATCCCAAGCGGAGGCAGCGCTGGATTGATGGAAATGCCCAGCAAGTGTTTCCACACTAACGAGCTCCCCGGGGAGGGCAGGCTGAGCAGAGGGAGCCAGCTCGGCTCTCCCTCCCCATTGGCATTCCGGGAGTGTAGAGCTGCAAGTCCTGGGGCTCATCTCCATCAATGATTAATCCTGGGGCTGATCTCCATCAATGATTAATCTGCTCTTTATAGGGGCCAGTTCTTCCCGTGGTTTAAGTCAGAAATTCAGATTTCTGTAAATAACTTATTGTTTTACATTCTTTTCTGGAGGAGGAGAAATTTGATGGACTGTTGGTTTGTCCGGTGTCATTGGAGAGGTGGCACTGTCACCCTCCAATCCACTGTCACTACTGGAAAATTATAAATGTTGGAGTCAGAAAATAAATTTCCCTTTTTTCTTCTCCTTGAGAGCAGCGGTGTGTGTGCTCATGGTGTTTCGTGTCCTATAGTGACACAGGAGCTCCTGGATTTTGGCTGCTTTAGGATCTCTTGGTTGGGCAGGCAGTGCTCATTATTCCAGAGTCCAGAGGGAATGGAGCAGCCTGGACACGGGGAACCTGCCCAGATCCTGCTTTCCCAGCCAGGGCTCCCTGTGTCCCTCCTGCTCTCCCGAGGGCAGGAGCAGCTCCTCTCCCTTTCCATCGGCTGGCCCAAGGCCCCCATCAGATCCTTGCCGTGGGATCACTCCTGGGAGCACAGGAGGGACAAGCCCGGCTCCGGGGAATGGCAGGGAGAGGGAGGGAGAGGGGCTGGAGCTCAGGAGACCAAAGAATTCCATGGACAGCTGGAGTTTGGAGGTGTGAGGAGCACCAAGGGCTCTCTGTCTGAGCCTTACAGAGTCTTCTGGCCTAAGAAAAATCAGCAATTATTACCATGTTGGATTATTATTTTTCCTTTTATTGGAAGGACGCTGCCAAAGCAGAAATCTTTGCACAAGTTTAGGCTCAGAGCACTGACAGTGTACCATGAAATGCTTGAAATCCTTGAAATTACCTCTGGAAAATGGATTTTTTACAATGTTAGGGAAAAACCTCTTAAGAAATTTGTGCCTGAAGAGCATCATGAACCCCAGTGAAGCCACCTGGATGCAGATTTGGGGTTGGAATTCTGTATAATAAAATTCCCATCGAGGAGCTGATGGAACGAGCTGTTTGGAGTTGGTGCTGGGGGCTGGGTTTATTTATATAAAATATGAACTCTAAACCAGAAAATAGAATATAGAATCCATAAAATAAACTATATAAAATAGAATCTATGAAATAGAAATATAAAATAAATATATAGTATATAAAATTATATATAATATATAAAAATAATATATAATGTAGAGTATAGAAAGGTATAGAGTATAGAAAATAGACTATATGAAATAAAATACATACAATAAAATCTAGGAAATAGACTATATAAAGTAGAATATCGGGTTGCTGTGTTTCTGCGTGCTGCACACACCCACCCCGCCATTCCCTTTCGGACCCAGCCTCGCTGATTCCCCGTCAAACGCTCCTTGCAGGGATCAGAGCGGCTCCGAAGCCGCCCGTAAATCCGATTTTCCCCGATTCCCGTGGCTGCGCGGCTGGGGATGACAGCGGATCCGTCCCTGCGCTGGAGCCGTGCCAGGAGTTTCTGCTCTCGCTGGCTGTGGCTGCTCGCTCCCGCTCTGGCTCTTCCCATTTTCCCTCCCCCCGCTCTCTTTGAGGTTTTTCTGGTGCCCAACTCCGAGGTTCGCAGCTTCCCTGTCTCCTGCTGTTCCACGGGAGGCAGCGCCGGGAGGAGCCGCGTTCCTGCCTCCTTTTCCTGGGAAACTTCACCATGCGGCTGGTAAGGGATGGAATTCCTAAAGGAACGGACCCAGCTCCGGGATGGAGAGGCTCCGGGATGGAGCTCTGGGATGGAGCGGCTCCGGGATGGAGCTCCGGGATGGAGCTCTGGGATGGAGCTCTGGGATGGAGCGGCTCCCCCGGAATAACCCGGGGGGGG
>NW_005054309.1:10590361-10592990 GCF_000277835.1 Geospiza fortis | reverse complement strand
GTGTGGGGTGGGTGCGGCTCTGGGAGGGAGCTGCTCTGGGATGGAGCTGTGGGATGGAGCTCTGGGATGGAGCTCTGGGATGGAGCTCTGGGATAGAGCGGCTCTGGGATGGAGCTCCGGGATGGAGCTCTGGGATGGAGCTCTGGGATGGAGCGGCTCCCCAGGAATAACCGGGGAGGGGATGGCGGGGTATGGGGTGCCCAGCGGGACAGGGATGTGACACTGCTAGGGATGCGCAGGCACATTTCCTTAAGGAATCTGGGATCCGAAAGCACTTCTGCCTGGGGAGAAAGCGGCCGGAGCGAACGCGATGCGATTCCTGACGTGCTGTAAGTTTATTACGGGAATTTAAGGCTGGGTTCTGTGCTCGGGAAGGAGGGAATCACCTCCGAGTGATAACAATTCCGAACGGCGCTTGGAAAAGATGCCCGAGGATTCTCAGGGAGTCTCAGGGCTCTGCCGAGCCGTGGCCGGGAGCTGTGGCAGAATTTCCCTGGATTTCACAGCCCTTTTTCTTTCGGCGTGCAATTACTGGGGGTAAATAACGTGGCTGTGCTTCCCGGGGGGAGCAGCCCGCGGCTCTGAGCCTCGGGATTCCGCAGGGATTTCATTTCCAAGCGCTGGAAGAGCCGGCGGATCGATGCAGGGCTCCTGGAGCCAGGAGTTCGGCTGTTTGTCAGCACGGAAAAGCTCCCGGCTCGGGGCTGGATCCCGGTGAGATCAGCCCGGGAATGCTGCGGGACCGATCCCGCTCTGCGCTGGGCAGAGCGCCGGGAGAATCCCAGTCCCGGATGGATTGTGGGGTTTTGCCGGAGCAGTTGTAGCAGGGCTGGCGGGGTTGGGTATCCGGGATCTTCCCAGCACGCTGGGACAGAGATTCGCTCAGGAGCAGCTTCCACAGGGTGGTTCCTTCCATCCCAAACTCTGTCCCCTCTGAGCTGGGCACAGGCAGCCCACGAGGCTTTCCCAAACCTCAGTCCAAGGCATTCCATTGGGATGTGATGGATGGGAGTGATATAAACACCAGAGGATGGAAATAAAGCAGGCAGAGATGCTGGAAGGCAAGGCAGGGAGCTGGGGATGGTTCCTCAGGAATTCCAAGGACAGGGAGCCGACCCTCAGGTGAGGATCCATCCTGCACATCCCATTCCTCACGAGAGGAGGTTGAACACGTTGGGTTTGATGGATCCTCCACAGCTCTGAGCTCCAGAGTGGGTGGCTGGAAATCAGCAAATATTGAATTCTCATTTCTCCCAAGCTGGAATTAATCTGAGCCTCTCTGTTTTCTCAGACAACTTGTCAGACACTGGAAACTCGTTTGTTAAATTGCACAGGGGAAAAAAGGCTGCATTAGGAATATCCCGCTTACCTGGAGCTGAATTTGTTTGGATTCCCTTTGCTGGTTCAAGTTTTTCAGCTTCCCAAAAGGCTGGAGAAGCTCTAGAGGAGTCTTATAAATAAAATAAAGCCATATGAATTTCCCTGAGCTGTAGGTGCTGTAATTTGCTTCATGTTCCCAGTGCAGCACTGTCTAACCTCTGGAATTGTGTCCAATAGTTTTGTTCCCTGCTTTCCCCAGGTATTCCAAGGCACAGACAGAATTGGAGACCTTTCCCTGCTTTAAATCTCCTACAACTTGGATTTTCTGTCATGAGGCTCCTGCAGGTCCCTGCTGTGGCAGTTTGGGGATTCCTGGAATCCCAATAAAACCGGGGAGACTCTCTGTGTGCCCCAGGGCTAAAGCCTGGCTTTGTGTGAGAAAGCTTGTGCAGACCTGAAATACAGGGAAGAGATCAAATGCCAGGGAATGTTTGTACTTCCAGCAATTCCCCTGGATGCCAAAGAAAACACAAGAATAAACGACAAACTGGTTGGGATGAGCTCTCTGAAGGGGAAATTTTCCTGTTTCAGGGGCCCTGTGGCTCTCAGTGCCCTGATTGCAGCTGGGAAAACACAGCAGAGCCAATATTCCATATTTTCTGCAGCTGGAAAACCTGATTGCAGCATCCTGGCTTCAGGTGGGCAGCAGGAGTGAGACACCTGCAGGTGTTGTCCCAGATTTCTGTGCTGTCCCTGAGACCAGGGGCTGGGACCTGAGTCCCAACTCACTCCTCTACAACAGGCTGGATGAGTAACTACAGGGTGTAAATACAGAGAGTAACTACAGAGAGTAAAATCACCCAGAGAAAACATGGACATGTCTCCTGAACCAAGGATCTTATTCCAGGGTTTAGCTGGAGTTTGGGCAGCTCTGCTCATCCCAGGTTTTGAGCAGGAGCTTGCTGTGGGCACATTCCCACTTAGCGAGGTCAGAGCCTTTGAAGGGTCTAAAGGGTGGTTTTGGGGAAAAACAGAGCTGGGGAAATACCCACGAGGAAAAGGAATTCTCATCTAAAGGGACATGAAGGGAGTGGAAATGGGAAAACTGTGGGGAGGTGGGGATTTGAGAACCCATCTGACACTGAACTGGGCCAGAGAAGCCCCTGGATGATCCAGGCTGGGCTGATGGGAACAAGGTAGAGCGGAGCTCCCATCCCTTAGCAATGGGAGATGATTTCTAGACATTTCTGTTGGGTTTAGGAATACCCTTGAGGCCTTTCACAGCTTCAATAATTCCATGATTCCTGCT
>NW_005054309.1:10585609-10590342 GCF_000277835.1 Geospiza fortis | reverse complement strand
TGCCATTACTTCTGTGTGTAAATCCAATTACATCCTCCAGTGTTCTTTGCATTTCCCTTGTTCATGATTAATTTATTTGCCCTCAATTTCACCAAAATTCAGCATTTCCTGTCAGGTTTCGCTGACTCCTGGTGTCACCTGCAACTCTTCCCCCTTGCTGCTCCTCTGCTTTTCCCACAGAAATAATAAAAGGGATTTTTGGGAGCCCTGGGAAGCTCTTTACAAGCTGTGCAAGTTGGGCTCATTTAATTCCTGAAGGCTGCACATCCACATCCTGATATCCAGGCAGGGAATTCATTTACATGCCATGGATGGCTCAGCCACCCCTCAACTGCTGTCATTTCGTCCCTGCTTTGGAATATTATTTACATTTATTAAAAAGCACTTGGAGAAGGTTCAACTTGGTGCCTCTTAAAACAATGTGGAGCGGCTGCTTTCAGAAAGACACAGAGAGGGTGCTTTATTCATTAATTTCCTGTTAATCCTTTAAATTCCTTCCATTATCGAGTATTTACAGTGGTTTTTACGTGCTAATAACTGAATGGGAAGTGTGGGGTGTTCCATTTTTCCAGGTGCCTGAAATTCAGGGTGATTTTAGCTCATCTCCTGTCTTGTTTTCCCTCTCCACAAAACATCCCAAGCTTTTATCCCATCCTTTCCTCCTCTCCCTGAGGAATGCAACGGGGCCAGCAGTGCCTGAAGGGAATTTTCCATCCAGCGTGTGGTCATCGATTGGAATCCTGATGGAAAATGTCCTCTTGCAAAGGGAGAGATGCCAAGGGAATCTGGGAATGCTGGTGGGGTTTGGGCTCAGCCTAAATGGGGGAATGGGTCTGTGTAAATCCCTCTCAGGGTTGTTTTAGGCCAGCACTTCAGCAGCTGATTTGTGTCAAACTCCTCATCCCAAAGTTCTGCTGGAAAGGGGATCTGCCTACACCCAGAAATAAAGACCCCAATTGGGTATAATTAAAATTAAACCAGTGTTCAAACTGCTATGTACCCCAGGCAAAAACCCCCTGAATTGTCCATTTACAAGCACGGTTGCTGATGGAAAATGATCCTTATAATTCAGTGTGGGCACAAAGCACAACTGATGTTAAAGTGATTGTGGCCTTGGGCAAGCTCATCTTCCATGGAAAAAGGGAAAAGAGGGAATCTCCCTTGGTCCAGGAACCAGCAGCACACGGGCGTCACTGGAGCAGGGAATTTCATGGATGCTGTGCACATGAAAAGCTCCTTTCTCCTCGGGTTTAGGATTTGAAGGAAGGATCCTGAGTGTTGTAATTGAAAGTGCAGCAGAGGCCTGAGGCTGATGGATGTGATCCCCACTGAGCAGCTCTGGGGTTTTCCCTGGCAGGAAGCTGATGGGAATTCACCATCAGGGCAGAGCAAACACACCCACACCGGGCTGGGGGGAGGGAATTGCACTGGGAGCAGCCTGGGAATATTCCAAGGCAAATTTTAATTGAAAAATGGCCTTGATTGTGTGGAATTTCATGGTCACTCCATGAGGGGATGGAGGTGTTCCCTGCCTGGGGATGAAGCGACCTCAAACTTGTGGGGCCTGTCACAGCCCCAAAAATGGAATTAAGGAGTAAAGGAATTAGGGAATTTAGGAATTTGGCATCTGACATTTCTAAACATGAGTTCTGACAGTGGAAATGGTGTCAGGGAGCCCAAACTCAGACTCAGGGAGTGGCAGAATTAATGCTCCTCTAATGGGGAGAGAAGGCCACAAGCACTTGGTGCAGAAATGAAAATGCATTAATTGAGACATAAAACACACAGAAATGTTTGGAGACATTGCCTTGCTCGGGGTGCTAACAGCTCAAAACAGCACTTTTTGGGTTTATTGCTGCTTTCAGCATCCCAGATGGCTGCAGACTGTAGGGTTTGGGCCCATTGTGCCTGTCCTGGTGCCAAATGGACAAAGGAGTGTTCAGCCCTGGCCAGCCTCAGGGCAGTGCACGTGCCAAGGCTGGAATGGCTCCACTGTGCCCCCAGACTGATGGGAGCAGGGCAGGCTCTGGCAGTGTGTGTGTTTTAGGGGATTGGTTTGGGATTCAGGCTTCTGTTGGGGGGCTCTCTGGAAGAGGGACCATTTGTGTTCCATGTTTGCCAGCACATTTCTGCTCCGAGTGCTTCCATCTCCTAGTTGTTCCTGGGTGTATTTTGGGACAGGAACTTGTCTTTGGTGTAAACTGGAGCCTCTGGAAGATGAAGAATTCATTTTTGGCAGGAGGGGTTGCATCCCAAGTGACCCCACACGTTTGGGATCAGGCGTGTGCTGTGAATCCCAAAGAGGTGATTCCAGCTCTCAGCCCAGCTTCCGGGGACTGGAAATTCAGGAAAAAGAGATTCACTGACCATGGATTTGTCTCAGTGCTCCTGGAACACCCCCAAAGTTGTGTTTGTCCTTGTGGGAAAATCCAATTTTGTCATCAGCAGCTCTCCTTGACCTTCTCACTCGAGAGCAGCCACTGAGCTCCTGGAGTTCGCTGGAATGCTGCTGTTTGGAGCACATTCCGCTGGGAATTACCATTTCCATGAGGAAATATTTCTGATTTCAGCTCTTCCCCATGCCATGGCAGAGCCAGGGTTTTCCAGAGTCACCTGCAATTCCTGGGCAGTGCTCAGCCCTGGCTCTGAGGAGCTGGAAATCAAAGCCTGAGCTGTGTTGTGCTATAATTTATGCCAGGAAGCAGATTTAAATTATGCAAATTGCTGTCTGCACCGAAGCTGCCATCTGGAAAAAGTTCTGCATGCAAAAATCTGTCAGGGCAAGGCAAGGGACACGGGATCATTGGGAAGGGAGAGCTGATGGAATAAAAACAAGCTGCTCCTGGAAAAATGATTCCTCTGCTCCAGTCCAGTGGCAAAGCTGCTGTTCTGTAGGAGCCAGATTAATATAGTGGGGGTAAAATAATTGTTTAAAGCTGCTTTGGAGCTGGAATAGCTCCTTGTTATCCAGGAGGGATAAAATGCAGGTTAGGAGGGAAAGGAGGAGCCCAAGGAAGGGTGGTGGCACATCCAGAGCTGCAGGTGGGCAGGGATCAGCAGGGAAAGGATGAAGCTGAGAGAGGAGATGTGGCCTGGAAATTCTGGGGCACAGGATAAGTCCTGGAGCCATCCAACATGGAATATTTCTTTAATAAATGGGAACTGGAGAGGTTAAAGGATGCAGGATTTGCTGCCTCTCTAGTGCTGGAAATCAGGGGAAGGTTCTTCCCCCAGAGGGTGCTGGCACATTCCCAAAGCTGCCCAAGTTCCAGGAGCATTGTGACACTGCTGCAGGGATGCCCAGGTGGGATTTTGGGGTGTCTGTGCAGGGCCAGGGACTGGGCTGGGTGATCCTATGGTCCCTTCCAGCTGAGGATATTCCAGGATTCTGTATTTTCCATCAGGGCAGACTTGTGTGACTCCTTCTCTCCCAAAGCCAGAGCTCCTGTGGCAGGAGGAATGTGCACCTTGGGGTTACAGCACCTGCTGGGGTGAATTTTTGGGGCAATCCACCCCTTTATGAGCAGGAATTGCCTTTCCTTGTTCCCCCAGGATGTCCTCAGGCAAAACTCTGCAGAGCCCTCTCCAGAAATCAGTGTTGGTGGGGTCAAGGACTTGTGGAACTCCCTGGAAGGGCAGAGGTGGGTTCTCCACACCCTCACAAATGTAAAACCTCTGGGTTTTCCAAGCCCCCTCCACGTGCCCACTTTGTGTGTCTCAGTTTGGGGGAGCAGCAGTGGCGCCGTGTCCTTTGTCACAGAGCAGCACGGGGTGCCTGTGGTGACATCCCGTGAAGCAGAGCTGTAATTACAGAAAGCTTTGTCAGATTTTATTCTCTGCTCCTGCAAAGGATCCTGAGCACGAGGCCAGGCTGTGGAGAGCCCCCTTGCTGCCTGCACTGCCATTAACTCCATAGGCACGGCGTTAATTTGGAAAAATAACAGTTGGAGGCTGTCAGGGATGCTCCATAAAAACCCTGCCAGCTCCTGCTGCAATGCAGACAGAAAACAAATGGTTCCCATTTCAGCTTGGCACGCTGTAACCCCACTGAGCTGACTTCCCAGGATAAACGATTGCTGTGGAATTATATTCCCACAGGCAGCACAAGATCCTATTTAAAAAGCATCACACAACCCTGTGTATTCCTAATTATTCGTGTGATGAAGGAAGAAACGCTTCAGTGCTGGTTTATTCTTGCTCACCATCCTCATAACTATGCTGGGAGTGCTTTTCCTCTTTCCATGGAGCTGTTCTGGTAGATGGGATGTTGGGAAGGAATTCCTCCCTGTGAGGATGGATTCCCAGAGCAGCTGGGGCTGCCCCTGGATCCCTGGCAGTGCCCAAAGCCAGGCTGGACAGGGCTTGGAGCAGCCTGGGATAGTGGAAGGTGTCCCTGGTGGAATTGGATGGGCTTTAAGGTCCCTCCCAGCCCAAACCATCCTGGGATTCACCAGCAGGAGAGGTTGGCCCTCAGGAGCTCCTCAGACTGGGATGGCACAGCTCTGCAGTCCTGGTGCTTTGGTGTTTTGTGTTGGTTTCTTCTGTCCATAAAAATGGATTTTCCAACAAGGAAGTGGTCACTGAACCAGGGACCCAGTTGACACTCCTGGGCTTAATCCCCAAATTTAGGGCTCCTGTTTTATGGTGGCTTTAATGCCTTGCATGGCATGGTGTGCCCTGTGCCTCAAACTCCCCCATGCCAGCTCTGTCCCACGAGAGAGCCCTGGGCAGGG
>NW_005054309.1:10583098-10585542 GCF_000277835.1 Geospiza fortis | reverse complement strand
AGCACCGAGCTCTGCCTGGCTCCCACAGCTCACAGAGCATCACCCAGCTGCCCCTTCCTCCCCCAGCCAGAGCTGATCTCCCTGGAAAGCCTCTCCTGTGGGAGCCGTGATCTGACCTTTACCAGCCCCAGCAACCCCTGACAAAGGCAGCAGCAGAACACCCAGCACCAGCATTTGGATTTGTTTTGAGCCAGATTGTGACAGATCCCTCCTGTGAGTGCTGCAGCTGCCAGAGGTCCAAGCACAGCATTAAAGCAGCAGCTCCAATGTAACATTTCCAGAACATTTCCTTCCAGCTCCCCCTCGCCCCTGCACACACACAGCACCCACAGGGATGGACTCCCCGTGCCCGTTTGACCTTTTCTGCTGCTTTTCAGTTGATGAAGTTCGCTCCTGTGGCCCCAGTGCAGCTTGGCAGGGGTTGTGTGTTGTTTCTGTGGTGTTCCTGACATTCCTGTAGCATTAAACCTGGCAAAATCGGGATGTTTCACTCTCAGGCTCAGCTGGGAAAGGTCTTTGGTGTCACTGTGAACTTTGAGAATTAAAGGTGTTCTGAAAGCAGCTGAAAAAGAAGAGATTTAATCAGTGAGTGCTGCCATGGGGGAGCCCCAGGGCTCTGCCTTGCTTTTGGATGGCAGAGAAGTTCAAAGCTCTGGTGGATTGAGTTTCTGTCCTTTCTGTCCTTTGGATGGAGGCAGGATGAAGATTTCAAAGGAAGGGTTTTGTCATTACTCTGTCTGACATTTGAATTCAGTTTTGGTCTTGGAAAGCCAAAGCAGAGGCTCCTTCCTGGCAGAGACTGCAGGGAGAGCAGGCAGTGAGGGAAGGGGGGTTTTGTCACTTTTTGGGGTTCTTTTACTCTGAACAATTATGCAGCATTTTGGTTTAGTTTGGAGAAAGGTCCTGGGAGGGCAACAAAGCTGATGTAATTCCACCTCCTCCCCGTGGCCAGGCCTCCTTTCATTATCCCAGGTTTTGTTTGTGAACACTGGGATTTGATTTGGTTTTTGATCTGATCTTGTGATGTCTGGGAGCTGAGACCTTTAATTTCCTGTCCTGGTGGATCTGTCTCTGAAATCCTCACAGGGAAATGTGTTTGCAGGAAACTGGGACTGGCAAAAGGCCCCTTCCCTCTGTAAAGAGGCACCAAAAACCTCAGCCAGGGAGGGCAGAATTAACCCAATCAAGACAAGTTTGTTTCATTCAGTTCATTATGAGCTGAATCCACCTGAATGAACTGAGGATGCTGCAGGTCCTGGGGTCACCTTCACATTTCCCAGCACAGAAATGCAGTGGAGCAGGATCAGCTGCTGCAGAAAACTGGGGTTTTGGCTCTGTGATTGAAGACTTGAACTTCCCTGGAAAGGCTCAGCTGGGATTATTTGCTCTCAGGCACCAGGAGCAGTTTTATCTCTCAGGAACTTGTTAAAAAGCTTGAAATAGGTATAGTTCGGTCATAATGGGGACTCCCACAAAGCCAGGTGGGGTTTCAATCATTATTTTATTATTATTTTATACATTTTTATATAAATGAGTGGCAGGTTTCATTTGGAGAGTATTTCAGAAAAATCAGGGTTGAGCCTGGGAGTTGTGTGGCTGCCTGGGTAGAAAAGCTGGGAGGAATCAAAGCTTTTCCAGCTTTTCAGGATGGAGCAGCCACTGACATTTGACAGAAGAAAAATTGGATGAGGTGTTGAACGAGTTCTCCTGGCAGCTGCTGTGAGCTGAGGAGCAGGATTAGGGAGAGCTGGAGATCTGGGAAGCCAAGCTCAGTTTTAGTCTGGCTCCAGCATTTGTGATTAACTTCTCCTGCCTCTGGCTCCTCAGGGCAGCGAGGCTGCAAAATCCCAACCAAACTGCTCCGGAGACAATTCCATTTCCACTGCCCATTAAATGTCAGGATGTTTCTTTGTTAGAATGAGGTTGATGGGAATGTTGGGTGTTTGTGGCTGAGCTCAGGGAGATTAATTAATGAGATCCCCATTAATGCCATGGTTGGGGTGATATCTGGAAATAAAGCTCCACCTGACTATTTTTTTTTACAAAGTGCTGTGGAAAAATACACAAAAGCTTCTCTGGAATTCTGAAATCCAGCTCTGCCCCAACATCTCAGCCCTGGAGTCACATTCCCATGGATTTTCCACAGAAGTAGCCACAGCAATGCTGATTTGGGAGTTGTCTGGGGAGCAAACTTGGAGTGCCAGAACAAGACTAATCCCCCTCTGTGTTTCCTCTAATAAAAGGGAAGAACACTAAATAATTAACGTCAACAAATGAAAACTAATTTGCCAATTTTTAATTTTTTCCCCATTGCGTGATCCCTGTTAATGAATAATTCACCAGCCAGAGATGAAAATAAAATGAAAGGATTTCTCTGGGGTCTGCTGTGTTCTCTGAACATCCAGCCTAACTGTTTAGATATCCATATATGTATTTTTTTTTTA
>NW_005054309.1:10581459-10583071 GCF_000277835.1 Geospiza fortis | reverse complement strand
GGAACCAGGCAGGAAAAAAAAGAGCTGCAGTCTCCAGAGGTTTTCCCATTTCCTTCTAGACCTGAGATCATTTGTCTGAGGCTGTTTGTGAATTATTCATAGTCAGAGGAGCTCTTTGCTTTCCCAGATTGAATGTGACCAGTTTCCATCTCAGGGCTTCCCGTGCTGCTTTTTGTGTTTGCATTTCAGGTTTTCCTGGGATGCTCTTTATCCCAAGGCCCTGCTGGATGCTGGGGGACTCTGTCAGTCAAACACCCAGAACCTGCTCTGTGCTCAAAGCCCAGCGCTTCCCACAGCACACGAGGCAGCTGTGGGAATGGGAATGGGACAACTGAGGAGCTGGGAAACCCTGGGAATGATGCCCTGGTTCTGCCTTGGCTTTGGAGTGGGACCTCTGAGGGAAAAGTGTTTGTTATTTTAGCTCTGGGTTGATTTTAAGGGTCCTGTGCCTCCCAGTCCCTGTGTCAGATTAGCAGGAGCATCCCAGTCTGTGGAAGTGTGGCAGGTGATGGGATGAGATGGGGATTAAGATCCCAGTTCAAACCCTTCTGCTTCAGCTGCCACTTGAAACTTGCTTAGGTTTGGGTGTGCTAAACAGGACTGGGAAAACAGATCCA
Source organism: Geospiza fortis (assembly GCF_000277835.1). Lineage (NCBI taxonomy): Eukaryota > Metazoa > Chordata > Aves > Passeriformes > Thraupidae > Geospiza > Geospiza fortis. The sequence continues at coordinate 10,582,454 of NW_005054309.1, read as the reverse complement.
GGACTGGGAAAACAGATCCAGGTTTGGGAAAACAAATCCAGGATTCGGAAAACAGATCCAGGATTGGGATGAACTTCAGTGCATGCTCCAAGGCTTCCTGGGAGTTCCATGGCCCACCAGGCTCCAACATGAGCAGCATCTCCACATCCCATGGACACTGGAGGCAGTCTCATGCCATGGAATTCCAGACTGGTTTGGTGGGAAGGAAGAGGAAGAGAGACAAGTTCCACCTGCAGCTGAGTTTCCTTGGCTTTTCCTGCTGTTGGGCACCAGAGGCACAACTTGAGGAGGAGCACTTGTGGCTCATTGCTGTCGCTGTTTCCTGGCCCTGCTCAGGTTTGGGAGGAGCCATCCCCAAAGTTGGTGTGGAGCCATCCTGATTGTTCATGCAGGGCCATCCTGATGTTCCTGAGGAGCCATCCTGATGTTCCTGAGGAGCCATCCTGATGTTTCTGAGGAGACATCCCGCTGTTTGTTCCTGAAGAGCCATCCCAATGTTTGTGAGGAGCCATCCTGGTGTTCCTGAGGAGCCATCCCCATATTCCTGAGGAGCCATCGCGGTGTTCCTGAGGAGCCATCGTGGTGTTCCTGAGGAGCCATCTGGTGTTTCCCTGCTCCAGGTGAAGAGCAGCGCTGCCACACGTGGATGCCGTTGCCGAGCAACTGCTGGAATTAAAGCCATCTTCGGAGCCATCAGAAGAGAGAGAGATGTCTGAGAGCAGAGATGTCCCTGCTCAGCAGCTCCGGAGCCTCCTCCTCCCATCTGTGCTCTCTCACCTGGAAACTTGGCAGGGATTTTCTCTTTTCCAGTGCTGTGATTTGTGGACATGCCCAGAATCCCGGGATCACCAAGGCTGGAAAAGCCTCCAGGATCCAACCAGTGCCTGATCCCCACCTGGGCACTGAGTGCCACATCCAGGAATTCCTTGGACACCTCCAGGGATGGGCACTCCAAACCTCCCTGGGCAGCTCCAAGGCCTGAGCACCCTTTCCAT
>NW_005054309.1:10577542-10581401 GCF_000277835.1 Geospiza fortis | reverse complement strand
CCCTCTCCTCCTGTCCCTGTTCCCTGGTGGCAGATCCCAATCCCAACCTGGCTGTCCCCTCCTGTCAGGGAATTGTGCAGAGCCACAGGATCCCCCCTGAGCCTCCTCCATCCCCCAGACTCCTCAGGTTTCCTCCTAAAACCCCAGGAAGAAAACACTGTAGAAATAATATTTTTTTCATAGATGGGATTGTTACTTTTTACAGGAGCTTTCTGATTCCCAAACTAGTTCATCCCTCTTTTGTGAGGATTACAGACATTCCCCCACACTGAAAGGCTGAAAATTGGATTAATAGATTTCCTTTCAGTTTTCAAACATTCCTCTGTTGTTGTCACTAGAATTAACAGGCTCAGGAGCTATAAAAAGAGCTCCCTGCTTTTTCTGGGGAAAACCCCTCCCCTGGGAATTCAGAAATGGATCTGTCATGTGAGACTTCCCCCTGCCTTCCCCTCCCTGCCATGCTGGAATTCACTCTGCCTGCTTTCCAACCTCCTCGTATTCCTCTACAAAGTAATCCAGACTCAAGTGTGTCGTGCCATTGAAGCAATAAAAAAAATGAAAAAATATAAAATTAACAAACCCCAGGATGCTGGGTGTGCTCAGGCTGAGAAATAATTAATGGATAAGTGGAATGAGCACATTAAGGACTAGGAAAAGACACTTCAGTTTGCTCTGAGTGTGCTCCTCAAGGTTTCCTGGATTTTTTTCCCTCAGTGTCTCCGTGCCTGGAGCTGCCCAATCCCTGTCCAGGCCTGCATCCAGCTGGAGGAGGGAAAAGAAAAGCCCAGGGAATTTCACAATATGTTTGTTTTATCCGGGCTCAGAGAGGCCCCGTAACTCATCCTGGGTTCCAACAGAGCGTGGATCCCTTCCAGCGGAATTCCCTGGAGCTGGGTCACTCTGGGCAGGATGTGGGGCTGGGGGTGGCACCATCCTGGCTGTCCCCGTCCCCCCGGTGCTCCTGCAGCACCCCGGCCCTTCTCCCTGGGCTCAGCACCACGGGCAGCTCCATAAATCCCGCAGCGAGGAGCGCCGCTCGATACTCCCCGGTTAATGATGCCCGACTGAAATTAGGATCGATTTCCTGTCTCCTCCTCTTCCCAATTATGCAAACTTGGCTGTGCCCCCTCCAGAGCTGCCTTCTATCCCAGCTTTTAGAGGCACTGCCCAGTGAGGTTTCATTCGGAATTGTCAAAAACATCACAACCAATTCTGCCTTTTGCTTTTTTGTTCTCTGCTCAGCCTTCACCCCGGGGTTAATGGAAAATGATGTCAAACACCAGGAGTGATTTATGGAAGTCAGGCAGCTCTTGGCACCCTGAGCTATGGATAAAGTCAACTGCAAATTGTTTTCACATTCTAAATTACTGTACCCAGCTCTGGAGGAGGCTGCAAAAACTGCCAGAGGGAAAATGTAGGAGAAGGAAGCGTTGTGTGGTTATCTCTGAACTGAGCTGTGCCTCAGAAGAATTCCATTTTTTAAGCCAAACTTCTGTGCAGAATGCCAGGGATGGATTTTTCCAGGGAATTACCATGGATGTGGGGATTCCCAGCTCCACATCTGCCACATTAAACTGCTGGAACAGGAACTGGTGCAGGCTGGAAATCTCTTCATTAAGAGCCTGAATAGGTTTTGATTGCAGAACAAAGATTCCCAGGAGCATCTCTGAACTCAAAGACATCCAAGATGGGAAAGAAAACTTCCCTCTTTTACTCTCTGTATTATTTTTGTAGCTCTGATATTTCCTTTCAAACTTGTGCTGGATTATCAATAAAATACTGCTTTCTTTGTCATTGTTACGGATTTTTGAGTTTAAAATCTTGTAGGAGGCACTTGAGGGATTGTTTTTTTTCGGGGTTGACTCAAAATTTTGTTTGTCTTAAGGCTGTGAGGGAATCTCCAAGGGTTTCTCATAATAATAATTATTTTCTCTCTCTCTCTCCTTTCAGGAAGAACTCAGGAGGCTCCAGCACACCCTGGAACAGGTCAATGATGGCAAAGACTCACTCCAAAGGTAAATGTGCCTTTTCCAAAACATCTCACCCATGAGAAAGGGAAATGGATTTTCCAAGGTGTGAACCCTTTGCTGAGGGATCCTCTTTGGGACAGACATTATCCCAAATTTTGCCTTTCTCCCATTAACAATCCCTGTTTTTAGTTACAAGAGGACAATTTCTGACAATGATATCATTGAGTGCCCAGTTAAGTCTCCACAGGTCGGGGTCTGACCTCCCACATTTCCCTGCCAGGAGCTGCATTCAATCCATGCTGCTGCTCCACCCAGGGCAGTGCTCCCAGATGCTGCATTTGGATATTCCAGCATTTTCACATTGCTTTCTTCGAGCCATCAGTTCCCAGCAGCAACTCCTTGGCCATCATTTATTACAAAGAATTTATTCCTCATCCCCCATGTGGCTTCTGCTGCTGTAACTCATTTGCTGCCAGCATTCCCATTGTTCCTTTCCATTTCTCTCTCCAGCTTTTCCAGCGTGGCCGTGGGGATGGAAGTTAATTTAGCAGGAATATCTGTTAGATCTGCCAGGGTTTGGTTTTTTAATTTATTTACAGCAGCTCTTTTGCTGGCTGTGCCTGTCCCTGGAGCTGTGGCAGCTGGGAGATTTAAAACAGGGATTCAGGCACGTTCCCGCTGGAAAACTGGATCCAAGTTCCCATTTTTTGTTGGGAGTGGACACAGAGGTCCAGATAACTTCCTCCAAAGACAGCAACACCTCTGATCAGCAGCTCTTGTTTGTTCTTGCCCAGATTAGGGAATTCATTCACAGGGCTGCAGGAATGTCAGGCTGGAACATGTTAAACTCATTTCCTTTTCTTTCCTGTAGCCATCAACTCACCATGGATGAAGAAAATAATATCCAGGAATATCCTATCAACCTCCAGCCCCTGGAATCCAAAGTGAAAATGTGAGTAAGGAAAAGTGTTGGGTCTGCCTTGGAGTGCAGCTGGGGGTGTCCAATTCCTGAGCTGCAGGATCCACCCTGGATCCATCCTGGATTTCTGTGTCACTGGATAAAAGAGCTTCCGATTAGCAAATTGGAAAAGTTCTCTATGTTTAAGAATTTGGAGATGGGAAAATTGGGGTTGTTCAGCCTGGAAAAAAGAGAAGGTTCCAAGGTGACCAAATGGTGGCCTTCCAGTGCCTAAAGGGGCTCCAGAAGAGCTGGGGAGGGACTGGGGACAAGGGACAGAGGGACAGGACCCAGGGAATGGCTCCCAGTGCCAGAGGGCAGGGATGGATGGGAGATTGGGAATTGGGAATTCCTGGCTGGGATGGGATTCCAGAGCAGCTGTGGCTGCCCCTGGATCCCTGGCAGTGCCCAAGACCAGCTTGGATGGGGCTTGGAGCACCTGGGACAGTGGGAGGTGTCCCTGCCATGGCAGGGGTGGCACTGGATGGGATTTCCATTCCCTTCCCACCAAACCATCCTGGGCTGAACCACAGAATCACACGGATTCCCTTTGAACCAAGTTTCAAATGTTAAACATCAGTGTAGCACTCGTTTGGTCATTTCCTCTGTGTAACTCAATCATATTTGGGAATTGCTGGATTTTTTCCCTTGTGTGCAGAGAAGCCAGAGCAGGAAAGGGCAGCACGGAGCCTTTTCCGTGGCGATTTTCCCATTTAACATCAGTTCCCCAGGGATCCCCTGGCAGGAGCAGTGCTGGAAGTGCAGAATTCCTGCCCTGAGCTCGGGAGGAGCTGGATGTGCTCGGGAGGAGCGGGATGTGCTCGGGAGGAGCGGGATGTGCTCGGGAGGAGCGGGATGTGCTCGGGAGGAGCGGGATTTCCCCGGGAGGAGCGGGATGTGCCCGGGAGGAGCGGGATTTGCCCCGGAGTGG
>NW_005054309.1:10572803-10577181 GCF_000277835.1 Geospiza fortis | reverse complement strand
CGGGAGGAGCGGGATTTCCCCGGGAGGAGCGGGATGTGCTCGGGAGGAGCGGGATTTGCTCGGGAGGAACGGGATTTCCCCGGGAGGAGCGGGATGTGCTCGGGAGGAGCGGGATTTGCTCGGGAGGAACGGGATTTCCCCGGGAGGAGCGGGATGTGCTCGGGAGGAGCGGGATTTCCCCGGGAGGAGCGGGATTTCCCCGGGAGGCGGGCTCACGCTGACACCTAGCGCACCGCCGGCACGGGAAGGATGCGCAGCCCGGGGCTCCGGGAATGATCTCCGGACATCCAAACATCACCATCATGGAATCCTGGAACGGTCCGGGTTGGAAGGAACCTTCAAAGAATTTTTAGTCCAGCCCTGAGCAGGGATGGCTTCTATTAGGGCAGCTTGTCAGTCTGATTTGGGGTCTTTTTAGGGGTAGGAAATCTCCCCCCCACCACCAGCCTCATGGGGAAAAAATCCTTCCTTATATCCTAAATCAATGCTCTCTTTGAATTATAGAATAATTTTTGCTGTACATTACACGATACTGATACATTCCCCTGGGGTTAGTTATTCTAGAAGTCTTGATTTTGAATAATTAAACTTCCCCACATATTTATCAGAGTCCAAGATTCCTTTTGGATCCTCTCCTAGCATGGATCCTCCAGCCCTGGCACAGGAATTGCCTCCATCCAGAAAACTGCCTCACTTACAGGCCATTCAAATATTAATGCATATTAAAATATTAAAAGGACATGAAGTTTCAAATTAAAACCCAGTGTCTTTTAAGCTTTTAGTCATGCAGATAAAAGCCAGATAAAATAATCCATTTTCAGGGAACTATCTAAGAGGGTGATTATGACTTATGTTCAGTTCTATTCTCTGTGTTTGAAATAGAAATACATGTAAATATAAATACGTAAATACTGCTCATCCCAGTGAATAAACCCTCAATTGCTTAAAAATCCTACAAGGAGCTAATCCTGCAGAGAAGTTGTGGATGCTGGAATAGTTCCAGGCCAGGTTGGAGGGGGTTTGGAGCAACTTGGGATAATGGAAATTGCCCCTGCCCATGGCAGAGGATGGAGTGAGAGGACATTTTCCAACCTCAACCATTCTGGAATTCCATAATTCCATGATACTGCTCTGGCTCTCAAATTCCAGTTGTATCTGAATTATAATCTGAAATATGGGGTAAAAATAAGATGTAGATGGCTGTTAATTCCTTTAAATGGACAAAAGGATATTTTAATTTTGATAGTGGAATGTAGGAGAAATTCTGAGTTCTGGATGGCCTCAAGTGAAATCACTTCCATGGGTTTTGGGATTGGGTGGGACTCTGAGTAACGTGGTAAGAGTTTGGAACCAGATGATCTTTAAGGTCCTTTCCAACACAAACCACTCCAGAATTCTCTGCTTCTCCTTCAAAAATATCCTAAATTCTCCCAGTGGTGCCTTATACAAACCCTACAGAGATATTTCCACGCGATCCTTGCCCAGACAGGAAAACAAAACACAGGAACCCCCAACCCCAATGTTTTGAAACCCTTTGTTCCCTCAGCATCCAGCGAGCATGGCGTGAGCGCCTGCAGCGCCAGGACCTGTCCCCATCCCCGGAGCTACGGGACAAGGGCAGCCCGTCCTCAGCGTCCCCGACGTCCCCAGTGTCCCCAATGTCCCCAAGGTCGCCAGCCTCGGGCAAGATGAGCAGGTCTGTCAGCATGAACACCTTCTCCGACAGCAGCACCCCCGTGAGTCCGGCTGGAATTCCTCCTTCTTCCTTTCCTGGCTTCCTTTCTGGGGTTTGGGATAAGTGAAAGCTCAGCTGAGGGGTCACGGGGTTGGTAATGGGTTAAAAAGGGATTTTTAGGTGTCTCAAATGACCTCCAGGCAGAGATTCCTCTTGTAGGCTCCTCAGGATGTGTGACTGTGGGTATCAGACCAGGAATTCAGCAGGTTTTGGAGGAGCTCTTGCTGGTGAAAAGGTTCTTCCAAGTGGTCCTGTGTCCTGTGTGTTTAGGATATTGTGTTCCCAAAAACCCTCAAATTGTGGTGCTTTTTATGCAAAGAAATGTGGTTTCTTGGTTGATTTTTGGTTTTGTTTTGTTGGTTGATTTTTGAGACTAAAAGAGACTAAAAGAGGCTGAAAGAGACTTCAAGAATTTTATTATGGAGATAAAAATTAAGTTTGATTTTGGAATAAATATTCCACCTTGACCAGTGGCTGGAGGCTGTATTTCTCTCTTTAAGGCAACCCTAAATAAACCCCAAATACAGATCCCATTTCTGGAAGACAAACAGCTCTGTGACTGTCTCTGAATTGGGATTTTTAGGTCAATAAATAAATAAATACAGAATCTGGAGGCATTGCCTTCAGCTTTGTGACAGAAGACAGGATTTGAGGGAATTGCAGACTGGAGCTCATGGAATAATTCAGGAATTGCAGGACAGGGATTGCCCTGGTGTGTGGTGCAGGAAGTGTGTCCCTGCTCCTGAGGAGGGAACAGCTTGGTTGGATCCTCACTGCCAGTGGCTGTTGTCACTCCCAGGACAGCATTTGGTGAAATCTGAATCCCTACAAAAATCTGGGAATCATTGTAAGTGGTGTTCTTCAAGCTGAATAAATTTAATTCTGCCTCAAGATGCAAAGTTGGAGTGATTTTAATCTCGTGAAGCCCAAGGCACTGATCAAACAGAGCTTTTCCAGAAAAAAAATTCAGGAATTTTGGGGATAATTTGACTCTTTCCAGTGCTGACAAAAGTGTTCATCCAGGCCCAAAGTGAAGCTGTTTCCAGCAGGTTTATTTTGGGACACGGTGCTTGACAGAATTTAATAAAATATTCCTGAGGGCACTGATTTATTTTCAGCTGGGAGCTGGAGAACAGGAGGATAAAGTGGGCTGGAATATTGGCTTAGACACTGATTTTTCATGGATTCAAGGGGTTTGGTTCCTTTAATTCGAGGAATAAATGAGGATATAAATGTTTATCTGCCACTGGAATCTGCTTCCACCAGAGGTCCCTCGTACCCTGCGCAGGGACACTCCTGGCTGCTCCAGAGTTTCTGCAGCACTGATCTCGTTTGGAAAATGACACTTTGGGATGTTTGGGAGCTCAGGAAGGGCAGCTGGGAGTTCTGTATTTGTGGGGAGAAAGTGATGCCTCCATCTCTGAGGTTTTGTGGGGTGCCACAAGGGGTTCCCCAAGGAGAGAACTGATGGAAGAGGTGCAGTGTCAGAGCTTGAGGGATGGGATGGGAATTGGAGAATTCTTGTTTGGCTGCTGCTTTGTGGCAAAGAAAGGTTTGTGTGTGTATAGCACAAACAGTTTTTTAACTGTTGGAAAAGATCTGTTATTGATCACTGTTCAGATTATGGTATGAGGAGCATACAGCTGGAGCTGTGTTGTCTTTACTTGCTTTTGTTTTCCTTGCGCATGTTAATTTTTGCCAAAAATAAATTAGAAGACAGATGTATAACAGATTTGAAATAACATTCTTCCTTGTAAATATTTTAATTTTTGCTACCGTGTAGAAAAGTGCCAAAACTTTCCTTCCTAGACGGGTTTCTGCTTTTTCCTCCAAAATCACGGAATGGTTTGTGTTGAAAGGGACCTTCAAGCTCATCCCATCCCACCCCTGCCATGGCAGGGACACCTTCCACCGTCCCCAGGCTGCTCCAGCCCCAATATCCAGCCTGGCCTTGGGCACTGCCAGGGATCCAGGGGCAGCCACAGCTGCTCTGGGCACTCTGTGCCAGGGCCTGCCCACCCTCCCAGGGTCAGAAATTCCTTGCCAATATCCCATCTAAATTCCCCTCCTTCAGCCTGAAGCCATCCCCTTGTTCTGTCTCTCCAGGCCCCAGTGAAGTGTCTCTATGTCTTCCTTGTATCCCCATTCGGATTCTGGAAGGAACTCTGAGCTCTGCACAAATTTCCTCTTCTCCAGGCTGACAAACCCCAACTTTCCCAGCCCATCTCCACGGGGGAAGATCTCCAGTCCCCTTATCAACATCATGGCCAGTTCTGGGCTTGCTCCAGCAGTTCTGCGTCCTTCTTACTGTGGGGACAGCAGACGCGGGTGCAGCACTGCAGGCGGGTCTCAGGAAGAACTCCGTGTCCAGGGGATGTGTCAGCCCGGTTCCCAGGAACCATTCCATGTCCAGGGGGATGTGTCAGCCCGGTTCCCAGGAACCATTCCATGTCCAGGGGGATGTGTCAGCCCGGTTCCCAGGAACCATTCCATGTCCAGGGGGATGTGTCAGCCCGGTTCCCAGGAACCATTCCATGTCCAGGGGGATGTGTCAGCCCGGTTCCCAGGAACCATTCCATGTCCAGGGGGATGTGTCAGCCCCGCTCCAGGAACCATTCCATGTCCAGGGGGATGTGTCAGCCC
>NW_005054309.1:10546850-10572582 GCF_000277835.1 Geospiza fortis | reverse complement strand
GGACAGCGGCCGGGATCTCCCGCTCCTGGCCCGGGACTCGGGGCACGCTGTCCTTCAGTGCGGATCTTACCCCAGCCCCGTCACTCCTGACCTCCCATCGTGGCAAAGCACCTCTTTTCCTCTCCTAAAAATCACTGGGATGCTCACGAGAATGGCAGGAACTGATTCTGTAAAATTCTCATTCTTTTGCTTGAGCCCAGCACTCCAATAGGCAACTTCCTCCCAAGAAATGGTTTTTTAGAGATGTTACCACACAAAAGCTGCTTTTACAAACAGGAATGGCTATTTCCCCACCCTTTCTCCATCGGTTGATGCCACAGAAATATCCCATGGGGAAAGGGCCAGGATGGAACTCCTCTGGCCCAACCCCCAGTTTGTTTGTCCTTCCTGCCCCATGGGTACCTTCAAAGCTGGGACTTTCCTCAGTGATTTATTAAAGTTTGGTTCCAAAACAGAACAAAATCTCTCTGCAGCCTTGGTGTGTTGCTAGGTCTCCCAGCAGAATCCCATTTTCCCACTGGTGTCTGTGACATTCCCAGATGGGTTTTGCACCCGCAGGAGCAATGGGAAGTTGAGGGAGAGGGAAAATCAATGTATGGGAGGCAGTGAAATCCTAACAAGCAGTGGGGTGTTAACATGGGAACATTCCCTCTTTCCTGTGAGCCTGAATTCCCAAATCTGTGAGCAGCAGAGAGGGAACCATCTGATAAATATTTACAATGTGATTTCTATATAATGTAAAAATGCAAATCCTAGCTCTTGAGCAGCGTGGATGGAAACATAATTAAAGATGAGGGAGACAAATCCAACTGAGATGAAAAGGCCTTAATTAGAAATCAAATATTTGATGGATTGGGGAGAAACATTAACGCTGATGTGGCTGTCAGATAACACTTGGAATGAATGGAACATGGAAAAAAATGCTGTTTTCAATCCCTCCCATTGGCTTTGGATAATGTCAGTTCTAAATGTCAGCAGGGAATTCAAAGTGCTGTGGCCTAACGTGGAATTTGTCTTCTAAGTGGGCTTTTTGTGGAGAAATAGTTGTTGAGTTTGTGTTTATTTGTGTACATAACCATCCCCAGTGATTACCCAAGTTTGAATCCCTTACAAATATTATCCCATGGGTTTTGAACTGCTGGGATACAAAAGGACCCTCTTGATCCTTTCTGCTGGTGGGAGCAGAACACCAACAATTTCTTCTTTTTTATCTTGCGTGCATTGAAGGTTGGGTATTGATGTGATTATTGATGTCAATTTGAGCCTTGTGGTTTAGCAGCAGCAAAATCAATCCAGAAATGCTCTTGGTTGATGATAAAACCTCTGATAAAACATTTCTGATGATGTTTCTGGGGGAATATTTGGCTGCTTGAGACACTTGAGAACAGTTTTTTGGGTTCTGGGGTGGGTTTAGCTCTGTGAAGGTTCACAGCAAGATGGCTCTGGTGGGTATCAATGAGAGGTCTCAAAAATAGTTTTACTTATGTCCCACTTCAGGAAATTTGGCTGAATCCTTTATAAATCCTTTCTAAGACAATTCTATTTACAATATCTCATTTATTCCCACAGCAGGGAAATTCCTCTGCCTGCCTTTTACAAAGCCAGGCCCCAAAATGAAAATAATATTAAAGAAGACTTTAATGCTTAATTAAGCTGGGGGGTGCAGAGCAGATTTGCACCATCACAGGAAGTTCTTGGGGGGGTTCTCTCCAGCCCTGTGACAGCACACTGAAAATCCAGAATTTCCTTTGTCTGAGGAACTTCCAGAGGGCAGGGACAGATTTTCAGAATTCTATTTTCGTGGGACCACAAAAGAGGGGAAAATGTACGAAATTTAAGTAATGGACAATAAAGTCATGATTAGACCAGGAGGAATTAGATGTATAAAGTATATTTAATAGAAGCTTACTGGGATGGAGAGAAAATCCAATGGAAATTGCCCCATCCTGAGCCATTAAATTATTTTAGTGGCTCTATCACCACTGAAATGTGGCAGCAGCACTTTAATGGGGTCTATTACAGAACAGTGGATCTTTCCAAATATATCCAGATCATCTCCTTCCAAAGGGCAGAGTATTGATTTCTGCTCATAAAATGAATTTTCAGAGTAAATACACCAGAAAAGTACATTTTTGTGGGAATAAATATGATTTTAGCTATTTTACTGCTTGGAATTTAGGCAAATAATAATCATTATTCTGGCTTTTGGGAGATTCTGACTCTGTTTCAATAACTCCATTTTTTGAGGCAATTTTCTACCTGTGAAATTACTTCTTAGGGTCAGCTAAAGGTCATTAAGAAGACATAAATGACATTTTAGGGAAGTATTTAAGGAAAAAGCTGTATTTTCTTTGGGGATTTTTTCAAGGGAGTGAAAATTTCCACTGGGGGTAAAAAAAGCCATTTTAATTTTAACAAAGAACCAAGGTGAGCAGCAGAGAGGTGTCCTGGTGGTGGTGGTTCATGTCCCACCTGCTCTGCCCATCCTGGAGCTGAGCCCAATCACGGGTGATGCTTTTGGGAGGAAGGTTGGGCAGCTTTGCTCCTCAACAAGCACCTCCCTAAACCCAGTTTTAATGGACATTCCCACACTGCAGTTATTGAGGATTTCAACAAAACCTGATTGAATCCTGTGTTAATGGAGATTGCCATGCTGGAGTTATTCAGGTCTCCAGATTTTCTCCCAAGCCCATCTCTCATACCGATAATTTTTGGCAAAGCCACCCTTCAGCAAAGGCCTTTAACAGATCTAAGTCCAAAGGGGACTCTGGGGTTTATTCTGGATTATTCATTGCTTCCATGATTTGTTTGATTGCATCACTTTGTTCTCCCTGTTTTAACTTCTGCTGCTCTTTCTCCCTTTCGTTTAAAGTATCAGCCTTCATGAGCCCCAAAACTGCCCAAAGTTCCTCTGTCCTACCCATGTAACAGTGAATTTTGGAGGGTTTCCTGTTTCCCAGGCTCTTCTTTCCAGTAAGATTTGTTTAGCAGCACCAGGATCACCTCAGACCCCACTTGTGTCCTCATCCCTTGGACTGTGCTTTACACTTTCCTTCACTGGTGACTCCTGAAATTTTGACTTTATTTTGCCCTTCTTTGCTGACACTGAATTAAATATTTTTCCTCCCATTGTCCAGGGCAGGAAAATGCTGGGAGCTGAGCAGTTCCCACCTGGGAACACCAGGGGCAGAGGTGAACTGTGGAATATTCCTGTGGTTTATTTTATTGGACATTTTCCTGCTGTTCTGATAACGCATTCCCCACACCCTGTGTACACCAGCTCTTCATTATTTGAAAATTTAGCAGCTCTTGTTTTTCCAACTAAGCCCTTGTTTCCAGTAGCTAATTAAGGCACTGTTTAATTGCATTAATTCCTCTCACTCCGAGCCTGAGCGTGGAGCTTGCTCCAATCGCGTCAGCAGCCAGGCTTTGGCTTTTCCAAGGTGTTTAAAATTCCGTCACTGTTCCAATAAACCTCAGCCAGTGGATTATTTCTCATGGACAGACAGTCCATCCTTCTCCTGGGGGTTTTATGGACAGAGTGTGTAAAATGATAACACAATGAATGGGCCACTTGCCATCCTCTATCAGCTGCTTAAATCAGCTGCTCCAGACAGGAATTCAATATGGGAGAAGCTGTTCCAAATGGATTTTTCAGGTACAAGGCACAACAAGGAATTTCAGGAGTATTCTTGATCCATTGGCACTGAGATAGCTTTAAAGACATTTATGGGCCTTCAATAAAGATGCTTTCAAAACATCTTCAGAATAATAAAATCGCTTTGGTGCTCTGAGGAGCTCAGAAGAAAATCAAATTATTGTTAGATTTGATTATGTCAGTGTCCAGAAATCCCAGATATTGGATAAAATCCGCTGAGAAGCAAAAGGAGAATCTCATTCAGGGAGGGAAAGGAAGAGATGGTTTTGCATGCAGGAATTTAATATTCTCCTGTAATTTTATTTTTATGTAAATTATGTAAATTAGATGAAGATGTCATAATATTTCCCATGCTGAATTCATGCTATTTATGAACACTGCAGTGCCTGTTTCCCCCTCTCCTGTAAAAACCTGCTGTGCTTCCCAGAATGCCAGGGATTTATCTCATCTCCTGTGTTTAATTTTGCAAAATTGGGATGCAAACTTAAATATGAAATCTTGAAGCCAAATTTCAGCAGCAGATTTCCTACCTCGAAGGAAATGGAAAGGGAATATGGAGGTTCCATGGAGAATCCAGTATTTTTAGTCCAGAGCTGTGTTTTTTGGGATGTAGAGAAATGAAAATAGGCTGCCCAGGCAAGTGGTGGATTCATGGATTCACCATCCCTGGAAGGGTCCCAAAAATGTGTGCAGGTGGCACCTGAGGACATTATTTAGTGGTGAATGTGGGTTGATCTTGTCTTTTCCAACCTCTGTGATTCCATGAAATTCTGGCCTTGGTGTCCCTCCCAAGACTGGGAATCTTGCTGTGGCTTCCTGGCCTCTTGGGGCCCATTTTGATGTTTCTCTTCCTGGCCAAATATTTCGTGGGTTTTCTTCCAAAATCATTCTAAATTCACTTTTTGGGGGGGAGTTCCATGGGTGGCCGTCGGGCAGGGCTGGGCTGGGCCCCCATTTCTGGGGGAAGAAAGTGGAAGAAAAGCCCTAAACCATTGACTGAGCCCTAAATCTCCTCTAGAACAACACTGAGGCTCAGAGGAGCTTGGAATTTGCACAACCAAACCCCACTCTGGCTTTTCCATGTCCCAGCTCCCATTCCATGCCTTTAATCCTGATACACTTCTTTGTTAAGGCCACCTGCAGGAACTCCTTCATTCCCTCTGAATGGAACAGATTCTTTGCTGCTTCTTGTCCCAAAAGAAAGGGAATTGGACAACTTTGTGCCTGGATTGTGACCTTTCCCTAAGGATTCTTGCTCCTTCTTGGAGAAATCTTTGGGAGGGCACTGATTCAGGCAAACCTGAGCCTGACTCATCACATCATCAGAAATCCCCAAACCCTCGATGCTGTAAAAATATCCCAGAGTTCCTTAACTCGTTTTCCAGGAGGAGTTTAATGATCCAGAAAATTAAGAATATTCACATTTTTTTTCCCAGCGAGGAGATATTTTAATTCCAAATGTTCCCACTTAATTTCCCTCAGAGCATAAACTCAGACCTTCCGTGGCAATGCCTTTTCAGCTGTCCTTGTTTTCGGGATTTATCTTCTCCATGCTTTCATTTTAAACCCTGCTCTTTGACACCAGAAAAGAATTATTTCATTTATTAAAGGCTGTGCCCACCATGAGATAATCATGGCAAGGAAATGAGAGGCTGTCACTGACTCCTCTCTCCATGGAAAAGGAATTGCAGAGCTCCTGGCTGTCAATGGATGCATTTTCCAGCAGCACTGAAGGGCTTTATTTGCCTTTTTACAGCACCACTGTCCTTTGTTTCCAGCCTTTGCCCCACAGTGGAACTTTGTCTGCTGCAAGAGTTGATGCCAGTGGTAAAAAAGGTCCTAAAAACTCATGGAATTTCTTTTGGGATACATGAGCCTCAGTAAATATTTTATTGCAACAATAGAAGCATGAAGAGAGGGAAGGTTGGAGGAGAGTCTTGCTTAGAGTGTGACAGAACAAATCAGGTTGGGCCAGGTTTAGTTCAGGTAAATCTGGGTTTACTCACAAACTGAGGCACTTCCAAGAGGGATTTTTTTTAATGTGTAAGTATAAACTTTATTAAATGGATTTTTTTTAAAAGTTGAATTAAAAGTATTTTTTAGCATAACCTGATGTTGGGGCTTTCCCACTTAATTAGGGCTGAACAGGAAGTTGAGTATGAGATTGGTTGATGGTGTGTTTACCCTTTAACAGTTAATTTTAGTGCCTTCTCCATGGAGCAGCCAAACCAGTGGGAATGAGCTGTGTTTGTAATTCCAGCACTGGTCTGGCTGCAGGGCTGGACGTTCTGGATTGATCCATGTCAGAAACTTGGATGCCTAAAAGTGAACTCCCAATGCCTTGGAGTTTTTGCTCCTCCTGTGTTCTCCTAGAATTCCAGGATGATTTGGGTGGGAAGGGACCTTAAATGCCATCCCACCCCATGCCCTGGGCAGGGACACCTCCCTCTGTCCCAGGGTGCTCCCAGCCCTGCCTTGGACTCTCCCAGGGATGGGGAAGGTGTCCCAAAACGTTGTTTATTTCCTTGGTTAAATCAGTGCTGGAGATCAATTGAATTCCTATGGAATTTCATTCAAAACATGGAAATTACCTGAGGTTTTGGGAATTCACCTTGATGTAAATGGGAAATGTAGCTATATCCTAATATAAATATTTCCATATATGAAGTAATTTATAATTGCACGATCCAGATGTTTTCCTGTTCCATAAAACCTGGATGGGCACGTGTAAAACACAAATATCCAGCATCCATCTGGTATCCATCTGCATCCCAGCTCCTGGATCCCTTGGCACAGGGATGCTGTGGCATCAATCCCTAAATGAGGCTCTCCCTGCCTCCATAATTTGGGGATTTATCAGAGCAGCCTGACTTTTCCCACTGACTGATAACTCAACTTCCTCCCCCTCAGCACCTCCATTAAACATGGGAAAGCTTTGCTTGGTCATTAGGACAAAGAATCCAGGATTGGAAATCATTGCTTATTAAATATTTCCAAAAAAAAAAAGGCTGAATTTTTAAATGTAGCTGGTTTGGAAGATCAGCAGATGGAGAAGGAGCAGAGAACCTCTCCTGATCACAACCTGGAAAAATGTTTCCACAGTGACACTAAAATCTTAATAACCTGCCAAAGGCTCTGCTCAGGAGAGGTTTGGGATGAAAAATAGCTCCAAGATTTCCAGCTGAACAATGCTGGGTTCATTAAGCATCCATCAAAACACAAAGTGAAAGTTAATTTACCTCAAGTCTTGCTCCTGAGCAAAGCCAGGGCCTACTTTTTAATTTTCCAGGAGAAAATTGGACATTTCAGCCATGGCTTTCTGAGCCCAAATTTGTGAGGAGGAAAATCCCAGTGGGGAGAGATTGGGAGTGATCAAGTACTTGAAGGTGCTGTTAAATCTCCAATAATTGTTACCTCAACACAAGAACAGGGAAAAAACTAAAGAAGTAAAACCAGAGCCTAATTAACCTGACAGATTAATTACACCCTCGGGAAAATTTGGACAATTGGATCAGGAAAAACTGAATTGGTTTTTGACAATCTGATCAGGAGAAATTGAAATTTCCTGGGGCTTAGGAGAGCCTGGACACCCAATTTTTTCAATTTTGGGTGGCCTTCAAACAATCAGACAAATAGGAGCTGCCCAGGGCATTTTCTCCCAAAATATGAAATCCATGCCTTTTCCTCTCATCGATGGTGTCCCAAACTTTGCATTTTTCCCCACCACTGCAGGTTGCTGTTACTTTATTTTGGGGGAGCTGACATGGTTACAGAAATAGTTTTGGGTTTTTAAAGAGGTTTTTTTGTTAGCTTTGTCTAAAACAGGGCCCTGTGGAAGGAAAGGGGAATTTGAGTTCTGCCTTCCACACAATCCATCCTACCTTTAAGGGCAGAACTGGTTATGGAGACAGGCAGGACAATATTTTCTCCTGCTTTAAAGGCCTGTGAGTTAGCCAGAGTTTTCTGGGGAGCCATGTCAACATAAGGAATGTGGGGACGCCCTTTAAGGAGTTTATTGGAGCTGTTATGCATTTAAATTGTCCCATTAGGGGGCCATGCTCCCCTGGCTGCCAATACAGATCAGCCTCAGGAGAGCTATGCAGGCTCTTCCAGGAATTATTCCTGCTATTTCCCACTTTAATGGGTTGCTTATTTTAGGAAAACAATGATTTTCTCCAAATGAGGCAGCCTGAAGTTTAACCTTTGTGGGCAGATGTTTATTTGCTGTGATGTTCTTATCTCTAATCACAGATTTATTCAATAAATGAGTTTGTAACAACATGATCAGGCCCTGCATGGATCCAGATTCCTGCATTCCTCCTCAATTTCTCCATTCCCTGCTCCTTCCAAACCAACAGGAACCCCAAAGAGACAGTTAAAAAACCAGAGGTGGGGACACAACAATTCCCTGCAGTAAATGAACAGTAAAAGCTAAAATAGAAACTTTAATGAATACCCATAACACTCAGCTCTGCTTCACTTCTAAGGGAATGAGAGAATTTAAATAGAAAATTGGATATTTAAAATAACCTTAAAAATATGAATACTTGGATCAACTCTTTTTTTTAATACAAATAAAAATAGGTTGATAAACCTATTTTAACTTATTTTCTAAATAAACCTACAAAGAAAGGTGGGGAGGAAGAGTGAAAATATTTATATGAAGGGTTAAGACATTTCCATTGGCATTTACCTTTAATTTTCAGATTAATTTTCTTCCCAGGGTTGTGATTTCACTGGCATGGAAGTTGGGTGTTAAATCAGGATCCTGCTTTCAATCCTTCCCCCTTCAATTATCCAGCAGTTGTCTGCCAGGGAGCTGATGGAATTAATGAGGGATTATTACAATTTTCTAGATTTGAGACATTAGACAACAACCCCACCCTCTGCCCCCAGGAGATCTGACTTTTATTAACAATTCCTAGAAAAGACTGACACTGGGAAGCTGCAAATCCAGCTGCAAATCCTCTTCCCAGGAACAGGATCAAGGAAAAAGTGTGGAACTCAAATAAATTTATTTTCCCACCAATCTGCCAGATCTCATTTGAAAAGTTTCTGTGCCTCTCACTATTTTGGCTGACAGGAGTTGGAGAAATGGAAACCAGCAAAGAAAACTGGCAGTTTTCCCCTCTCCAGTGATAAAAAGTCATTCAGCAATGCTGCTCTAAAAAGTTCTTCATTAAATTGTCTGCTGCTGCCACCTCGTAGTTTGGGATCCAGGAGATTCTGGCCAGAGTTTGTGCTGCCATTGGATTTTTTTAGTGTTTGCTGGGAGGAGAATTTACCCTGGAGCTGTTGTTCCTGGGCTGGGAGCAATGGGATGAGAGGAGCCTTGAAATCCTAGATTTTTATTGATCCCAGCCCAGCTGTGTCCAGATGTGGGACTGGAGCACCCTCAAGGTGTCCATGGCTAGATTTGTTCCTGTGGCCCAGGGCTTAGCAATGTTTTTGTAGTGGAAAATAAAACAGGGTTTAAAAAAAGCTTAAAATTAAAAAGAAAATTCAAAACAATTAAATCTTTACAAATTTAAATAATTTTTTAAAAAACAAAATATTTTAAGAAATCAAATTTTAAAAATGTAAAATAATTTAGGAATTTAGAAAGTGTCACCCCAGTTAAGAACTTTTGGGATCAAGTTGCAGGTTTAATGCTGAGAGTTGTCCTCAGATCAAAGCTGAGGGGGCCTTTTTGGTTCTGGTCTCCACCAATTTCACTCAGCCCTTCAATTCCCTGAACTGAAATGCAGAAAATTACACAAAGGAATTATTGGTGCTAAAAATCCTCATTTTCAAAGCCAGGAATTGCTTCTTCCCAGCTGGATTTGTCCTTAGGGAGCAGAATTTGGGACCAGAGCTGCCCCTGTGGCACAGATCAAAGGGAATTTAGGGTGCTGCTGTGAGACCCTCCAGGAAACCCTGCAGGGAATGTGCTTTGGAGATGGGTTCTGAGGGGTGATTTATTTTCCACACCAATTCCTGCTTTGGGAATGGCTCCATGGCACCTGTGGTCCCTGAGCAATTCCCGGCGCTGGTTTTCCTCCTGCCCCTGGGAAAATCCCAGCCGGGGTGGATCCCAAACCTCCCCTTTGCTCCGGGGTTCAGCCCCGTCATTCCCAATCTGCTCATCCATAAACCCGCACTCCAGGCAGTGAAGAGTTCTCCCAAACCCATGAATAAATCCCTAATTTTGCTCTGTCACCGCTGCCGAGTGATGTCACCGCAAAAATGCAAATTAACTCCTGGAAATAAAGCTGACTCCGCTTTTCTGAGCTCACCTGAGCCCCCCCAACCCAAATTTATCCCTTTGCCGGAGCCCAAAATCCCAAGATGCGATTGTTGTCCCAGCCGGAATTTGCATTTCCAGGAGGGATTTCTTTTGTCTCCCAGCGCTGATTTTATTGTCCTCGCTGATAATCTCTTGATTAGCCTCCCATCAGCGCTAATCACTTGTTTCCTCCTGATCGGGGAGCCTGACAAATAAATACGGGATGGGAAATAAATTAGGAGCAGGAGGTTGGGAATATCCGTGTTCATTCCAGAGGCACCAGAAAAGCACAGCCCTGTGACTCCAGGAATAAATTAATTATTGAGGGCTGATTTCAACCACCTCATGGATATAAATGGAGATAAAATCCCACTTTTGGTGTCTAATAGGGATTGAAATGTGTGCTGAAAGGTTGGGATTGCAGGAAGGGATGGCTGGGCTCTCCACATTCCCTGTGCTCCCACATGTTCTCCAAAACAGGGAGAGCCTGGAGCTCTTCCTAACCCACCACTCCAGGATATCCCAAGCTCAGGAACCTGGGCCAGGAGGGTGGGAACACCCAGTGCTCATTCCAGAGACACCAGGAGAGGAACATCCCTGTGCCTCCAGGAGTGAATTCATTACCCAGGGCTGATTTCAGCCGCCTCATGGATACCAACGGATATAAAATCCCATTTTTCATGTAAAATAGGGATTGAAATGTGTGCTGAAAGGCTGGGATTGCAGGAAAGGATGGCTGAGCTCTCCTCATTCCCTCCTCTCCTGCCTGAGCCACTCATCCCCATCCCTCCCTCCCTCCCTGGAACATTAGGAAAGTAAAGAAAGCTGAATAAATGAAAAGCCCTGTGAATTATTTATCCCTCTGGAGCTGGCTCTTCCCAGCTTTTCCAGAGCCCTCCCTCCCCCTCTGCAGCTCAGCTCTGCTTCAGGTTTATTTTGAATCATCCAAGGTTTCGTTCCAATTTGAATTCTCCCCTGTTAATTAATAATTAATGGCCTCACTTGCTCTGGAATCTCTTTTTTCCAAGCAGGGATTCAGGGAAGGGGAACCAGGCTGATCCTGCCCTGCTCAGGCTCCACCACTGCCCAGGTGGGAAATAAATTCAGTTTTTAACTTAAAGTTGTAATTTTTTAACTTCTTGCTGGATTTTCCCCCACTTTTTGCAGTATCTTCCCAACTTTTTGGTGCGTTTTCCCCCTTTTTGCTGTATTTTTCCTGTCACTGTGTTCCTACATTGTGGACACTTCCCTGGCTTTTTTTCCTGTCTGCTCAATTTCTTCCCTTTAATCTCATTTTTTGGGGGTTTTTCCTCCAATTTTTGCCTTCTGTGCCACCACCCCCACTGATTTTTTTTTCTTTTTTTAATAAAAATGTTCACCTTATTTTTTGCACTTTCCTCCATTCTCTCTGGGTGTTTTTCACTCCAGCTTTGCTCAGGAGGCTTTCCCCCAACCTGCCCCTGCTGGAGGTATTTTACAGCCAAAATATCTTGATGATCTTTCCATATTTCCAACAGCAGATGGACCTAGAATGCCAAATTCTGGGATTTCCTCCCTTTTTTTTTCCCTGGGATTTATTTGCTTTGGTTTTGTTTGAGCTGGGCATAGTTTAATCCTTGAAAATGAAAAATTCTCTCTTGAACATTCCTCACCTTTTTTTCTTTAAACCTTGAAGGAATTTTTTGCCTTGTGGCTCTTCCTGGGAGGAATCCCCTGAGGATTAATACATCCCTGAGGACCTGCAATGGGAAAAAAGATGGAAAATAAATATGGTTTTATTTTAATTTTTTTTTTCCTGGGGGAAACTTGCAGGGAGTACTTTGTGTCCATTTTCCAGCTGCGCTGATCCATGAAAAATTAAAATTTACCTAAAGAAAGGCTCAAGGAGGGCACTGAGGACGCCTCTCCTGAGATTCTCCTGCTCCAAGTGTCAGCCTGGATTTCCTGTCAGGATGCAGAACATCCTAACAGCTGCTCCTGGAACCTTCACAGCTCCTTTTAGGTTGTTAAGAAAGGGAATTTTGAAAGTCATGTCAGGTTATTTAAGGAAATAAACCCTGATGGGGGTGAGGTTTCCAAGCTTCCTTATGGAAAAGTGAATTATGACAAGAATTATGGAATTTAGAAGGCAGAATGGAATTAAGGCTTGGAAAGGTTGGAATTTTGGTTTGGGGTTGCTTTATTTGTGGTTTGACTCAGAAAAAGAGGGAATTTTTCCTGCCTTTTCCCACC
Organism: Geospiza fortis; assembly: GCF_000277835.1. NCBI lineage: Eukaryota > Metazoa > Chordata > Aves > Passeriformes > Thraupidae > Geospiza > Geospiza fortis. The sequence goes on along the minus strand of NW_005054309.1, from coordinate 10,560,427 downwards.
TTCCATAGAGCTTGTGGAAAGGAGAAGCTCATGGACAGATTTCAGGGGTTGGTGCTTGGAAATGAATCCCCATTTTTGAACTTCCTGCAATTTTCTTGCTGCTAGAAACATTCCCATTTCTTTCTTGGATGATCTCTACATTTCTGTGACAATGAAATGTAAAACCTTCCCACTATCCCAGGGTGCTCCAACCTGACCTTGGACACTCCCAGCCATTGGGCATCCTTGGGAAAACCCACTCCAGAATCCCAGGAGAAATTCCTTCCCAATGTCCCATCCATCCCTCCGTCCTTGTGAAGCCATTCCCCTTTCCCTGCCCTTTTCCAAGGCATGTGTTCACGGTGTGGGAATGGCAAGAGGAAGGAGGAATCAGGGATGTGTTTGTTTGTGCTCCAATCTCATAAGGAATTAGCAGAAACCCATTAGGGAAAACCCTAATCCCATATTGGAAAGGGGGGATTAAGGGACCCAAGGAACTGTCCATGCCTGCAGTTGTAGCACATCATGAACAGGTCATTAACTAATTAATTCTGAGGGAGTCGGGGACAAACTGGTCCTGGCTAAAGGGGCGAAGATCTGAGAGAAGAGAAGCAGATTTGTATGGACAGAACACAAGGTCCTGCTCCCACAGCCCCCTTTAAATCCCCTTGTGAGAAGCCAATTTCCTTTTATTTTCTGGTTTTGTCCCTTTTACCCCGGGCCCAGCCCGTGTTTTGTCCCTTGTGCCCTGGCCCCGGCCCGTTTTTATCCCTTTCACCCCAGGCCCAGCCCGTGTTTTTATCCCTTTTGCCCCGGGCCCAGCCCGTGTTTTATCCCTTCTGCCCCGGCCTGTGTTTTGTCCCTTTTACCCTGGCCCCGGCCCGTGTTTTGTCCTTTTTGCCCTGCCTGCTTTTCAGCTCTTCGTCCCACACGGCCGACGCCGCTTTCCCTCATGACTGTCCCGGCTCTCCCTTATGGCTGTCTGTTCTGTTTCTCCCTCACGGCTGTCCCGGCTCTCCCTCACGGCTGTCTGTTCTGTTTCTCCCTCACGGCTGTCCCGGCTCTCCCTCACGGCTGTCTGTTCTGTTTCTCCCTCACGGCTGTCCCGGCTCTCCCTCACTTCTGTCCTCCCTCCCCGTGTCCCTCCTGCTTCGCCCCGCTCCTTGCCCCAGCCCCCAGCGTCCAGCCCTGCCCGTCCCCCATCCAGAGCACTGCCCACACCCTGTGTCGGCCGCGGTCCCTCCCGTGTCCCTCGAGTGTCCCCTCACCTGTGTCCGCCGCCTCAGGAGCCATCCCGGGCCGGCAGCGAGCACAGCCCCGGCCCGCCGCTGCTACCGCGCTTTTCCCTCTGCCTCCTCTCGCTCTCTCCCTCCCATCTTCCTCCCCTTTGCTCTGCCTTTTCTGCCCCTCTTTAGTAGGGTAAGTTCTTTATATTTGGTTTTTTTAACGCCCTGCTTTCCCTCTGCCTCCTCTCTCTCTCCCTCCCATCTTTCTCCCCTCGCTCTGTCTTTTCTACCCCTCTATAGTAGGGTAACTCCTTTTTATTTTGGTTTTTTAACGGCCACTTTTCCCTCTATCTCCTCTCTCTCTCTCCTTCCCATCTTCTTCCCCCTTGCTCTGCCTTTTCTATCCCCCTTTAGTAGGGTAACTCCTTTTTATTTTGGTTTTATTTCGTCACCAATAAACGGTTCTCAGATGTGATGTTTGCCTCGTTCAGGTTAATTTTGGTGCTGTTTTTAAAAGAGTTCCTCGCAGCTCCCACAGTGGAACGTGACACCCTCCAGGTGGATCAGGATGCAGCTCCCAGCAATGCTGGATTTAGGGATTTATTATTTTTTTTCCCCCAGGTGAAATCAGGTATTTTCAAATCCCACTAAATTCTGAGAGTTCCCAATCCCAAAGCTGGCTCCTGCTCCAGCCAATGACAGCCCATCCCAAAGTGCAGCTTCATGTTCTTGTCCATAGAGAAAATATTTCCAATATTCTTTTCTTTGCAAAATCCATTTAAAAAAAAGGATTTTGTTGGAATTGTTCTGTTCTTATTTTGGATAAACTGGAGCTGCAGGAGCCTGGGAACTCCATGCTGGGATAGCTCGGGATACCCTTCACTCTTCCCCTCTCAGGCACAGCCCAGGGTAGCAACAAGCCCACCTTAAATATGGAAAATAATCCAGGGGATAACAAACGCAAGGAATTGAGGCTGGGAATTCATTGGCTGGAGTTCCCTGCTGCTGGAATGCCATTTATTCAGCCAACAGGGCAGGAATTCCAACTTTTCCAGCCCTTCCAGGGGGAAGTGTTAGTGATGAGCTAACTGCTCATCCCACTTCCAATGGAAAGGAGTTTTCCATGGGAACGAGCGGATTTTGGGGTTTGGCCACGGTGGAGCAGCTTAATTTCCATTCCAACCGGAATCTGAATTCCATGAGGAAGGAAAAAAGATCCTCTGGACACTTTAATCCCTTTCCAGACCTTGGAGCAGGTCTGGGATTGCCACAAGGAGCGAAATTCCAGGGACAAATCCCGGTGGGAGCCACAGGGATGCAGCCAGCAGGCACCACGGGGAGCAGAGCCCGGCCTGGCCACCACCCTCAACACCAGCAGGATTTGCCGCCAGCATTCCTTAAAAAGGATAATCCCACAGTTTTTCCTGGAATTCCCAGCACGGATTTTCCTTGCTCCGGGTTTTTCCTTGCATTGCTGGATGCCTCCCCTGCATTCCGTGCCCAGGCAGGCTGGGAAGTGCTGCCAGGACCAGGAGCTCCGGCTGGATCCAGCCCTGCTATCCCTGTTCCCGGAGCTGTTCCTGGGCTCATTCCCACCGGGAAGGGTGAGCCAGGGGCTGGAGACTCTGGTTTGATCTGGGAAATCCCAGGAATGCTGCTGAACACCTCCAGGATGGCGTGAGTTTGGAAGCAGAGGGGAAAACAACCCCAAAAGGATAAGAAGTCACGGCATATTAATGCTTGGAATTGTCTGCTGGAGCAGCACGGGAGGAGGATGAATAATTCAAGGCAGCCAGGATTTCCCTGGCAAGGTCGAGCCTTGTGAAGGGGAGGATTTTTGGAGAGAGCAGCATCCCGCTTTCCTCGGGAAGAGATCTCCCTCCACCGCGGGGGTCACGGCGGCTCCAGGAGCCCTCTGGATTTTGGGAGATCCTTTTGGAAGCGGCTCCGCGGGCGGGACGCAGAGCTCCGCTGGATCGCGGATGCCGGAGGAATTCAAAGTGGATTTTTCAACTCCACGGGCGAATCCCAGAGGAATGGGCAGCGGGAAGGGGAAGGGGGGAGTGCAGCTGTAGCGGGGCTCGGGATCCCGACATCCCAATCCCCGGGATTGCCCCAAAATGCCCTGAGAGGAGCCGGGAGTGGAAGATGAATGTGAGTACCCTGAAATGGGCTGCCTGCAGCCTGAGCTCTGCTCTGCTGCTCGTTTGCACCTCTGAGAGGCACAGTCTGGGGACAGATCCTTTAAATAATTCCCAAAAAACCCTCCTGGGCCTCGTTGGAAGGGCGAGGATTTTATAGGCACCGGGGAAGGAGCTGAAGGATAGGGAAGAACTCCAGGGTTTCTGATTCCAGAGCCCAGCTCAGCCTGGACCCAGCTCAGCAGCTCACAAATACATTGCTTATTAAAACATTTATTTATTTGGACATTCGTTTGTTTTTAAAGACATTTGTTTATTTATTAAAATGTTTATTTGTTTAGATATTTAATTAGACATTTATTTACCCACTTGGGCTTTATTTATTTATTTATTTAAGACATTTATTGTTATTAAGGGATACTTAGCATTTAGTTTACAATAGCATTTACTATTCCCCAAATAGTAATAATAATAACAACAATAGCAATAACAATAATGATAATAACAATAATAATAATAATAGTACAAAATGTCTTGTCTCGTTCTGCCCAAAATGCACCCCATGCTCCATTCCGAGCTCAGCAGCCAAAAATATCCATGGATTTTATTCTTCTGCAGGAGCAGCAGCTCCACCAGCAAATCTGGGATCCTTGGGAGGGATCCTAATGGATCTTAGGTCATTATTTTTAACCCTAATTTGATTTATTTGATGAATTTTATATTTTTGTTTCTCAAAAAGGGCATCAAGGACAGGGGACAAATTCCTTGGAGTGACCTAAAGGGAGTTTGTGGGACTGGGGATTTTATAAGGAGGGATTTTTATTCCAGGAGGGATTTTAAACTGTGAAACTCTGTCAGCAGAGCTGTGGATTTCCTGGGAATTTGGGATGTTGGGCTGTGGATTTCCTGGGAATTTGGGATCATGACTCAGCATCTTCAGCGCAGGGATGGATGTGCTGGGGGCAGGGAGAGACAGGCAGGAGTTGTGTCCAGGAATTCTGGGATCTGCTGGGATGTGCAGCCCCTCTGCAGCGCCCCTGGATCCGGGATCCCTCCCTGGATCCCTTGGGATGATCCCTCGGGTGCCAGGGGTTGCTCCAGCTCTGGATTCCCACCCCCGGGAGGGAGGGAGGGAAGGGAAGCAGCTGCTCCATGGATGTGCTGCCCCTCTGGCCACGATCCATCCGTAGGGATGGGAAGTGGGGACACAGAGCCTGGGAAAGGGGTGTCCACCCCAGGAACCCACCAGTCCTCTGGGTATGTTTGGGGTCTGTTCCTCAAAGCTTTGGACAAGGTGTGTTTGGATCATTTCTCTGGAATTCCCTGGGTTTCAGACTCCTCTTGGCTGGATTTAAAATCCCTGCCTGGGCTGGGTTTTGTGGAGGGTTGGGCATCTGAAGGGATTTGGTTTGGGGGGCAGAGCAAAGTTAAACTCCAGCACCCTCCCAGGGGAACAGCAACACCTTGGATATTCCCAGATCTTCTGGCTCCTGGGAAAAGCAGCTTTGGGATTTCAGGAGTGTCCCAGGCCTGGGAGGTGTCTGGGAATTTGTTTTGAACACTGGGGTGGCCAGAGGGCTCCGTCCTCCATCCCTGACCCAGTGCTGCTTCCCAGGAATTCCTTCTCCCCTCCCTGGCAGTTATTTGGGGCCACATCCTTTCTCCCAGCTCTAACATCCCCCATTTTCCCTCATTCCCATAATTAATAATGAACCCTCTGGTGTTAATTGGAGCTTGGCACAGCCACATCAGCCCTGCTAAGAGGATTTTCCACTTTCTGTTCTGCCAGCTTCCCATTGCAGGGGGAAATCCGGCAGCACGAGGCCATTCCCAAAGCCCTGGCTGCAATATGAGCTGTACATCATGGAGCCATGGGGAGAATCATGGAATGTTGGGGCTGGAAGTGACTTCATATCTCATATATTTATTATGTAGTCTGTGTTGGTTTGGGGAGTTGGCTTGGGGTTTTTCCTTCCATATAATGTGGGATCAGGGGTGGCACTGGATGGGATTTAAATTCTCTCCAACCCAAACCATTCCTGAATTCTCTGAAGTTGCAGCACAAGCCCCATGTCCTGCAGCAATTCCCATGTCCCACAGCCATTCCCATGTCCTGATAGAATTCCCAAGTCCTGCAGCCATTCCCATCCCCAGCTCCCACCCTGCAGGCACAGCACCCACTCCAGCTGTTCCCTCCCTGTTCCCCTGGGTGCTGCAGGCCCTGAGGGCTCTGCCCATCACTGGGGCTGGGATGGACCATCCCTGCTGGCAGGAATTGACAATCATGGGAAAAGGAACATCTGAACTCCACCAGGCCTGCAGCAAAGTTGGGATTTGGGGCTGGAAAAGCCCAAACTGGAGCTGTTTGTGTGAGGCACTGAGCTGAAAAGAGCAGTGAGGGATGGAACAGAGCAAGACAAAGCCCAAGCAGTTGCTTTCAGCCTAAAATGTAGATTTATGCAGAAAACAAATATCAAGAGCTGCATCTGTTGTGGGTGAAGCACAATTCCTCATCAGGGAGCAGCGCTCGTTCCTCGCTGCTCCATTTGCTGCAGTCACAGATTTTATTTTCCCTGGATTTGCGTGTCATAAAGGAGTTTGGGGTTTTTCTGAAGTTGTATTTCTTTTTTTGAATATAAATGAGTATAAAAATACTTCCCTGGGCCAGGTGGCCACGTTCCTGATGAGGCACACGAGGAATCTCTGGCCATCCATGTATTTATGAAAATCAAGCAGGGGAAAGCCAGGAAAGAGCCTTGGGATGGTGCAGAGTGTTTGGGGTGATAACAGGGATGGCTTTCCCAGCCTTTCCCTATGTGCAGCCTGCATCCCGAGGGAGGGGGAGGGAAAGCTTCCCACAGCAATTCCCCCCCTCCCAGGTGGCTGTTCCACACTCAGCTCTTTTGGAGAGCAGTTCTGCAGCGCCTGAAAGGAATCTGTGCCTGTGCAGCTGCACCTCTGCCACCCTTTGCTGCCTCTCTGCTCCTGTGCTGCTCCTCTGGCTTCCTCAGAGAGCAAATCCTGGCAGGAGCAGCTGGGGAAGGGCTGAGCCTGGAGAAAAGGGGGATCAGGTGACCCAACAGCAGCAGGTGGCCAATAAAACATCCATGACAACATCCGCGGCCTTGCCATCCTCCCCTTTCCTGCAGCAAGCTGAGGGAACACCCTCAGGCTGTGCCAGGGGAGGCTCAGGGCAGACACCAGGAGGAATTTCCTCATGGAAAGGTTGTTGAACACTGGCAGGGGCTGCCCAGGGAGGTTTGGAGTCCCCACCCCTGGAGGTGTCCAAGGAATTCCTGGATGTGGCGCTCAGAGCTCTGGGGACAAGGAGGGGATCAGGCCCAGGTTGGATGATCTTGGAGATCTTTTCCAACCTAAATAATTCCATGATTCTGTGACTTTGGGGCTGCCCCGTGGATGCAGCAGCCCAGGTTTGGGGGAGAACTGCCAGGAGATGCTCAAGGAGGCCACCAGAAATGGGTCAGGGATCTCAGTGGTACCTTCCCAAAACCAGCTCTTGGAATCCCAGAATCACTGAGGAAAAGGAATCCTAGAATCATTAACAAAATAGAATCTCAGAATCATTAACAAAAAAGGAATTCCAGAATCATGAAAGAAAAGGAATCCCAGAATCATTAACAAAAAAGAATCCCAGAATCATTAACAAAAAAGGAATCCCAGAATAGTGAAAGAAAGAGGAATCCCAGAATCATTAACAAAAAGGAATCCCAGAATCAGTAACAAAAAGCAATCCCAGAAGGATTTAGGTTGGAAAAGCCCTCCCAGCCCATCAAATCCAACCTTTTCATCCCCCAAAGCAGCAGGGGAGCCAAGGAAACACACACACACATCCAGGGAATGCTGTGAGCATCCCAGGGACCATCCCACACACCTGCACCACCTCTGGCAAGGAAGGGAGAGGAAAACCGGGGAGGAGAAGGCAGCGCAGGGAGTTTGGGCCTGGCCCTGGGATTTAGAATAAAACCCAAAAGTTAAACCCAGACCAGTTTGCTCTGAGCCTGGTTATTGAGCCGTGCTGGTCCGATGGCTCCTTGGAAGGGCCGATTGAGGATCTCAGGAGTCTCCAGGGAAAAGCAAAGCTGAACCACACCCCGATGGGAGCGGGAGCTGGAGGGGCAGAAACAGAGAAGTGGAATTGTCCAATTGTCCCTGGCTGGAGCCCAGAATCGGCAGCAGCTGTTGGCTCAAAATTCCCTGGAAATAGAGCGGATTGAGGAATTTAATCCCCTCTTTGAAGCAGGAATTCCTGTTGCAGCCGGAATTGCACCTTCCCCTCTCCTGGTTCGCTCCAGGCTTTGGCTGCTTTAGGCTGGGATTAATTATCTGTAACCTGACTCAACTCCTGAGCTGGGCTCAGACGGGGCTGGCGGGGAGGCGCGTCCTGGGGACCGTGACACTGCGGATTGTGGCAGGAAGAGCCAAACTTTATTTTTCCAAACCATTTTCTGTGCCTCTCCTTCAGCTGACTTGGACCAAAAATGATTCACTGTGAAATATTTGCAGTCCCAGAAAATGTACAATCCTCAGCCCTAAGTCAGGCAGCGAACTGGACCGTCCAGGATGCAACAAAAACTTGGGAGAAATTCCTGAATTTTGGTTTTTGCTGCAAACATTGCCAGCTTCGGGCAGGTGGGATGGATCCTCCCGCATTCTCCTGGAGCTGAGCTCGCTCCTCCCCGCTCCTGTTGGACTCCAGCCCCTCCCAGGGACAACCGGAGGCCCCCAAGGTGATTAACACACTCCTTAATTAAGCCGAGAGTTCCTTCAGGGGCTGATTCTTCTCTGCCCAAAGGATCAGGAGGAATTTTGGGGGAGAAATGCTGCAAAGCTTCTGCGCACACGCTGGGATTCTGGAGTTAATGCATTTAGAGGAGGCAACATAAATATTAAGATTCAGCAGGGCTCTGTGGATTCATGCATTTGAAACATTCCAGCTATTTCCCTGCTCGCATTCCTTACCCTCGTGCCTTCCACTGCACTTCATTAAAGGGCAATTTTTTTTTTCCCCTCTGGCCTTGATGATTACAAGGCATTCCAGGACAGATAAGGAGATTCCTTTTGTTTACTCCAAGGATTTTCCTGGCCCTCCTGAGCTTCCGGGCCGGGACAGGCACAGGAGAAGCAGCTCCATCCCCGGGATTGTCTCAGCACAGGGGAAGCAGCTCCATCCCTGGAGTTGTTTCAGCACAGGGGAAGCAGCTCCATCCCTGGGCTTGTCTCAGCACAGGGGAAGCAGCTCCATCCCTGGGGTTGTCTCAGCACAGGGGAAGCAGCTCCATCCCTGGAGTTGTTTCAGCACAGGGGAAGCAGCTCCATCCCTGGAGTTGTCTCAGCACAGGGGAAGCAGCTCCATCCCTGGGGTTGTTTCAGCACAGCTTGGACAGGGCTGGGAGGACTCTGGGATAGGGGAAAGTGCCCAGGGATAGGGAATGGGGTGAGCTTTAAGGTCCTTTCCAACCCATTCCATGATTTTAGGATTTATCCCAGAGCAAATAATTTAGAGGAAAACCAGTTCTGGGCAGGAGCAGCTCTTTCATCCTCCAGTTTTTCCAAAGGAAAAGAGACAACGAGGGCTTTGGGGGTGTTTTAGGATGTGGGGAAAACTTCTGGGAGCCAGGGAAGCCCTGGCAGCGGTGGAGCCATCCCAGCAAACATCAAATCCCAGTTTGGAGAACAGGATCTGCCACAGCCCAACATGCTGAGCCTGGCCTAAGGGGGATTATTTTGGGATGCTGCCCTTGTCCCCCTCCTGCACCTCTGTCCCCTCCTGTGCCGCCAGAAGGGCTTTGGTGGCAGTGCCATCGCTCAGAGTCCTGCTGTGATTTCCCTCCCCCTCTAAATTAAGCAAAAGATTAATTGGCTAAATTTAATTTGCTAAATTTAAAGAGTTAAACCTGCAAATCCAAACAGTAGGAGAACAATGCTCACAAGGCCAGGAATGCTGTGCCATGGGCCCGCTGTGCCCTGCAGCTTCCCGAGGCAGGATGCAGCATTCCAGAGGGGAATGCAGCCCCATGGATCCTGTCCCTGCCCCACAAGGAGCTGCGGGTGAGTCCCCACCATGACTAATTTTAAATTATTAGCCTTAATTTGGCATTTCAGGGCTGGGGATTGGTTTGGTGCTGGAATCTCAGGGATGCACAAGGCTGGAAAACCTGGGGCAGGGCAGCATCCCAGTGCAATCCATGACCTCAAAGGCAGGGATTGGGATAATGGGAGTGCTCAGGGCCTGCAGGATCTTATTGGGATTTCTGGAGAGGAGACAACTTTTCTGTATGGATAAGCTGTAGAATATTCCACTCTGCCGGAATACTTATCCCAGAATCATCAAATCATAGAATTCCAGAATGGTTGGGGTTGGAAAAGACCTTAAAGCTCATCCAGTTCCAATCCCCTGGGCAGGGGCACCTTCCCCTATCCCAGCTGAACTCTGGCAGCTTTTTTCCTGCCCATGGAATGAACAAACCCCAGGAATGCTCACAGAGGGCGTGCAGCAGGAAAAGGAAACGTGGCCTGCTCTCAGTGCAGTCCTTTTCCTTTCAGGAAAGGGAAACTCTTTGTGTTCACAGGAAACTTCCCTTTCCTGCTTTATCCCAGGGATGTTTTTATCCCAGCATCATTTCCCTGGCAAATCCCACCTGGGCAGGGACAGTGCTCAGCTCTCTGTGGGAGTCACTCCAAGGAAAAAACCCCAAACCCAGTTTTTAAAATAAAAACACAATTTGGGAGCTCTGGGTGGATGTGAGGGTGTTGGGATAAAGACCCAGCTGGCAGAAATGTTCCCATATTTAGGGATTTATGGTGTTTTAAGGGTGATTGAGACTTCCCTGCTTTCCTTCTTCTCTGACCCAAAAACTTCTGCAATTTAGCAGGAGAGAACACAAGAAACCCATTTTAGAATGGGGTTACAGCAGTGCCAAAATAGGAAAATCGAATCAATTTAAAGCTTGTGATAATCAGCAAACAGCCTTTGAAACCAACACCAGGAAAAGAATAAAAATCTGATTTTTGTGATATATTTCAGCCTCAGAATCAACCCCACAAGCCTTGTTTGCATGAAACCTCCTTTGCACTGGATAAAAGAGCTGTGAACCAGATTCTTTCATCTCCAAGGGTTTGTGTTCACACCCTTGAAAATTCCTACAAATCCCAGGTTTTCCATGGTGTTGGAAAAGGGTTTGTGGAAGAGAGAAATGCCATTTGTGTTTGGAATAGCAAGAGCTGCCTCCTTCCTGCGCAGGTCGAGCAGAAATATGTTCCCTGTGTATAATTAGAAGTGAGGAGGGTTTACTATGAGGTTAAAAATGATTGGATCTGTCTGCAGTGGGGAAAAGAAAAAAAGGAAACTTGGAAAAATCATGTGTGTGATGTGTTAAAAAACCTTGTAAGAAAACAAATGTGTCTGAGGACAGGGCAGCAGGGAGGGATTTGCAAGGACTGGCGCCTTAAAGCATGACCTGAATGAAGGCTGAAGCAGCTTTATCCCACTAAAATGGGAAAATTGGGATTGGGAAGTGCCTGCCACTTGGTTCATGCCATTCCAGATGTCACACTGGGAAATTCAGGGAGAGGGAAGTGCTCTTATCCTCCACAAAACGTTATCAGTGCCCTCATGGTGATGAAGGGAAGAAACTTCCCCGGTGAAGATCCCATAAATCAAACTGTCCCCAGCCTGGGAGCAGCGAGGCAGCTCCTCCTTTGCTCAGCAAAAAATCCCTTGTGAGGCTGGTGGTGACGTGAGACCAGCCCCAAATAAAGAATTGCACCACACAAACGGTGTCAAATGCCACCCCCTCCCAACCTTGTGGTGAAACCTCTTCCCCGTGTAATTCATCTCCAGGATTTGGCTCCTTCCTGCCATTTGCTGGGATTATTTTTAAAACTGCGCTTTGCAGTTCCTGATTTTCCGGAGTTTCAGCCACCAGGCAGCCTGGGAGGGAAGCAGGGATCAGCTGGGAACAGGGAGGGATTCAGCTGCTCCTGGGGGTCAGGACAGAAAATTGGGATAATCCGGGCTGAGCACCTGGAGGAGACACCTCAAGGGAAAGGTTAATCCCAAATAAACCCTGTGATATTCCCTGAGTATCCCAGCCCCTTTATCCTCCACAGCCCTGCCTGGGGGTTGGAGTCTCCTACAGAAAAGCTGTAGGATTTGAAAGTTTCCTACAAAAAAGAGAGGGGTTTTTAACCAGGGCAAAGTGAGGGGGAATGGCTTCCCACTGCCACAGGGAGCCTGGGAAGGAATTCCTCCCTTTGGGGAGGAGCTGGGATGGACCTCCCAGAGCAGCTGTGGCTGCCCCTGGAATCCTGGCCGTGTCCAAGGCCAGGCTGGACAGGGCTTGGAGCACCTGGGACAGGGACAAGATGAGTTTGAGGTTCCTGTCCGTGAGTCTGTGATTCCCACCTCGCAGGGAGAGGAGGGGATGGCCCCAGGACACTGAAAGCTGTCAGCCCCAGCCCTGTTCCCGGTGTTTGTCCCATCTGATGGCGTGGGACTGCCGGGATGCCCCTCCCCGCTCGCCGCTGCTGCCCAGGAGGGGATGAGGAGTCAGACCTGGCACAGGAGACCTCTCCCCTTCCTCCCTTTCCCTCCCCCTGCCCGGCCAGGCCCCCCCGGGAGGAGCAGCTCAGCAGTCCCAGGAGTTCAGGGCTGCGGATGTTCCCTTCTCCCTCCCATCCCTTTGGGATTCCGGACAATTCAGGCCGTGGGGAGCCTCGAAGGGCGATTCCCCCTGAGCTGTGCCCACTCCCCAGGTGTCTGTGCCGTGCCCACCTCGGGCCCTGGCATCACCACCCTGCACAACCTTTCATTTTTAACCCCCTGTGCTGCCCTTGGGGTAGAGCTCATTTCCTCCCAGTGCAGGGACAGGCTGGAATTACATTTTGGATTTGTGCTCGAGACAGACTGGATAACTCAGAGATGTTTTGATTCTTGTGGGTGACCTCAAGGGCATTTCTCACACAAAATTCCCCCCAAAATCAGCTCCTAACCCAATGCAGTGTTTCAATATTCCAATTAAGAGTTGCTGGTTCTCCCCTGGCCCTGAACTCTGCCCCTCCATACCCAGAGGGCTGGGATTGCAGGGACCAGAGGGCAGCTGGCTGCTGCCACATCTCCAGGCCCTGTGTGGAAGTTCCTGATCCATGGGATTGGTGCTCCCCATTTCAGCCACAGTGCCTTAAAAGGTCTCCTTGCTGTGGAGTTGGGAATGGGAACATTTGCGTGTTAAACTTGGCTTCGGTGACCCAGAATGCAGAAACTAGATTAGTTTTTTTTAGCAGAGTTATTTATAGGAGACTCTTAACGAGTTACTTTAAATTACTTTTAAAGAAGGAAAGCAAGGGAGAGGGTGGCAGCAGGGGTTTGTGGCAGGTCCCTGTGGTCCCTGGGGGCATGGGAGGGAGGATGTCACTCTTTGTCACTGCTGTGACTCCCTGCAGTCACCCACAGCCCCACACAGAGACAATGCCACCTCCTCCCAAACCCAGCCATAAAATCATGGAATGGTTTGGGTTGGAAAGGACCTTAAATCCCACCCAGTGCCACCCTGCCATGGGCAAGACACTTTCCCACTGCCCCAGGCTGCTGCAGCACCAATGTCCAGCCTGGCCTTGGGCACTGCCAGGGATCCAGGGGCAGCCCCAGCTGCTCTGGGAATCCCATCCCAGCCAGGAATTCCCAGTTCCCAATCTCCCACCCATCCCTGGGCTCCAGAGGGGCTCCAGCCCTGCAGCAGCTCCGTGCTCCCCTCTGGCCCCTCTCCAGCAGCTCCAGATCCTGCTGCTGGAGCCCCCAGGTGCTGGGGCAGTTCCGCAGGTGGGGTCTCACCTGAGCGGGGCAGAGGGGCAGAATCCCCCTCCCGTGCTGCCCCCACTGTGGGATCAGCCCAGCACGGGGGGGTTTGGGGCTGTCAGTGCCTGTGCCCAGGTCAGGCTGAGCTTCTCTTCCACCACCACCCCCACACCCCCTCCCTCCGGGCTGCTTTGATCCATTCTCTTGCCAGCCTGGATTTATGCTTGGGATTGTCCCGACCCAACAACTGCGGGAACAAAGAGTAACATTTAAATAGAAATCTTTTTTTGTGTAACAAAAAAATAGTTACAATAGCTACTACGACAACATTAGCTAATATCCTAGTCATAATCTCAAAAAAGAAAGCCAAACCAAGAACAATTGAACCGAATACCAAGAACACGGCGTTTTCTGCCC
>NW_005054309.1:10538088-10545846 GCF_000277835.1 Geospiza fortis | reverse complement strand
CAGGTTGCCCAGAGCAGCTGTGGCTGCCCCTGGATCCCTGGAAGTGTCCAAGGCCAGGTTGGACAGGGCTTGGAGTCACCTGGGACAGTGGAAAGTGTCCCTGCCCATGGCAGGGAATGAGATGAGCTCTAAGGTCCCTTCCATCCCAAGCCATTCCATGATTCTCCAACTTTCCCGGAGCATCCTTGGGCACTGGTGGGGCCTGATCCCTGCAGCTCCAGGCATGTGGCAGGGGCTGGTGTCCCCGGCAGGAGCCTGGTGCCACCACCAGGCTGTCTCAGAGCTGGGTCCCTTGGAGAGGCCAAGGAAGATCAGCTCTTCCCAGCTGGGAGCGGCACCAAGCTGGCGCTGGGTGCTCTCCTTTCCTGAGGGAAGAACCTTCCCAAGGCCCGCCTGCCAGCCCCAGTGAACCCCCGGCGCTGTTTTACAGAAACCCCAGTAAATCAGGGGCTGATCCCGTCATTCGGAGTGATTTGGGAATTGCACAGAACTTCTGAGCTGCGGTGATGTGAGAGGAAGGAGCACTGCAGACGCGGGTGACACGGCAGGGCTGAGGCTCTTCCATAATGGATGAATTCCAAAGGAATCCAGCAAACCTCTCTGGAAGCTCTGCAGGAGCCTGTGGATGCCTGAGGAGCTGTGTGCCTCACCAGCCTGCCCCGTGGCCTTGCCTCTGGCACACACCATTTTTTTCCAAGATTTTTTTGTTGTTTCAAAGGCATTCCATGCCCTAACTTCCTGTGAAGTCACCTCGCTCAGGGAGGTGGGGATTTCCCCCTGAATCCTTGAATTACAACTAATTGGTGACAAATCTGGGTGGGTGCTGGGCAGGATGAGTAAGCTGAGGGATGAGTGGGACTGCTGCCATGCAGGGATGCTTTTTTCCAAAGCCTGAACACCGGAGCCTCAGTGCCTTGAGGAACTGACAGGTAACAGCTTTAATTACAGTCATTTGTGCAGCAACTCAGCCTGGGGAAAAAGGGAAAAAGAAAAAAACCACCAAAAAGAAAAAACCCACCTCATTTTTGTGATTTGGGAGCTGATTTCTCCAGCATTATCTGGTCAGCTCTGCCGGCACTGCTGGAAACTCTTTGCCTCCAGGCATGAGCTTAACCAGGTGAGCTGTCACCGAAGGAATTCTCCCCCTGTCAGGGTTTTCCTCCTCCATCCTCCCGTTCCCTCCTGCGGGCACAGAGGCCCTGGAAGGAATTCAGGCTGCCTCACGCCCTGACTTGTCCCGTGCAGAGCTGGGCTGGAGCTTTGCTGTGCAGATGCAGGGCAGGAATAGGCTGGATGGACACCCAGAGGAGCCCAGGGCATGCAGAGCATCTCCCAGGGGTGGGACTGAGCTCCAGGTCGCTTCCCTCCCAGGAGCTGGAGTTTGCCACCCTGCTGATGTGACTTTCCCAGCGTATGTGGCCCTGGAGAGACTTTGCTCAGCTCCCCAGCTGTCCTGGAGGCACCTTTGCTCCAGGATTCCCCTTCCCTTGGCTCCCAGGGCTGAGGGAGGAGGAGGAAGAGGAGTTCCAGCTCTGCTCCTTCCCACTGGGATCAAAGGGAAGGGCTGCTGGGAGGGGACATTTCCCCTCCTGGCTGGCTGGGAAGGGCTCTTTGATGTCCCCATGGCACCTCCTGTCCCTCCCTGGCCGTGCCTGTGAGCACCCAGCGCGTCCCACGAGCTGCTTGTCCCCAGAACCTCCCAGGCTGAGCCAGACCAAAGTGCAAATCCCTGTTTTATTTTTGTTTTCCCTGCCCTTGACATTTCCCTGCGGTTCAGTGTTTATAAAAAACCCTTGCCTTGCCCTGCTGGAAGCCCGAGTGTTTGTAAACATGGGAATGGTGGAGAGCAGGCAGCCAGGGAGCAAAACCAGGGGAATGGTGTGGATTGCTCTGCCTGCCTGCTGGCGACCCCAGGAAAGGGGGATTCCAGTGGGACAGGGAATCGGGGTGTTGTGAAAGCAGCTTGGGCTGGAAGCGTCTCCTGGGCTGGCTGTTCCCAGGAATCCAGAGAGATGTTTGATTGGCATGATTTTATTAAGATGATTTATTAAGAGGATTAAAATGGAGGTTTTTCTGCTGTCAGGACCTGGTTTTCCTGGGGTTTGCCATGCCCCAGGCGAAGGCAGGGCAGGGGTCACCTGGGGGGACAGGGGTGACCCAGCAGGGCAGGTGCTGCTCCCCACGGCATCCCTGCCTGCTCCTTCCTCCTCCCTGGGCCTGGCTGGGCATCCCAGCCCCGATTCAGGGATCTCTGCTGATCCCCAGGGCTCTGCTGGGCCCTTGCCAGGCCACACTGACATAGAAAAAAAATCCAAAATTAAATATAGAAATAAAAGATATAAATAAAACCTATATAAATCTAAAACTATATAAATATATATAGTTAAAGATATTAAATATATGAACTTCCAAAATTAAATATATAAATAAAATATATAAATATATTTTATTAAATTTTAAAATGGAAATATTTATAAATTTATTTATTAAATATATAAATAATTCCAAAATAAATATATAAATAAAACCTATATAAATCTAAAACTATATAAATATATATAGTTAAAGATATTAAATATATTAACTTCCAAGATTAAATCTATAAATAAGATTAAACATATAAATATATGTTATTAGATATATAAATATATAAATATGAGTTCAAAAGTTAAATATATAAATAAAACCTATATCAATCTAAAACTATATAAATATATATAAATAATTAAACTAAGATTATAAATGTGTAGTTTAAATAAAAGTATATAATACCACATAGTAGGAAACTTTAAGTTTTAAAATATAGTAATATATGTAAAACAAGATAAAAATTTTAAGACAGAAATAATCCTTCTTAACCTTCTTCTTCACCTTCTTCTTCATAGGTTTAAGTAATATTATGTAATTAAATAAAAATCCACATTACAAAACATGAATAATTAGTTATTAAGTTAAAGATAAAAATAATTTCAACATAATTTCTTCATGAAACAATTTATCCTTAAAAAACCTTACAAAAACAAATACATCACCATTTTTTGTGTTGTTAAAATAGAATACTGTCAAACTCACAACTTCTAAAGCTGTGACGTAAATAAAAACGAATCAACGTCTAAGCCCAAATAAAAAATGCCATCTCACAATGTCACCCTGGCTGTGCTGAGGGCCGTGGGCCACGCTGGGCTGGCAGGAGAAGGAAATTCCCACTCCAGGGAAGCGCCACTGCGGCTTTGGGAGTTCCCCATCCAGGAGGGTCTGGGCTGCCATGCAGGGAGGGCTGGAAGGTTGGAGTGATGAGGGACCTTTGGTCACCTCCTTGGCTGCAGAGATGTGCCCTGGGCTGCTGGAAGGCTGGAGAATGGAATGTCAGTGATATCAATGCCATGGGCAGGGCTGTGGTTCAGCTTCCAGGTGGGGTGAGAGGCCAAGGCTGCTCCCTCTGGCTGAGGGTGCCTGAGAGCTCCTGCCAGGAAATTTGGGAAGGGTTTGGCAGCTTCTGCTTGGCATGGCAGCCCCTCTGCTGAGAGGAGCGGAGGCCCAGAGGGTGGGATGGCCATGGATGGGTCCATCCTGGATATCCCATCACAAAGGACAGGCTGTTCTTGGGGTGGGGGCCCCCAATGCCCCCAATGCCCCCATGCTCCCTGTGGGCCAGCTGGGCAGGTGCTGTCTAGAAACGGAGACAATTCCTGTCTTTCTCCCCAGAAAAGGACTAAATGACTGGTTTTGGAGCTGGATCGAGTGGATGATGTCCCTCCAACCCTGAGTGACTCTGGAGTTTTCTGGACTCCACCTAAGAGGAGAAACCCCTTTCCTGAAGGCACTTGGTGCTCAGAAGGTTCACTATGGAGATGCTTGGCTCAATCTCCTCACCCAGCTGCAGGAAGCCACCCCCTCCCATTTTTTTTCCATTTTTCCTCCTTTGCTCCACTCCTGGCTGCATCCAGAGTGGTACCAAATGTGCCAGGGGATGATTTATGGCCCTCAGGAGCCGTGGAGGTGCCGGGGAAGCGGCGAGGCTCCGCTTGCTGTGTCTCTAATGGCTCGAATCAAATCCAAATCAGCCTTAATGGCTTTAATATTCCTCCCATTGCCTCTCCGAGGATAATTACAATCAATAGGAGGGATTGGCTGGGAAGAATATCTGCAAATTCTGCAGTCAATTAGAGAAACACTGGCAGGAGGGGAGGTGGCTCGGGCAGACCCGGCCGTGACAGGCTGGGCAGGGAGGGAGGGATGGAATTGCCCAAGGAATTGCGCTGCCCACAAGGCTTAGTGCAGGCAGTGCTGCTAAAAGCTCATCCCTGCAGCTTCCAGGATTTCTGCAGGAGCTTTCTGGATGCGGAAAGATGTGCTGGGTTTTATCTTTTCACCCCTGGAACATTCCTGCCTGTGCTGAGACAGATCGATGGTGGTTATCCTGTCCCTGTGGTGGGGAATCCAAGGAATCCCACATCTGTCCTGACACTTGGACTCCTGCATCTCCAGTGCTTCAGGAAGTTACATTTGTGTCCTGCCATGGGCTGCTGGTCCTCCAGGCTGTGCTGAGCCTCTGCAGGTGGCCATGGTGCTCCTGCTTCCCTCAGAGCTGTCCCATTGGAGCGACCCCAAAGGCAGCAGAGAGCACCCAGAGCCCTGAGCTCACCCCGGGGAGGGTGGAAAAGCCTCAGGTCTGCGTTTGAAAGCAGCTGGGAACATCCTGGAAGTGTTCAAAGCGTGTGGAAGTGGCACTTGGGGATGTGGTTTAACAGTGAAGACGATGGTGGTGGATTCATTTTTGGATTTGTTGGTCTCAGAGGGCTTTTCCAATCTTAATGATTCTGTGGAGAGACCTCAGGGTTAACCCAGGATATTCCAGAAGCTGCAGGATGGAATTTAGCATGGACCATGTGAATACCTCCTTCTTTCCTGTGTCCCTCTGAAAATGTGAAATTAATTCAAAGCATGGGCTAAAATCTTGAAATAATTTCATAATTGGCCATGGACAGAAATCTGATTTTCATGGATCAGAGCAGCCAGAATGGAAGGAGAAATGTATGGACCAGCTTGGCACGAGGGAGGAGAGAAATGGAACCAACAGGGGCTTCTTCAAGCCACGTGGGAGCATTGGTGGAGCAGGATTTTTGGGAATGGGGCTGGGATCCAGCCCAGACCTTTGGTGTAAAGCCCTGATCCACCTTGGAGTACTGACCCAGACACTCAGGGAGCAAATACTGGCTTGGGGGTTCTCACTTGAAATGAGCCTTCATTGCTTGACTGAAGTGTGAGTTTTTCCTCCCCAGAGATGTGATGATGTCTGGGATGGGAGCAGGGAACAGCCAGGGATTCATGCCTGGAAGGAATTTCTCCAGCCAGGAGCTGTCAGTGTGGGAATTTCTGCTTGCAGGAAATTGCATTTCTGTCATTGCTCAGCCAGACCTTCCCTGTCCCCCTGGCAGCTCCTGTCCCTGCTGGATCTGAGCACCAAACTCCTCCCCAGGAGGCACCTGCAAAAGGGAACTCCATCATCAGGGAGCTTCTCCGGGGCAATTAATTTGCTGTGAGGCTTTGACATGGAAAACAAACCTTCTGAGTGTGGACCGAGCTGTAATTGTGCATGGTTCCAATGCCCTGGGGTGGGATGAGCTGCGGGAATGCTCCATCCCTGCTGCTGGTGCCCCAGG
This sequence comes from Geospiza fortis, assembly GCF_000277835.1. Lineage (NCBI taxonomy): Eukaryota > Metazoa > Chordata > Aves > Passeriformes > Thraupidae > Geospiza > Geospiza fortis. Next base: position 10,540,183 of record NW_005054309.1, on the reverse strand, counting down.
AGAGCCCTGGACTTTGGCCACTTCGCACCCAGCTCAAAGGTTGGCGGGAAGATCCCTGCTGCTGCCCAAGGGAGCAGTGCCATTCCCTGGGAAAACATCCAGAGGTATTTTTGAGGTGGGAATTCCATAGACTGGAAGGATGAGCCTTTGCTGCTTCCCAAACCTGGCCAGGCAAAACTCCCAGGATTAAAAACCCTGAGGAAAAACTCAATTCCCCCTTCCCTTAAGGGAAGTGCCAACCACAGGAGGGAACAGCCTGTGGATTCTGCCTGGATGGATCATTCTCCTTTATCCCAGTGCTGCCATAATGTGAATTCCTCCAGGTGATGGAGCCCAGTCGGCTGGTGAGTGAATGCTTCCTGTGGGATGTGGAAAAGCTGGAAAAGTTGGATTTTTCTAGCACTAATTGTGGTGCAGGCAGCAGTAAATCTCCCTTTAATGTGATGCTAAGGGATCATTGTTGTGGCTACTGGCTCTGTAAAACCAGTAAAATTTATTGTAAATGAGTATTTTTGGTGTTTGGGAATCACAAGTAGGGAATCCAAAAGATTTCCAAGGAGAGGAGTGAGCATTTATGCCAGGCAAAATTTGGAATATCTCAGAACAGTGTGTTTTTTAAAAACAGAGAGATTCTGGAGCCTGGCACCCCTCCCCTAATTCTTCCAATTCCCACTTGAACCCAAGTGTCTCAGGTTGGAATAGCAGCAGGAATTTTGATTTCCCAGGATAATAATTATGTACTTAGGCAAATATTCCTTGCTTATTAAGTGGGATAAATGCAAGGCAGGGGGGGTTTAATTCTCACAACTGCCCCGTGCTGTGCAAAACCTGTTATTTTCCCTGTGGATGGAGAGGATGGATGTGGGATGGGGTGTCTGGAACACCTGGAATTGTGGAAAATCCACGTGCACGTGGAGGGAGAAATTGTAGGCAGAGGATATTTAAAAACCAGAGGAAAATGGGTTTATTGAGTGCAACCCCAACAATGCTGAAGATCTGCTGAGGAGCACTGGAAAATCAGGATTGTCCTGACCCCAAAATGCCAGGGACCTCAGGGATGTTCTGATTATTCTAAATGATTTAAATATTGCTTAAGTATTTAAAGATTTGTTTAAATATTCCAAATAATGCTCCAAATGTCCCCCACACCCTCACAGAGTTTGTTTGTGTGAGCAGCAGGATTGCCTTAGCAGTGATAAGAACTGCAGGAATTGTGATTTATTTCCTTCTTCCTCTCTGCCTGGATTTAAGGTGGTTTGGATTTAACTGGTTGGAAAAGCAGGTGCTGCACTTGATTATTTTATAAAGTTTGTGTAGAAACTGTGAAGAAATTGTTCCAAGCACCATTACTCTTACTCCTAACAGCAAAAAAAAACCAGGAAAATCAATATCAGTGACATTAATTTGTGTTCCCATCTCCTCAGAATGTGCTGCAGCCCAAAGAGCTTTAAGGGAGCATCAGATTTAGTGGGGAAAATGGACTTTTTGGAGCAGAAAACCTCTGGAAAGGATATATAAAATCCCAGTGTAATTCACCAAAGTTGGGTGTAATCCCCACTGGGTGGAAATGTGATTTCCCAGCTTCTCCCACTGTCTCACTGTAGGTATTAATTTAATTTTATAAAAATGAAGCTGTTTGAAATAATCCCATCATCTGCTCAGTTCAATGTTTTCCAAGGCTGGCCACCATGATCCAGGAATTCCTGTGGGATTCTGGGCACAGAATCTGCTGAGGGGGCTGAGGAGAAGCTGAATTTGGTGTGTTCAGGCTCTTCAATCCCAAATAATTCCGCTTTTGTGTAGGAATTTCTTCAGTTAGAACTAAAAAGATTTAAAAATCTCTCTTCCAGCTCTGGCTCTGAAATCAATCCTGCTCCAGCAGAGCACCCATGGACTCAGTGGAAAATGATTTTCCCTCTTCCAATTATCCTTTCACACAAGGTGCTCCATAATCCCTCTTTCCCTGGAGATTTTCCAGCTTTTCCAAGATCATTTTGGGGCACCTCATCTTTCCCTGGGGAGCCGTTTGCGTCACCAGAGTGGGAGATTTTATTTATAGCCCCCATCTGGGAGTGCAGCTCAGTGATCTATAGAT
>NW_005054309.1:10530600-10538052 GCF_000277835.1 Geospiza fortis | reverse complement strand
CTGCTGCTCCTCTGGAAATAAGAGAGGAAATAGGATTTCCAAGGAAAGAGAAGTGCCAGGCTGAGATTTAATCCCCTCTATGGCGAGGCAATGTTAAAAAATAAAAGAGAACTCTATTAAAGGGCTGGATTCTTTATGCACACAAAAGCTGCTGGTGTGTGTGGCCCCTGGGGAATCCAAATGCTTTTAGTGAGTTATTAAAAATTGAATCCAAACTTTTTATTCCGTGTAATTCCTATATTGGATTTATTAAAGAGGGATTTGGGGAAATGGCAGCATTCTGTAGCAGGGTCATCCTCTGCTCTGGCTGCTTGGCCTGGCAGGTGTTTGATCATCAACTGCTCTTAGGAGTTCAGAAAAAAGTAATTGTGGGAATCATTTTTCCATGTGGAATTCTCTGTGTTCTGCATTTGCATGAATGCATAATAACCAAGCTCTTAGCATTTTCCCTGGCTCATCCCAGCTGCTCTTCCCTTTCTTCTTCTGCTTTCTCATCTATTATTTCTGGGTCTAAAAGCAGAAAGGCAACCTTGAGCTGGGCCTTGGGAAGATCCAAGAGGCCTTTTCCTGAAAGGAACATTCCCAGCTGGGCTGCCCTGGGAGCTGCTGGGAGCAGCAGGGAGACATCCTGCTGGAAAAACTCCTCCAGAGCCTTTTCCAAGGGTCTGTTTCTGGGAAGGGCAGAGTAGGTGAAAATCAGGGCATGCTCCTGAAAACCTTGGCTACAGCCCTTATCCCTGGAATTCCTTGGAATCCATCCTCAAGTGACCTGATATTTCCATATATTAATAATATTTAAATGGCTCAAAATAGGTGCTCAGGGCTCAGGCTGCCCTTCTCCCTGCTCAGAGCTTGTCCCTGCAGGACTTGTGCCTATTCCCAGGAAATACCAATCCAGGCTGTCCATAAATCACAGGGATGAGGGCTTCCCACATTTTACACCTGTTCCCATGGGCCATATTCCATGTAAATAAATGTATTTTGCAAGATGAGTTTGGCAGCGCTGCTCCTGGGCTGTTCCCCATCCCGTCCCTCTGGCATGGAGCAGAAATGTGTGTTATTCCCAGGAAACTGTGCTGCTGTTTTGGGATAGCTCTGTTCTCCATTCCTTCCTCGTTATCCCTACATTTGATACTCCTGGAATGACTGGGATGTACAACTGGAACTGCTGCTACTCAGGAGAGGGGCTGGAGAGCTCCAGAAGGAATTCCAGGGGCTTCCACAGCTGGCCAGGGGAGTGCTGGGAGACTTCGGGAATTCTGGAGGCCTTTGGGAATTCCGGAGGCCTTTGGGAACACAGGAGGCTTTTGGGAGCTCTGGAGGCCTTTGGGAATCTTAGAGGCCTTTTGGAGCTCTGGAGGCCTTTGGGAATTCCAGAGGCCTTTGGGAATCCTAGAGGCCTTCAGGAATTCTGGAGGCCTTTGGGAATGCTGAGGGCCTTTGGGAACTGTGGCCACCTTTGGGAATCCTGGCGGCTTTTGGGAGCTCTGGACGTCTCTGGGAACTCTGCATGCTTTGGGGAATCCTGGATGATTTTGGGAATGCTGCAGGCCTTTGGGAATTCTGAAGGCCTTTGGGAACTCTAGGGGCCTTTGGGAATGCTGAGGGCCTTGGGGAATTCTGGAGGCCTTGGGGAATTCTGGGGCCTTTTGTAGTGCTGGAGGCCTTTGGGAGCTCTGGAGGCCTTTAGGAACACTGGAAGCCTTTGGGAATTCTGAGAGACTTTGGGAACACTGGAGGTCTTTGGGAATCCTAGAGGCCTTTGGGATCTCTGGGGCCCTGTGGGAATTCCGGAGCCCTCTGGGATCTCTCGCTCGCAGCCAGCACTGCCCGGCGGATCCCACACTCGGCTCAGGGCCCCGTGAGCGGCTTTGGCGCCTCTGGGGTTTGTGCTGCCCAAATCAAACCAGAAGCAAAGAGGAGCAGTTCGAGGCCTGGGTCCAACCTCGCAGCTTTCCATGCCCTGATTCCCAAGGGAATCCCAGGGATGAGGGATCAGCAAGGCAGCAGCTGCAGCTTTAGAAAAGGATTTTGGTTGTTACAGGAATGGATGTGGAGGGGAATCTGTAAGCATGTAGCTGGTGGGGAAATAACAGTTTCCTGAACAATAAACTTTCCCTGGGGAAAGGCACCAGGAGCATCCCTGTGCTGCTGTTCCCAGCATGGAGATGAGAATTCCTTGGAGAAGCTGAGCACTCCTGTGCTCCCAACACAGCAGGGAGACTGATCTTGTCCCTCAGAGCTGCAATTCCCAGTCTTCCCACTGCCATTGCTGCCTTAGGTTTTAGCTTTTATATTTTAGAGATTCTGAAGCAAGACTTCATAACCTAAAGCTGGAATGGGACAATGAACTGCAAGGTGCAAATGGAGCAGAACTGATCCCAGGGAGAGACCCCAGGAGCGCTCGTGCATTTTGGGGCCATTTTGGTTCATCTTGGGTGCAGCCCTGGCTGGGCTCTGGTGCTGCCCAAGGTGGATCCATGGAGGAGATCCTTTGGATAAATCCCTGCTTCATTCTGGAACTCTGCCCAGCCTCTGCTCCAGGGCAGCTTGCACAAAGCATCATCACCTCCTTTCCTTCCCATGCCCCAGGGATTGGGTGCCCCCCATTCCCTTTCTCCATTTTCTCCTGAAAATCCAGGTGATTCCGGAGCCAGGCTCAGCTCCAGCCCAGCCTGAGCCCCCCCTCCTTCCCAGCCCCTCTGCTGTCCTGTGGCTCCATCCCAAGATCAAACTGCAGCTCACACGTTGCTGCTCATCCCAGTGAATCCTCTGCCTTTCCTGGGAATTCCTGTCACCAGGAACTCCATGGCTCTACTCAAAGGCTCAATCTGATGGTGTCAATGGGAAAAAAAAAAATCCCAAATGAAAAAGAAATCCCAAATCCAACCTCTAACGACCCCTCCTGTGCCTGTCTGTAGAAACTGGCCCAATTCCAGCAGACACCCTCAAATGAACCAGCCTGGATCTCCATCCTGGGGAAAGATTCCAGAAAAAGCTGCAGGCTGCCAGAGCAAGCAAAGAATGTCTGAGGTAGAACAGGAGGGGGAAAAAAGGAGATTTAAGAGACCAGAGTTGTTTTCTTGCTCTTATATGGTGCTGCTGTGCCACCAGCAGCTCCCTCGCTCCATGACTAATGAGGCTCAGCTGGGATCCACCCTTGCTTATCCTGTTATTTTTAGCTTTTTCCAGCCTCCTGCTCGCTGTGCCTGCCCTGTCTTATTTGAATTACTGAGTCTGCACTCTCAGTGGTTGTCCAGAGCAGGCAGGAGTGGGATTTCTCATCCCTGAGGGAATTGTTTTTGGAGCTGGCAGTGACACCCGTTGAGGAGGAATCACCTTTGTGAGCCAGGCAGCTCCAGACAAGAGGATTCATTTTTTTCCTTTCTCCCAGTGATCCTGGGGCTGGGAGACAAACTCCAAAAATCATCTTTGCATCCACTTCTTAAAGGCTGGAAATGGAAAATTATCCTGAAGCAGGAGCAGGGCTTTGATCAGCTCAGAGAGAGCAGGGATTCCATGGAAATGCCAATGGGGTGGGAGCAGGTACAGAAATCCCACATCCTCTCCTTAGCAACCATTAGGTTCCTGGTCTGGGGCCAAAAGCCATTTCTGGATGGAATCTGAAACCTTTGAATTGTGGCAAAATCCTGGAATTGCAGGCAGAGGGAACAGAGCTGATTTAAATCCAGGGGATTCATTAATTCATTAATTAATGCTGAGTGTCCAGTGTGCTGCACCTGCATTTATCCAGCCACAAAAACCAAGCTGGGTTTGCTCCATCCTTCCCAAAATCCCTGATCCCAGCAGAGTTTGAACCTCTCAGATTTGGGGACACTTGGGTGCATATTTTAAGGAGGCCCCTCAAAAAAAGTGGATTTCTGACAAAAACTTTGGAGTTATGGGCATCAGCCTTCGGAGCTGAGGGAAAAATCCCCTTCTATTTTTGTCCTGACCATGACTCAGAGGAAGATTTGTCCCTGCAAAGTCACTCCTTTTTTGAGGAGGCATTTAAAGGCCGCTGCTGTCCCCTGTTTGGCTCAGGATATTCCTATTTTTGGTGTTGATCTCTGTTTAAAAAGATCTTTTTTCATTGCACATCCACTTTGTAGCGTGCTGTGTTTATTTTTTCAGCCTGCAAGTCCCAGTCCTGGGCTTTTGCCACCCCTTTTGCAATTAAAATTACAAAATAAAGCCATAAAGAAATGAGGCCTCTCAGCTGTTCCCACCAGGAAGCACAAAGGGAATAGAGAAGGATGGATGGGCTGGAAGTGATAGCAGTGGGATAATCCCATCCCCATTCCCAGATTTTACCCTCTGGCTCAGTGCTTTATTTCTAATTAATAACCTGATTTTTGTTGTTGGCCGAATGCAGGTGCAGCACACTGGACACTCCACACTCAGGAGCAATTAATTCATGAATCCCCTGGATTTAAATCAGCTTGGGCTTCCCTCAGCCTGCAGTTCCAGGGATTTTGCCACAGTTCAAAGGGCAAAATTCATATTCCAACCAGGAATATTCCCCAGAGCAGTAACTGAAGTGTTGAGTAGGGGACATGGGATTTCTGTTTGTGCTCCCAATCCAGCAAGGTTTCCAAATAATTCCTGCTCTCCCACCTTGTCCTTCATCCTCAGGGAAAATCTCTTGTTGGGCCATTTTTCCCCTCTTGAAAAAATCTATTAATTCCTCTCCCTGCTGCTGTTTTAATGGGGCTGGAGGGAGAAATTTTGTATTTTTCAAATCTCTTTTCAAATATTGCAAACTTATATTGGAAAAATGAAAATGAACAAAACAAATGGGAGAGGAGGGATAGGGAAATTTGGCTGGACAAGCCTGGATGTGCTGCCCATGCATTTGAGCAGGGCTGATAAAAAATCCTAAATTTGTTATCAGATGAGGGTGTTACTTATGGGTCACTTTAATGATTTTGGTTCATTCTGGATCAATACAGCTGAAATTTTGGGAATCTCTTCCAGATGGGTTTGGGAGTGGATGGGTGCTGCCAGCATCCATCAGTCCATCCCAGGCTGGAGCAGAAAATGGGATTTGGGGCAGAGTTGGTTCCCTGGAGCTCCGTGCTGGGGGTGGATGTCCCGGCTGGCAGTGCCAGGCTGCTCCTGGCAGAGGCACAGGGAGGAGCTGGGGCACAGCAGCTGCAGGCAGGGACACCCTGTGCTCCTCCAGGACTGGGAATTCTGTGGGCACAGCTGTCCCTGCTCTGGGCCGGGTGAGGTTTTGTTGGGGATCAGCTCAGATCCCACCCAGCCCAATCCCTCTGTTTGCCTGGAGTGCCAGGTCTGTGTGTGCCAGCCAAAACTGGGGAAAATCGTTTGGAGCTGATGGGATTTGCTACAAATCCTCCCCCAAATTGTGCTGCAGAGTGAGGAATCTGTGAATTTATTGATGCTCAGATAAAAGCTGATTTTTCCTGCTGGTCCTCTCCATAGATCCTGCTCACTGGGAATGCTGCATTTCCACAAGAGCTGTTGATTCCTAACAATAGAAATAAATCAAATTGCAAGGAGGCAGCTGGAGCTTTTCTGTGCTGTCTCCCCACACTCCTGAAGTGCTGGAGATAAACTGATGAAGCAGGGAATGGTTTGGGTGGGATGGAATGTAGAGGTTATCCAGTCCCAATCCCTGCCCCAGTGACACCTGCAGTGATCCCAGGCTGCTCCAGCCTGGCCTTGGGCACTCCCAGGGATGATGAATCCTTGGGAAAATCCATTCCAGGGCCTCACAGGGAAGAATTTCTTCCCAGAATCCCATTTAACCTCTGGCAGTGGGAGCCATTCCCTGGGTCCTGTCCCTCCATCCCTCATCCCCAGTCCCTCTGCAGCTCTCCTGGAGCCCCTTCAGGCCCTGCAAGGGCTCTGAGCTCTCCCTGGAGCTTCCCTTCTCTGTTCCCAGCAGTGAATCCTTGGTGGGCTCAGACCTCATCATCAGAGCTCCTGAAAATTCCCTTTGAAGCACTTCTGATCCAGCTTTAGAAATTGTCCCACTGAAAATGAAGCCTGTGTGGTACCACTGAGCCTTCCTGGATGGCTTCCATGGAAAAATCTGCTTGTTTTCCATATGTTTGGTGGCTTTTATATCACTGGAGAGTTATAAATACTTGGGTGGCCTAAATGAATCCCTGCAATTCCCTGTGAAGTGTTTGAATCAGGATGGGGAATTGCTGTATCCTGCAGCTCCAGGCTTTTAGGGAAGGGAAAATCCTGGTTGGGTTGTGTGTTTTTATCCCAAATCCATCTCTGGTGCTTCAGGCGGGGTTGTAAAGGTGCTGCTTATAAAGGATCCAGAAAATTCCAGGGAAGCAAAAAAGGCTTGGAAAAGGGAAAGACATTGGGTCCTTAAACTGCAGGAGGTTTATTCCCACCTGGAGCAGAGTAACACATCCCAAATGAGGGAAAAGCCCAGGGCATCATCTTCCTTCAGTGAGAAAGGAATAGTGCAGAGCATTATCCATGGGTGTAATCCAAACAAATGCTCCCCTTTGCAACAGATGTCGAGTATTAACTGATTAAAAATAATCGCTTTTTTCTTTATTTTTCTTGCTGGATTTAAACCCAGGGAAAGCTTAACTGGGCTTAAAGAGGAGCTAAATCCCTCACTCCCAGGAAATCATCAGCAAATAGAGCTGAAATCCCGGGATGCTGGGTATAATTCCTGCTTCCATAGAAGCTTGCTGTGCTTGGGAAGCCTTTGGGAGCCCAGCAGGAGCATCCTGGAGTGCTGGGCTGGGCTGGGCTGGGTCCCTGTATCTCCCTCTGGTGGGTGCTTTCCTGAGGATCATCATCCCAGAGGGTTCCATGGGCTGGAGCCCCTCTGGAGCCAGGCTGGGAGAGCTGAGGATGCTCCCCTGGAGAGGAGAAGCTCCAGACAGAGCTCAGAGCCCCTGGCAGGGCCTGAAGGGGCTCAGGAGAGCTGCAGAGGGACTGGGGACAAGGGATGGAGGGACAGGAGCCAGGGAATGGCTCCCAGTGCCAGGGTTAGATGGGATTTTGGGAAGGAATTCCTGCCTGGGAGAGTGGGGAGGGGCTGAAATGGATTTTCCCAAGGATGGCCCAGGATCCCTGGGAGTGCCCAAGGCCAGGCTGGGCAGGGCTTGGAGCACTCTGGGACAGGGGAAGGTTTCCCTGCCCATGGCAGGGGTGGGGCTGGATGGGCTTTAAATTCCTTCCAAACCGTTCCCGGATCCTGCAAGTCTCTGACAACTGAAACGAACCATTCCCAGCTCTTGAAGTCCTCCCTGATTTTCACCTGCTCCGTGCTCCAGCAGCATATTTATTTTGGGATTTGAAAAAAAATTAAAAAATCATTTATTGAGCCTGGCTTTTGTATCAGCGGGGTGGGTTGGCCAACACCAACCTGGAAAATCAACCTTCCCAGCTGATAAGGCCCCTCTGGGAATTCCTGTGGGCAGGAAAACATTCCTGGTGTGTCCAGCA
>NW_005054309.1:10527544-10530521 GCF_000277835.1 Geospiza fortis | reverse complement strand
GCTGGGGGTGATCAGAACATGGCATGACTGTGTAAAAATAAATGTGGGGAATGCCAAAAACGCCGGGAAAAGGGCTGGATGTGGCTTTGCTGTGAGTAATAACCCGGCACCCTTCCCTCCCTCCCTGCTTCCCACGGCTCCCAGCACCGGCAGTGGGAGGGATCGGCTTCCCTGGCCGCCGATATCCCTTTGAAGGAGCGTTTTCCCAGCGGGAATGGGGATGGGAGAGCCGATAACCTCCCTGTGCTCCTCCCTCCGCCCTGTTAATGATTTCCTTGGAGCTGGGGCAGCCAGGGAAAGCAGAAAGCCTGGGAATTCCCTGGGACAAGGCTTGGGGTGTGCCAGGGGCCTCCTATGAGCTTAAGAATAGGAAAAAATCCTAAAAATACAAGCACAGAAGCAGAAATTCTCTTTTCCCCCAGAATTTGGGATACCAGGTGTTTTCTCCTTCTGTAGAGGAAAATAATTTCTATTTTTCTAACATTTTTCTGTAATATCTATATTTCTAATATTTCCTTTATAATTTCCTCCTTCTGTAGAGGAATAATTAAGGCAATTCCATTGTCTCACCAGCAGAACTCGAGTGTCAGGTGAAGCTGAGGTTTCTTTCCCTGCGTTTCTGTGGACAGGGATGTGCTGCCTGTGCCATGGGGTTGAATTCCCCCCTGTGGGCATGCAGGAATCAGGCCTGGCTCATTCTTCCAGGGCACACCCTGCCCCAGCAGCACCCTCCCAATCCCCCTGGAGCAGCCCTGGAGGGGTTTGGAGGGCAGGTTTCACTGCCAGCCCCTCTGGAGATGTTCTCCAGGGATTCCCGAGTCACACATTCCTAATCCAAATCTGGTTTGGGGAAAGCTTCGGGAAAACTTGTCTGGGTCATCTCACAAGTGGTATCAGACACCTTAAATTGGGGGTGCCTCGTTAAGAAATGCAAATTAGGCAGGGCAGGCACCCCTGGGCTTCTTTTCCCAGTGCAAAGGGGCAGGGGGGGTCCCAGGAGCTGCCCACTGTGGGAAGCAGCAGCAGCCCGTGCTCATCCTCACCCCAGAGCTGACCCAGCTGGAAAGCTGCCACGAGCCTTTCCCTCCCATTAATCCCTCTCAGCTTTAATCAGTACCTGCCTGCCCACCTCCTGCCTGCCCGGGAGAATGCAAACGGGGCTGGGGCAGAGGAGCAAATCCAGAGGTTGAGGATAATTCCTGGCCTTCCCCACCTTCTCCTGGCCTTTTCCACCTCTGGAGCAAATCCAGCGGTCAGGGATAATTTCTGGCCTTTCCCACCTTCTCCTGGCCTTTTCCACCTCTGGAGCAAATCCAGCGGTCAGGGATAATTTCTGGCCTTTCCCACCTCCATGTCCTGGGAGCAGATCCTGCCTGGGAAACAGGTGCCTCTGCTGCAGCAGGTGACCCTGGCTCTCTCTGGGATTATTTTTCCAAAAGGAGAAAATTTTGATTCCTGGGGGATCCACTCCAGCCCTGGGAATGAGGAGGTTGGCACCAAGCTTGGGGTCACCACCGGATCCTTCCCTGTTCCCAGCAGTGAATCCTTGGTGGGCTCAGACCTCAGCTCCTCGAAATTCCCTTTTAAGCACTTCTGATGCTTTAGGAATTGTCCCACTGCAAATGAAGCCTGTGTGGTACCACTGAGGGAGGGGATTGGGAGTTTTCCTTGTGATGCACAGAATAAATGGAATTTGAGTTTATGTAATGCTTGGAGCCGCTTTTAGCTTGCCACAGATCCTTCTCCAAACAAAGCCAAGGTTATGCAGCAAATTGCAGAGTGGGGATGGTTTATTTGGATGAGTTTTTATTTTGATGTCTGCATGAATGGGATTCTCTGCAGATCCAGGAAAAACCAAGAATGACTTCATACTCTCTTAAAAATTTATGCAGAATATATTAATTTTTTTCTTTTTAAATAAAGTGTCTTTATTTTTTTTTAAGCTCTCTACTGCTGCAGGGGAGAGAGAGCACTGGGGAGGAGGGTCTGGGGGTGCTCTCCATCCATGCCCCAGCTGCACAGGGACTCCAGGGATTCTCCATCCATCCTCCCACAGCTGCTCCAGCCTGTCTGTGCTGGTGGGAAGCTGGGAGAGCTGGGGCAGGGTGATGATCCCACAAAGGCCTTTTTTTTTTTTTTGTAGAGGCACATCTGGTGTGGGGGAATCAAATCCGAGCTGCCCTGAGCAAGTGTTCCTGGATTTAGTCATGTGAATCCGTGAACAGCTGGGCCTGTGAGCAGGAGAAATCCTGTTTGGAAAGGAGGGAAGGAGGGAAGGATGGAATTTCTGCTGTTCCCTGCCTGGCTGGGAGTGCCTGGGGCATGGTGTGAGCCCAGCTGTGACCCCATCATCGCTCTCTGGGTGCTCTAGTGCCCCTTGCACGAGCTGGGTCCAGACAAAAAAAAGGATTGAAAATGACATTTGGGGTGTCCTCACCCTCCAGCCGCAGCCAGGGCCAGACTCTTGTAAATGAGGCTGTTTGGGGTTCATGTTGAGGTTGGAAAAGACCCCCAAGATCACCCAGGGCTCACTGAGCCCCATTCCCAAGTGGGTCAGGTTCATTCCCATCCATTCGTTTTTTGAACATTTCCAGGACTCCTGGGCAGCCCGTTCCCGTGCTTAACCCACCTTCCTTCCCGTGCTTAACCCACCCCTCTGTGCAGGAATGTTCCCGATGCCCAGCCTGGCCCTTTTCCCCGCTTTCCCTGCCCCAAACCCGGCCGGGGCCAGGTGGGCGCTGGGGCCGAGCTCCGCTCCCTCCCTGCCGGCTGCAGGAGGTAAAAATAACCGGGAATGTAGGGCACAGCCTCTCGCAGAAATTCCCGGGCGGGATTTCCGAGGCAGCAGGCACAAGAAGGTGTCTGCAGCTGCTGTTTCAGGGCCGGCTGCTTTGGGGTGCTCCGGGGCCGCGCTCCATCCCGGCCGGGCCGGTCCCGGGGGGCACGGGGGGCTGGGACCTGGGGGCGGGGCGGCGGA
>NW_005054309.1:10509655-10526940 GCF_000277835.1 Geospiza fortis | reverse complement strand
GCCAGGTCTCAGAAGGCAGAGCAGCCCCGTGTCTTTTGTGCTCGCCGTGTGATGTTCGGGTGCTCAGCGGGGCCGGGGTTGCCCGCATCCCTATGCCTGCGTCCCAGTGCCCTCCTGCCGGGATAAAACCGCTCCCTGGGAGCGAGAGAGCCGCGGGATGGCAGCCCCGGAGCTGCCGCAGCGCAGGGATGTCTTTTTTAGAGCATTTCCTGCGCTTCCCACGTTCCTGCGAGCGCAGGATGGTGATTCACAGGCTGCGGGCTGCTCCTGGTTCCGCAGGAACCGGCGATGGCGGTGATCGTGAGCGGGCAGCCCCCAGCCCCGCGGGTCCCCGTGTTTGGGGGGTTATTTCAGTGGGGAAGCTCTGAGCTGGGCTGGGCTTGGGGCTTCGTTTCCCTCGGGGGAGAGGAGGGGTGAGAGGATGGGTGCTGCGGGTGCACCTGCACGGGAAGCAGCGCTCTGGGGGCTCCGTGGCACAATTAGGGGCTCGATGGCACATTTAAGGTCTCCATGGCTCAGTTAGGGGCTCGATGACACATTTAAGGGCTCCATGGCACAATTAGGGGCTCGATGGTTCAGTTACGGGCTCGATGGCACAATTAGGGGCTCTATCGCTCAGTTAGGGGCTCGATGGCTCAGTTAGGGGCTCGATGGCTCAGTTAGGGGCTCGATGACACATTTAAGGGCTCCATGGCTCTGTTAGGTGCTCGATGGCACAATTAGGAGCTCGATGGCTCAGTTAGGGGCTCCATGGCTCAGTTAGGGGCTCGATGGCACAATTAGGGGCTCGATGACACATTTAAGGGCTCCATGGCTCAGTTAGGGGCTCGATGGCACAATTAGGGGCTCGATGACACATTTAAGGGCTGGATGGCACCGGCAGATTGTTAAATGCACCAACACCTGTCCCTCTGGCACGGCGATGCTGAGGAATGCCTTTGCCTACGTGCAGTGTTTTGGAAAACCCCCATTCCCAAACATCCCCAGAGCTGGACCCTCAGCAAGCAGGGCCTTGCCCGGGCCAGCGCCCCTTCCTTGTTTTTCCTCCATTCCCGTGTTTCATTCCAACTTCAGGCCGTGTTTTCCAACAAAATATCTCGGATGCAAAATATCTCACCAAGGGAGAAGATAACGAAACAGAGAGGAGCTGAAATGATTTTTCGCGGAATATTTTCAGTCTAGCAATTCTGGAAGTGAATTTCTATTTTTAACCTCTTTAGAAAAAATATCCTGGGGGTTTTTTCGTGGTTTTTTTTCCCAGCCTTTTGATTTCCCTGCACTCCGAGCCTGTTGCTCTGGACAGCCGGGATAAATGGTGCCATTGTTTGGGAGCAGCGGATGTTTTCCCAGCATACTCAGGAACGCACGGGTTAAAGGTTGGGCATTGTTTCCCGGCTGGGAGGGCTCCGGGGGGTGGGATGATGATGGTGATGATGATGATGATGATGATGGTGATGATGATGCCGAGCTGCGGCACGGGCCTGGCCAAAATCCCTGGGTGTTACTGCGCCAGCGCGGCTGCCTTTCCCTGCTCCCATCCCCTGCTTGTTATGGATTGGTTCCTCTCCTCCAAGCCCATAAATATTAGAGGGAAACCAGCCAGAAACCACCCAAATCCTAAGGAAAAAAAAAAATCCCGGGAAACATCTTTTCAATGGAAGTGTGTTTCCAAACCTTCCTGGGGTGCTGCAGAGATTAAGAGCAGCCCCAGCCCCCTCCCAGCCCCATGAACCCAAGGCTGAGCTTTAATCCCTTTGTGGACGGCAATCCCGGGCTTTGGGATCGCAGCAGTGATGGGATTTCCGTGGCTGCCCGGGGGAGGGGGTGGCAGTGTTTGCTCTGCTCTGCTCCTTCCCCACACCCCTTTTTTTGGAGCTGCTAAAGAAACCAAAAATAAATCAAAGAGAGGAACAAGTCAGCACTTGGGAAAACTTAAAAATGGGTTTGTTTTGGAGAATTCCAGCAGAAAAACTCTGACATGCCCAGGTCATGGCTGGGCCACCAAATCCCTGGCAGGGAGGGAGCTGGGATGGGCAGGGGCTGAGGAAGAGGAGGATATTCCTGAAATCCCTGATTCCCCCAGAGCTGAGCTGTCAGTGCTGGGCTGGACAGTGCAGGTGGCCCTGGGCTCTCCTGGGGTTTGGATGTGGCTGGCAGGTGAATTCCTGGAATTTAGGGTGGCTCTTCCATGGTCTGGAGGCCCCAGCATCTGCCATCTTTTCCATGGATGCATCCTGGAATCAGGCTGGAGGCTGCCACTCTCTGTGCTGTGGGTTTCTCCCTTAATTATGCTTCTTTTCTTATTTATTCCAATTTATTTCCGTCTATCAAACATTTTATTTAGGGCTCCATAATTCCTCCTGCAGTCTGACTAGGAAAACCCTGGCTGAATGATGTTTTGTGAGCTCCTGAGCCCACATGGAATAAAAACCCAGCGTGCAAATCCAGGCTCCAGCCCAGAAATAAAGGTTTTATTCTGCTGGGTGGTTCAGCTGGGCTTTACTGGCCCTCAGCCTCAGCCAGGCCTTCAGTTTGCTTTGTAAATCTGTATTTTCAGCAGGGCCTGACAGCTCCACGGAGCAGTGCTGGGCTCCTCAGCCTCCTCCTGCTTTAATCCACGTTTGTTACCACTGCTGTACAAGTGGGTGATGTGTGTGAATCACGGATTTTTGAATTTCCGATGAAAAGCAGAGAATTGAGGGGCACCCAGTGCCTGTGCCTGAGGCAGGAGCCTCCCAGTTGCCCCTGGGAACAGGATTTGGCTCCGTGTTCTGGCACCAGGCAGGGCTGAGCTATCTGCTGGCACCAGGGCTCTGGAGATGGTTCCAGGCTCCACACGTGCGAGGAAAATTAAAAAGAGACCTGAGGAGAAAAGAGATTTTATTGGCTTAGAGATCATCTCTGAGGTGGGGCACTGGTGGGGCCTGGTGGGTTTTTCAGGGATGTGGGATGTGTCCAGGTGTTGGGATTGACTTTATTTGGCTGGTTTTGAGAGGGGTCTGTTTGCAAGGAGGTGCTGGTGCTGCTTTGGATCAGGCTGGAAGCACCAGGGATGAGCCAGGCAGGGCTGGATGTCCCCCACCCCTCCCAGGATCCCAGAGAAGCCCAGAATTAATCCATAAAATTCACAAAATAATTGGAGGCTTCATGAGGTTTCTTCGGTTTGGTCTCAGGAGGGGTTTGGAGGCTCCAGAAATCAGCTGATATCATATTTTTCTTTAAAGCGAGTGCAAATTCTGGTGGCAAGATATAACTCCAAGGGACAGGCCTTGGGAAAAACCTCAAATTCCATGGAAATCCAGTGTGGAGAAGCTGGAGAGCTGCTGGCCTGGCCCCTCCCCATGGAGAATGCTCCAGGCTGGCACAGCTGGGGAGGCTCCATGGCAGCAGGGACAATGAAAGAGAGCCTTTGTCAGGGAGCTCTGGGGCCTTGTTCAGACAGGGATCCCAAAAAAGGCTCTGCCAAGGGCTGGAAAAGCAGGTGGGGAGTGCTGAAGCTCAGGGAAGCATCACCACAGGGAGGCCTTGGGCTCAGCTCATCCCTAAATTTTACAAACTTGCAAGAGCCCTGTGATGGGAAGGGTCTGGTGGGGGAGAGGTTTATTCCAATAAACCACGCAATAAAATCAAACTTTTGTGGCATGGAATCACAGAATGACAGAATAATTTGGGTTGGAAGGGGCCTTAAAACCCATCCTGATGGGCAGGGACTCCTCTCACTGTCACAAGTTGTTCCAAGCCCCATCCAAATGGGCCTTGGGCATTTCCAGGGATCCAGGAGCAGCCATGGCTTCTCTGGGAATCCATTCCAGGGCCTCCCCACCCTCCCAGGTGGGAATTCCTTCCCAATATCCCATCCATCCCTGCCCTCTTCCAGTTTTAAACCATTTCCCCTGGTTCTGTCACCCCATCCTCTTGTAAAGAATCTCTCCCTGATAGTTCTGGCAACTTGGCATTCCAAGATCCTGGAACTGACCTCAATCCCCGAGTGCTCCATGCCCATGACTTTGGCACCTTGGAGAGCTTTCCTTGAACTCTGCTGGGAATTCAGGGGTTCCTCTCCTCCCTTGGGATCCAGCAGTGTTTGGGAGCTGATCCCAGCAGGAAGGGGGAATTCCTCCCCCTCTGGAGCACACCCCAGCCCTGAGGGGGATTTCACTGGCTCCAGCAATGCTTTCGTGCTCAGGAAAGGGGAATTCTGCTGCCTTCCTGTCCTGGAGCCATGGGGGCGTGTTCCAAGCACCCCACGCTCGCTGTGCCCTGTTTCCTGGCCTCCCTCAGGGATGATTTCCACCCTTCCATGCCCATCCTGGCGTTCCTGGCAGAGCTGGCTCCGTGTGCTCCCATCCCAGGGACCCCCAGCATCCGACCTGCTCCAGAGTTTGCTGCTCTGAGCTTTCCCTTACTGCTGGATAAAGGAAATCAGGCTCTTCCCCCTCCAGAGAGGGAGTGGGATCCCCATTCCTGGGGCACATGGAGCCTTTTTTGGGATGTTCCAAGCAGGGGGACAATGGTGGCCCTGGGTTCAGCCTGTGGGGAAGGGGCTGAACACCAAAGGGTTTGGTCCCTGTGCTGAGAGAATCCCAAAATTCATTTCCCTTTTGATAGCCCAGTTTAGATGGGCCTTCCCCAGCCCATCCCAAGGGAGCAGGTCCTGGCCCTGAGGAGGGCCCCAGATGTGCTCCAGCTGTGGCTCCAGGGGCTCCCAGCTGTGCTGCTCAGCCAGGTTTGGGGCTTCTCCCGAGGCCTGGAGCAGCTCCAGGTGCAGGGTTTGCCCTGGAGACTGGGCTCAGCTCCGTGGGATCAGCTCAGGGAATGGGCAGGGCAGAGGTGAGCTGAAAGCTGGGACAGGGGATAAAACACCCTAAAAACTGCGGCTGGCAAGGCTGGAGTATATTTATTCCTATTTCTATTTTTAGGGCTGTGTCACTTCCTGCCCTTCCGTGGCTTTGGGGTCACTTTGCGGGGGTGGGCTCAGCCGGGGAGGGGACACGGGGACATCCCCGATGGTGAGGACAGGGCGCTGCAGGATTGTCACACACCACGAGGGCACTCTGACAAATCCCAGGCTCAGCCCCAGCCCCTGCTCCTGGCCACGCATCCTTCCCCTGGGGCTGTGCCGTGATTTCTTTGTTTATTTGGGGTTCATTGTGTCAGGATCCGTCCTCAGCTGGGAGGAAGTGGATTTAGCAACAGCAGGAAAGGACACAATGAGTCAGCGGCGGAGGGAAACTGAAAATAAGGAAATATCCAGAGAATGACTTTGTTTCATTTGGGAATTACAGTTGCAAAGCACCTTCCAGGCACAAGAATGGAATTAAACATTTATTCTTGCTGGTTTTGCCCTAAAAATTCGGAGTAGATTCATGCTGGGGTGTATCACTTGGGTGTTGTCAGAGCTGGGAATTTACCTGGAATTTGCATTTGGGCTGGAATGATGTCAGCATGGCTTGGATATCTCATTAAACATCATGGGGCAATTAAAATTATTTCTCTATAGTTGTGCTGCACCAAAACTCAGAATTTTTCTTGCTGCTGTGCCAGGTTTTGGGGAGAAATTGTGGCATAATTCCATTTTCCTAAGGATTCCTTTTGGGAATTCCTGCCCTGAGCATGAGCTCTGCTCTCCCTGCAGCTGATCCAGGCAAACCTTTCTGGCTGGGATGGGATCTCAGCAGGGACAGAGCAGGATTTGTGTGGCAGGGGGTCGGTGGTGCCCTTGGGAAGGGTAGGAGAATGGAAGCTCCAGGTTTGTGGGCTCTGAGCCCCCCAGGAGCCAGGGATGGAATTTTGGGGGATCCCCAGGCTCTCCACTCCCACAGGATGGGGAGCAGGGTTAGGCTGGGTGCCTCTGTTGTTTAATTCCAATAAATGTAGAACTTTTTACACCTGGAAGAGCCGAATTAGCCGGGGAATAGCTCCATGGGGTCCTTGCTGGTGGGTTTTACATGAAGTAAAAATTCCAGCTGGTGGTTCCCATTTGTGGGATGTGGATCCCTGTGATGGATCCTGGGAATCCCCTGGGATAACTTCCCTGGGGAAAAGCCCCAGGAAGGAAGGAAAGAGGAAGCCCCTTGCTCCCGGCCCGGCAGCACGGCCAGCCTGGGGTTTTGACATCAGACACCGGGATTGTTCCTGCCCTTGTGCAGCCGCTGGAGCCCGGGGTTATTTTTATCCGGCGCTGGCAGTGGCTGGAGAAGGACGCGGATTCCCAGCTCCTCTCCCCGGGGCTCGCTGCCTTTATTTGGGAAAAGCAAGGTGCTGGGAGAGCGGAGAGGTGCAGGAAGAGCATCCCGGCCGGAGCGAGCCCCCATCCCGCGGTGCTGGCTGCGGGGCCGGGGCAGCAGTGAGATGCGCGGCCGGCAGCGGGGCCGATGCAGCGGGAGCCGGGAGCGGGGCAGATGAGCCGGGAGCGGGATGATGGAATGGGTGACGTCATCAGGAAAGCATCCCCGCCGCCCGCCGAGGGCAGCTATAAAAAGGTAAAGGGACAAAAAGGGACAGAAAGGAGCCTTTGTGTGCCACCGTGCTGCGGGAATGCTGCCCGCATCCCGCCCAGGCCGGTGGGATTCGGGGGCTGGAGCAGGGAGAATCCAGGGTTTGTAAAGTGCTGGCACGGGGCAAACCTTCCTCCTTCCTTCTTTCCTTATCTCCTGGTGATAAAATAGCAGGGGAAGCTTCCAAAGGCATTCTCCTACCTGGAAACCCCCGGGGCTTTAAGGCATTTTGTGGCATGGATCACAAAGTTTTGACTTGGGTTTGCATTCACCCCGGGAAGAAAAAAGGAGATAAAACCACATTTTCTGTGATCTTATGTTGTTTGTAAATCCCAGAATAGCCCTTGTGCAGGGCAGAGATAAAATGAGACGCTGCCTATGGCTCTGGGGCTTTAAATATAGTCCTGGGCTGGGCTGGGAATGACAGAGCCTGGCAAAAATAGCCCTGGTGGCCTGGCCGAGTGTCCCAGGGCTCCTGCTGGTGTCCCAGTGTTCCTGCTGGGTGTCCCAGTGTTCCTACTGGTGTCCCAGTGCTCCTGCTGGTGTCCCAGTGCTCCTGCTGGATGTCCCCGTGTTCCTGCTGGTGTCCCAGTGCTCCTGCTGGGTGTCCCAGTGCTCCTGCTGGTGTCCCAGTGCTCCTGCTGGGTGTCCCAGTGCTCCTGCTGGTGTCCCAGTGTTCCTGCTGGATGTCCCAGTGCTCCTGAAGTGTTTGGTGCTGGAGGATGGGTGGGAAGGGATTGCCCCCTCTGCTCCCCTCTCCCGCAGGGCTGGGGATGGGCAGGGCAGGATGGGGATGGGATGATGCCAGGGCAGGATGTGGAGCTGCTGGAGAGGGGCCAGAGGGAGCACGGAGCTGCTGCAGGGCTGGAGCCCCTCTGGAGCCAGGCTGGCAGAACTGGGGGTGCTCACCTGGAGAGGAGAAGCTCCAGACAGAGCTCAGAGCTCTGCCAGGGCCTGAAGGGCTCCAGGAGAGCTGGGGAGGGACTGGGGACAAGGAATGGAGGGACAGGACCCGGGGAATAGCTCCCAGTGCCAGACATGGATGGGAGATTGGGAATTGGGAATTGCTGGCTGGGATGGGATTCCCAGAGCAGCTGGGGCTGCCCCTGGATCCCTGGCAGTGCCCAAGGCCAGGCTGGACATTGGGAGCACCTGGGGCAGTGGGAGGTGTCCCTGCCATGGGAATGGGATGAGCTCTGAGGTCCCTTCCATCCCAAACCAGGATTATTCCAGGGCTGTGTGACACGTTGCCCTTTTCCCTGGAGCAGCCCAGCCAGGCCTGAGCTGTGTTCCCCTCCCAGGCTCCAGCCCGGGCACTGCTGCCCTTCTGGCAGGGAAGGTCGAGGGGAAGAAGGAAAATCCTCCCCAGATTGTTTTGTTCTCCCCTTAAAAATCAAAAGCTGCTTTTTGTTTAAAATCATTGTGAGAACTGAATTGTGCTCAGCTCTGCACAGAGCAGAAACCCTTTTATTTTTTGGGTCAGTGCCAAAATACACATTTAGGTACCACGGGGTTATGTTTTCCTTGGAGTTACCTTTGCATTTTCAGGATTTGACCCATTATTCCTTCTATACCAAGTCAGAATATTTGATAGTCAAAACCCACCTTGCTGTTTCCCTTCTCCATTTATATTTTTTCATACCCAGCTCTGGATTTTGAGTGCAGCTGTCAGGTAATTTATCCAAAGTCTGAAGTCCAGTTCCCTCAGGTATATTTTATTTCTTACTAACTGCTCCCCATTTTATAATAACAAATAGGACTCTGGATTTCTTTATGGTCGTTAGCCTGGGCCTGCCTTGGAAAATGGGATATTCCCAGCTCAGTCCTGGGAGCAGAGTTACTGAGAATCCTCATTAATGACCTGCTGGAGAAAACAAATTGTATGTTGATTAAGTGTACAGATGTCAGCCTGGGAGCAGTGGGAAACAGCAACATTAAAACAGATCTGGAGCGACAGATCCATCAGCAAGGAGGAGAAATGTCCAATCCTGGCTGGATTTTAATGGGAAAGGAGCAGCTTTTGGTGCCCACGGAGGAGGGGGGGATGCTCTGGGAGGGAGAGGTCCCAGCTGGGGAGGAGGTGGGGATGGGCTGTGGGCTGGATTTCAGCTGCAGCACAAGGAAAATCAGATTTAGATGGGAAGATGTGAGAGAGAATCCTCTGAGCTGGGAAAGGGGAAATTTCCAGGACTTGATGGAATGTTGGTGCAGTGGCACAGCCAAGGGCACCCTGAGATGGGCAGCACGAGGAGCTGGCACCAACCTCCCTCCTTCTGCTTTCAGTTCATTAAAAAATGATTTTCATTCATTTCTCCCTATTTTTTCCCCTGTTCTGCCCTCCCCAGCAGGGCTGGCTGTTTTTAATCCTAAATCTGTCTCCATGTGATTGAGGTATTGATTATTGACACCTAAAAACACAATGGTCTGGGTAAAACTTCAGGAACCTGGAGCTCGGCCCAAAAAGTCAGTACTGCTTGGTGTCGTGGGGTTTATTTTTATTATTTTAAGGATTTGAAATAAAAGGAGTTAGGTTATAAATGAATTATTTTGGTAAGGGATTGACAATTTAATGGGCAGGGTAATAATGTGTACAATCAGCACTGGAGCTGGAATTAAATAATTCGTTATTTTAGGTGAATAATTTGCATTTTGTCACACTTTCTTGTACAAAAAAGTGCTTTATTTTTCCTGAGGTGGGATATGGAAAGCACAATTCCATGAATTAACCCCATGGAAGCAGCCCAGCCTTGCCTGCTCTATTTCTTTTTGTTGTGTTTTCAGGATTGGGTATTAAGTGTTATTTTATAATTAAATGTTTGAGGCTTTCCAAGTGTTCCTTCCATCAATAACTTCCTGAATTTGTTGTCAGTGTTGGCACGTGACCCATTAGCGACAGACACTGGGGGAGGTTTTGAATCTGGAGCTGAGATTTGCATTTATTGCACATTGATTGCGCAGTTATTGATCAGGGATTCATTGCAAATCGTTTTGTTGATTGCTATTTTAAAACTCCTGTACTTATGTTTATGGTTGTGCTTGTGTTTGTGGTTATATTTATATTTATATTTGTGTTTGTATTTATATTTATATATAAAAATACATCTTTAAACCCAGGGATAATTTGATGACAATGGTTCAAAATCCATCCCTGAGCACGCTGGCAGGAGAGGGATTTTGGTGGGGTTGGAAGTTGCTCAGGGAAGTGGAAGATGCTGATGGAGGTGGCTGTGTGTGGATGTAGATACAGATATTGGGGAGTGTATTAGGATATATCTATCAGTGAGTTTGGGGTGCAGTCAGATGCCCTTTAAGGGCCTTTCCAACCCAGACCAGGCTGGTTCCATGTGGAGAGAGATGGGGATTCCCAGTGGGATGTGCTCTGTGGCTGACCCAAGCGTGGAATGCTTGGGAGATGCTGGACGTGCTGAGCTTGGTGGTGGGGCCAGTGGGACAAGTCCCCTTCCTGTGCCCTGGCCTGGCCAGAGCTCATCCCTCCCTGTCCCTTCCCAGAGCTTCATCCTTTCCTGTTCCTTCCCAGAGCTTCATCCTTCCATGTGTCCTTCCCAGACCTCAATCCCTCCCTGTCCCTTCCCAGAGCCTGATCCCTGTGTCCCTTCCCAGACCTTCATCCCCTGCTGTCCCTCCCCCGAGCCTGACCCCTGTCCCTCCCTGCAGGCCCAGAAGAATGAGCGTGAGTCCATCAGGCAGAAGTTGGCTCTGGGCAGTTTCTTCGACGATGGCCCCGGGCTCTACACGAGCTGCAGCAAGAGCGGCAAGCCCAGCCTGTCCTCCCGGTAAGCCAGAGCCCAAATCCCCAGGGCAGCCTGGGAAGGGGGAGGTCTCTGCAGTGGGACATCCCAGGATCTCCCCTCACACTGCCCTTTAACCATGTTCCTGAATTTTCTGTGCTTAGAACATCTCCCAGCTGCAATGCCTGTGTGTTATGTGAACTCTTGTAAATGAGGGGGAAAATGCTCATTTAGCACTGGGTAGGAATGTATTTGGATGTTGAGGGGATAAAGGGAATGAGGTGAAGTTTTCCGAGTTAGGTTTCCTTCAGGTTTTCATTTAGGATTTGGCACAGGGTGCCCAGAGCAGCTGTGGCTGCCCCTGGATCCCTGGCAGTGCCCAAGGCCAGGTCTGGAGCAGCCTGCGACAGTGGAAGGTGTCCCTGCCATGGCTGGGGTGGCACTGGATGAGCTTTAAGGTCCCTTCCAACCCAAACCATTTGGGAATTCCAACTTCCATTATTCTGGAATTGTGATTAATGATTGGAAAAGCGTTTAATGCTCAGGAAGCACCAGAGGATGGACAAAATAAGCTTTAATGTGGCTTCCTGCCTCCCCTCCACATCCACAAGCTCAGCTCCAGACATGGCTCCATCCCTGGAGCTGCACACGGATTCCTCCCTTGGATTTTTGAGGTTTTTGCATCAAATACACTCCAGAAAGTCCTTTTTGTGTTCAGCTGGGTCGAACCCAGGGCACTGGGGAAGCATCAAACACCTCCCATGCTGGGAGTGAAGCTCTACCTTGTTGCCATGGATGGGAGAAGAAAGGAGGCTTAGGGAGGCAGGAGCCCAGGAGGAATCCTGCTGGTCCAGGGGAGAGGTGCAGTTGTGGAGTTAAATTGAGCTGCGGATCATTTGAAAGGGAAAACAGCGTTGCTGTGTGTAGTTACAGCTGAACCAGGAGCTGCTGTCTGGTAATTAGAGCAGGGCTCTAATTAACGCAGCTCATCAGGGTTTGGCAGCTGTGCCCCTAGAAATTGCCAGCTGTGCCTGAAGGATTTGGTGGTAGTTAATATTTATAACCCAGGAAAAGTATTCCCTGTTCCAGGACCTGCAGGAACATTTGCAGGACATTATTCCCATGTTTTTGTATGGAATTGCAAAGCTGGAACATGGAATGCTGAAGAGACCTTAAAGCTCATCCACTCTCTGTCCATGGGCAGGGACACTCCCACTATCCCAAACCCTGTCCAGCCTGGCCTGGAACAATTCCAGGGATCCAGGGGCAGCCACAGCTTCCTTGCCAGGATCTCACCACCTTCACTTGTTCATTAATAAACAATTATTAATCCTGTTTATTTTGTGGTAATGGTAACTAATAAACCCCACAGAAATAAATGGAAAATAGGAATTTGCTGTTCCTAAGGAGCAATACAAGCTCCCATCACACTGGGAATGAGGAATAACAGGATTTGGGGGTTCTCCATCTCCAGCACGTGGGGATGGATTGGGGTCTCTCACCTGGGCTTTTCCCTTCTTTTGGCCTGCAGGATTCCCTGATCCTGCACCCAGAGAAAATCAATCCTGGGGAGGGGAATGTGGGTGGGGTTAATCAATCCCAAACTCTTGTATTCCAGGAGTGTCTTGGAAACAAACTGTTAATAAATAATTTCCACCACTGACAAAATATTTTATAATATATATTATTATATATGCTATTTATATCTTTATACATTTCTCTGTACTTTTTCATTCTTTATTTGTAAATAATTTTGTGGTATTTTCGTAGTAACATGTTCCATATCTTTGATTGCATTTTATAGATTTTATTTAATGTAATCAGAGCTGAATAAGCAAAAATAATAATGACATTCTGAAACAATGACTATTAAAAAATGATCAAGAGTCCCTGCAGTGTGGGGGTAATTCTGCAGTAATTCTGCAGTTTATCAGTAGATGGTGGTAGAAGCCCTGTGACACTGAGCAGCTCCCAGTGCCACGCTGAGCTATCACCTGCTGAGCTGGTGACACTCCCAGCCCCAGGGGACAGCAGTGTCACCTGTCCCTGTGCTCACCCAGGTTACAGAGTGGGATGAACCTGCAGATCTGCTTTGTCAACGACAGCGGCAGCGACAAGGACAGCGACGGCGATGACAGCAAGACAGAGACCAGCCTGGACACGCCCTTGTCACCCATGGTGGGTCTGGCACCTCAGCCTGCAGCAGGACAGCCACAGGCATCCCTGAGGAGGCTGATCCTGTTAAAACAGCAACCCCAAACCCCAGAGCAGCATCTCCAGCCCTCAGTAAATGTGAGATGCTGAGGGACAGATAAGAAACCTCCCCTGCTGCTATAGACTTGATGCCTTCATGTGAACCTTTCCTTTCCTTTCCTTTCCTTTCCTTTCCTTTCCTTTCCTTTCCTTTCCTTTCCTTTCCTTTCCTTTCCTTTCCTTTCCTTTCCTTTCCTTTCCTTTCCTTTCCTTCCCTTCCCTTCCCTTCCCTTCCCTTCCCTTCCCTTCATCTGCTGGGCTCCTCCTTCCCTGTTTCCTTTCCTTTCCTTTCCTTTCCTTTCCTTTCCTTTCCTTTCCTTTCCTTTCCTTTCCTTTCCTTTCCTTTCCTTTCCTTTCCTTTCCTTTCCTTTCCTTTCCTTTCCTTTCCTTTCCTTTCCTTTCCTTTCCTTTCCTTTCCTTTTTGGATACAACACCATAGCCCCAATTGTTTCCCTCCACTTTAACCTTTCAACACCTTCCAATCTGCTGGGCTCCTCCTTCCCTGTAAAGCCAAGGAGGCCTAGCTGGGAATCACTCTGATTTTCAAAGATAATCCCATGGATTAAGATAAGAAATAAATCCATGCCTTTCACAGTTTCTGTAGGAAAAAAAGCACGCAAAAATAGGTCAAACTTTGCTGTGGCTTCTTTGCTTCCCCAGAGCAAGCAGAGCTCATCCTACTCGGACAGAGACACGACGGAGGAGGAGTCGGAGTCCCTGGATGACATGGATTTCCTCAGCAGGCAGAAGAAGCTCCAGGCTGAAGCCAAGATGGCCTTGGCTATGGCCAAGCCCATGGCCAAGATGCAGGTGGAGGTGGAGAAGCAGAACAGGAAGAAGTCGCCAGTAGCAGATCTCGTAAGTGGAGCCAGGGGTGAGCCCAGCCCTGGACATCCACTCCTCTGGTGGCTCTGGCTCACAGGGTGGTAGAGGTGGAGAGGAGGAATGGAGAAGGGGTTGGAAGGAGAAATGGGAGCAGGGAATGAGGTGCTGGAGTTTGGTGCTGCCTTGAGGCTGCTCATGCTCTGAGCAGGAGTCTTCATCCCATCCTAGAGCGCTCCTGCCCCGGCCTAGGGCTGTCACCACCAGCTGTATCCCCAATTCCATCAGATATTCCCAATCCTGCTCCACTGGGAGCCAATTCCATCAAATATTCCTTCTCCTGCTCCCCTGGGAGCCAGTTCCATCAAATATTCCTGCTCCTGCTCCTCTGGGGGTCAGTTCAATCAGATATTCCGGCTCCTGCTCCCCTGGGGGTCAGTTCCATCAAATATTCCTGCTCCACTGGGAGCCAATTCCATCAGCTATTACTGTTCCTGCTCCCCTGGGAGCCAATTTCGTCAGATATTCCTGCTCCCCTGGGAGCCTTCAGCCCAGTTTTGTGCTGGTGGCTGGACCCCATTTGCTGGAGTCGTTGCTGCCTGTTTGTGAGGGGGGAATGCAAAACTGAGGGGACAAACTGCTCAGAACTAGAAATAATGGGAAGAAAACAGTAAAATATTGGAAGGAAATGGTAAAATATTGGAAGGAAGCTGTAAAATATTGAATGTTTATTTCCAGCTGCCACATATGCCTCATATAAGTGAATGCCTGATGAAGAGAAGTTTAAAACCCACTGACCTAAGGGACATGACCATTGGGCAGCTACAGGTGATAGTCAACGACCTGCACTCACAGATAGAAAGTAAGTGGTAATTGCTTCATTATTCTGGGGTCTGCCTGCTTTAATTAATAACAGTTCTCTGGGATAAATATAAATATTCCTCATGGAAAGGGCTGTCGGGCCTGGCCCAGCTGCCCAGGGCCGGGCTGGTGTCCCCATCCCTGCAGGGATTTCAAGCCCTGTGGATGTGGCACTTTTGGGGGGACAATCCCCAGCTGGGCTCCCCAGGACACTCCAACTCAGCCCCTTTCCCCCGGCTCAGGCTTGAACGAGGAGCTGGTGCAGCTGCTGCTGATCCGGGACGAGCTGCACACGGAGCAGGACGCCATGCTGGTGGACATCGAGGACCTCACCAGGTGAGGCAGGGACTGCTCTCCCCTCACAGCTCCCATTTTCCCTCACCGGGTGAGGCAGGGACTGCTCTCCCTCACAGCTTTCCCTCACTGGGTGAGGCAGGGACTGCTGTCCCCTCACAGCTCCCATTTTCCCTCGCCGGGTGAGGCAGGGACTGCTGTCCCCTCACAGCTCCCATTTTCCCTCACCGCATGAAGCAGGGACCGCTCTCACCTCACAGCTTTCCCTCACCAGGTGCAGCTCCCATTTTCCCTCACCGGGTGAGGCAGGGATTGCTCTCCCCTCACAGCTTTCCCTCACTGGGTGAGGCAGGGACTGATCTCCCTCACAGCTCCCATTTTCCCTCACCGGGTGAGGCAGGGACTGCTCTCCCCTCACAGCTCCCATTTTCCTTCAGCGGGTGAGGCAGGGATTGCTCTCCCCTCAGAGCTCACAGCTTGCCAGCAGCAGCAGCAGCATCTGGGGCTTTTCCTCCCAGAATTTTGGGATTAAAGGACTGTGGCCCCAAATTGAAGCATTAGAGCTGTGGAAGAAATGAAGATCAGGTGGGGGGGGTGAAGTTTGGGATGGGAGCTGGAGCTGAGTCAGTGCCCCACACACCCTGGGTTTTCCTCCTTTCCTCTGGAAGTGCTTGGCTTCCTCCCTGCAGCTCCTGGCAGTTTCAGAAATGGCAGTTTTGGGAAGGCTGGGGGTACTGGCTGTGCCCATGTGCTATCTGGGGTTGTCCCTCTGTTATTTGGGGGTGAAGGTGTTGGCCATCCCTGTGGGAAGGGAGGGAAAATCCCAGGAGCCCCAAACCAAACCCCAAAGGGGCTCCCCTGGCCCTTCACCCACCCTCCTGCCAGGAGGAGATCCAGGAAAACTTGGGGTTTTTCCGTGGGAAAACACAACTCCCAGCTGGGAGCTGGAGCAGGGGGTTGGGTTTTCCAGCTTTTCCTTGGAAAACAGGGAATAACAGCCCCCTCCTGCCCCCAGGCACGCCGAGAGCCAGCAGAAGCACCTGGCAGAGAAGATGCCAGCCAAGTGAATCCCTCCTCCTGCCTCTGTCCTGTCCAGGGAATGAGTTCCAGTGTTGCTCATTGACCATGTCCCAAGCTTTCTGTCTGGTGATTGGCCTCTGCTTCTTAATTTATTTTAATTTTTTTACTTGTGCCACTAAATGGCAGGCATTTTAATAATAATAATGTTGTTATTATTATTATTACAGAAACAAAGAGAATTGTACAGTACTTATAACATTATAAATCATGGGCGAGAAGAGAGGGTAGTTTAACTTTATTTTTTGGTCGTTTAGAGATTTTTTGGGTTGGATGATATTTTACCATTGACTACTTTTTTATTCCTCACTGTAGTTTTGAAATAAAGAACCTGTTCTTGACGGTGCTATACAAGTCAACAGAAAATCCATGCCTGCCTCGTAGTGATGTCATAGCTTTCAGTAATCTGTACATTTTACTCAGTTCTCAGCATTTTGGGGAATGTTGACTACCTGACATTCATTTTAGGTGTGCTATTAACACTCGGTGGGGTGCAGAGAGTTGGAAGTTTTCTGTATAAAGCTGTAAAATAAAAATTACCACCATTGTTTCCTATGACACGTCTCTGTTTGTTGCCAAGGGGTTGGATTTGCTGGTGAAAAAAACCTTTTTTTTTTTTTTGCCTTGCTGATCACATGAAACTGAGAGGAGAGAAGGGTTTTGTAGTTTTATTTATTTATAAGTTCCTCATTCTGTTTCACGTGGATTCTTCTGTAACACTGAGCCCTGAATTTGTGATGGTTGGAAGCAGCAGACACACACCCCAGGTGGGTTTTTTATATTTCATTTTCTGGGCTGATCATTTAAATGAAATTCTAGAAATAAAAAGAATAATCTATGTTTAAAAATGGGCAGCAAATTAAACTGATTAAGTGTGGAATTCCTCATTCTGCCTGTAGGAGAGGGGACACTGGGACACAATAAATTTGTCTCCATCCCTCTTTTATTGGATTTAAAGCTGGATGAACCGAGCTAGCCCTTCCTAAGTCCCAGCCTGGTGCTCCCAGCAGGTTTTTACCTTTTAATTCTCATTTCCTTGGGGGCAAATCCATCCCAGCCAAGGCTCTGCTTGATGACTTATTCAGGGTGTTTGCAAAAGGCCTCAGCTGCATTAAAATTTCATCCCCTGCCAGGAATGGCTTTTATTAAAGCACTTTTTCCTTTCATTAAATTACTTTTCCCCCCTTTTTTTTTTGCAGAAAGGGCAGGGTTGGAAGAAGCCCTCGGAGGGGGCTGGGGGCTGGGATGGGGATTGGTTTAATTTAGGGAGCAGGGATGGATTAGTTTAATAAGAATTTAGCAATTGGATGGATTAGGAGCCCTCACCTTCAGGCCAGGATAAAAAAGTCAACCCTTTTCTTCCTTATTTTTAAATCCATGCAGAAAATATAGAGAAATATTGGGGTGTTGGTTTCCCTGCAGCTCTTGGGTGGCTGTCTGCACATGGAGAGAGCTGCTGGCTTTAAATGTTCCTTCTAAAGATTAAAATTTCCCTCAAAACCCCCAAATTTGCAGTGTCTGGCCCCAAAAGCTCTCCATGGATGCTCTGCCTCTCTGGGTCTGAGGGAGGAGCTGCCTCCTGCTGCATCCAAAGCATGAAAAAACCCAAATACACAAAGTTTGCTCTCAGCTTTAAGGGAAAAAATACCAAAAAAAAAAAAAAAGCAAAAAAGCCCCCTGGAATTCCACCCCCTGCCAAGTGCCTTGGACTGGCTGGGGGGGATTTTTTATC
>NW_005054309.1:10501076-10509611 GCF_000277835.1 Geospiza fortis | reverse complement strand
AAAAAAAAAGAAAACCAGCCCCTGGAATTCCACCCCCTGCCAAGTGCCTTGGACTGGCTGGAGAGAATTTGTTATCCCACTCACCCACTGCGGGTTTCCCCCTCCTGTCCTGGGGGAATTGGGTTTTTCCAAGAGAAAATCCTGCTCTGGCTCCGAGGGGTGCTGTGGGTGATGGCAATGCTGGAATTGATGGATTAAAGGATATTTCTGAAACACAAGGATCTGGTGTGCTTTCTGAGCAAGGTTTTGGTTTTGTGTTTTGTTCCTGGCTCTTGGTCCCACTTGGAGCCTCCTGCACCCTCCTGGGTGGGTTTTTGATTCCCAAAAAGGCATAAACCCTCTCCCACAAGATGCCAGGCTGGGAATTTTGTCCAGCTGGTCTCAATCCACAGCATCCCGGTGAATATTTATAGGGTGAGTATTTTAAGTCTCACCCTAAACCCACTGGTGCATGAAGAGCCTGAAATGCTGCATTAAATAAAGAACAACGCCCAATCCTCCTCCTGCCTGAGGCAAGGTCGTGCTGATGGGAGTTCCTCCACCCTTGGGAGCTGGGGTGAGCTTTATGAGCCAGCTGCTTCCTGGCAGGGAAGCCCTGTGGTTGGGGTCCCCCTTTTGGGGATTTTCTGCCCTTTTTTAGGCTCCTCCTCTCCAGCAGCTCCGGGGTGTGCTGAGCAGCATCTCCCCGGTCACAGAGGCAGCACCATGGGCTGGGAGCAGGGAAAAGAGGGGAAGCTGTGGCTGTTCCACCCCTGCGAGTGCCCAAGGCCCAGCTGGACAGGGCTTGGCACAGAGGGAGGTGTCCCTGCCATGGGCGGGATGGAACGAGATGATTTTTAATGTCCCTCCCAACCCAAACCATTCCATAATCCCATCAAAATCACACACATGGTTTTAGTCTTTGACTCTTCTTTTCCACCCTCCAAACCAGAAGCGCTAATGAGCCTGTGATAACGAAGGCAGGCTCAGATGCAGCACCTTGGGGTGAGGGGATGCTTCCTCCGTGTGCCCCCTGTCCCCAGCCCATTCCAGGCCATCCCTGTGCCTCCCACCGTGCCCGGGAGGGTGCACAGCTCCCAGATGTTCCCTCCAGGCCAGGGGAGCTCCCTGGGCTGGAGCTGACGTCCCTCCCGCTTCCCCGCACATCCCACGCCTCTCCCCAGCCAGTTTCTCTTCCCTCTTCCCATAAACCAAAGGAAAGCCTCAAGTGCAGGGCTCTCTTCCTCCTCTGCTGCTCCAGGGCTGAGCAGGGACATCTGTGTGCCCACAGCACAGGGAACTTTCCAATCCAAATGGGATCAAACAGGCTAAAATCTGCTTTTCCAGTCCCTTGGTGGGATCAGCCCTTCCCCCTTCCCTCAGCTCAGCTCCTTCCCAGTGTGAAAATATCATTTACAGTCTCTTTTTGCTATGGAGGAGGAAAAAGAAAGAATGGATGGAAGAAGATTTATCCCAATTTTTGTTGGTGCCACAGGTTCTGACCCATCCCAGCCTGTCCTGCTCTGTGGATTTTGGAGTTTGATGCCAGGCTGGGATTGCTGATGGAGAAATCACCAGGGAGGGCTGGGAGCAAAGCCCAGGCACAGCCTCCCAAGGGAAGCGTTTCTGGGGAGGAAACTCACCTTAAATGGAGAGTGAAGCATCCTCATCTGTCAGAAAAATGGGAATTGCAGTTTTATGTGGATCTCTGGGGCTGTTCCAGGCAGCTCAGCTCAGCTCAGCTCAGCTCAAATCAGCTCAGCTCAGCTCAGCTCAGCTCAGCTCAAATCAGCTCAGCTCTCCTCTGCTTCCAGGCAGGGCTGCGGGAGAAGGAATTTTCCCAGGTGTTCTCCCAGGTGGAGCTGGGGAATCCCACAACACCCAGCCTGGAAAGGCTGGAATTCCATCCCCTGCCAAGTGCCTTTGACTGGCTGGAGAGAATTTGTTCTCCCACCCACTCACCGCTGGTTTCCTCTCCTGTCCTGGGGGAATTGGGTTTTTCCAGGAGAAAATCCTGCTCTGGGTCTCCCTGGCTCTGTGCTCCACCGTGGACAAAGGGCTGACACCCAAACACCAATTTGGGAAAGTCCCACTGGGTGCTGAGGGAATTCTGCTGGAATAACCCAATAACCCCTCCTGGTTCAGGGAGTGAGCCAGAGAACCGACCAGAGCTGGAACGTGGCTCTGCACTCCCAAACCATGGATTTTTGGGAGTGGGGAATTCTCAGCATCCAGAACTCCCCATTGCTGGAGTCCTGGATGCAATTTCAGACTTTCTGTGCTGACAGACTCTGGCTCCCAGGAGAGCACTGCATTGACCTGAGGCTGTGGAGAAGGATCCCAAAATGGAATGATAACACTAGAATTACAATTGTGTACTTAATTAAAAGTGTGCAATATCACAAAGTAGAAAACTTCAAGTTTAAAGTTTCAGCAGATAATAATCTACATAAAACAAAATAAAAGTTTGAAACCAGTAAGTAGTCCTTCTTCTCCCTTCTTCTTCATAAGTTTGAGTAGTATTTTGTAATTAAACAGAAAAGTCCACATTGCAGACTTTAAGTGATTAGTTATTAAGTTAAAAATAATATAAGTATCACTTCTTAATTAGATAGTTTAAGCTTTAAAAACCTTACAACAGAAGATTGTTAACCATTTTGTACCTTGTTAGTGAAGAACTACAGAACTCACCACCTATAAGACTGTAACATAAATAAAAATAATAACCCAAGTCTAAACACAACCATCTCAAGTACCATCTTCAACCCCAATCTTGGGAAAAAATCTTAAAGATAGAAAAGTTTTTTGATTGAAAATTAAGATTGAATTTTTTTTCAATCTTAAAGATAAAAAAAAAAAGCCCCAAACCCAACCCCTCTCACCCCTCAAGCTGCACCTTGGCTTGTGCAAAGGGAGGGGACTCAGCCCCTGGGTCCATGGCCAGGGACAATTTGGGGCTGGGAGATGCCACCAGGGCTGGGCAACCTTTTCTGGGCTGCTCCAGCAGCTCAGCCCCCTGGGGATGGTTTGGGCTTCCCACAAAGCCCCACAGCTGGTAAAACAGGATTTCCCCTCTAGATTGGGGTTATTTATGTTGAATGCTTTGTTTGGTTTATTTCTGGTTTATTTCTGTTCACAGCCAGCTCCAGCTGGGGAAATGCCCTGAGCTCTGCAGCTCCCGGTGCCCAGCTCACGGGATTTGAGTGAAACCCTTTTCATTTTCTGCAGCATTTGCATAAAATGCAGGGTTGATTTTGGCCACAGGAGCCACAGGGCAGGAGGGGTCTCCTGGCTCTGCCAGCTCCTCCTGGGCAGCAGCTGCCCCTGGAAGGAGAGGGAGCCCTGGCTGTCACCCACATCCTGGGATGGGGGCAACCAGGGCATTGCTGTGCCCTCTGTGGGAGCCACGGCACCCAGAGCCCTCCCCAGCTCCAGGAATCATCCCCAAACCAGGAATCATCCCAAAATCATGGAATGGTTTGGGCTGGAAGGGAAATCTCACCCCATTTCCATGGCAGGGACACCTCCCACTGCCCCAGGTGCTCCCAGCTCAGTGTCCAGCCTGGCCTTGGGCACTGCCAGGGATCCAGGGGCAGCCACAGCTGCTCTGGAATTCCACTCTCCCAGGGAAGGATTTCCTCCCAGATTCCCAGCTATCCCTGCCCTCTGGCAGTGGGAATCCATTCCCCCTCTGGCTTCCCTGCAGTTTCCTGTCTCTTGTTTTAGTGGGAAGGACTAAAGGTCCCTTCCCCACCTTCCCCACAGAACTCTGGCAGCTCTAACCTGCTCTAGGTCAGCTCCTCCCTTCCCTAATTACACTAATTCCCTTTTCCTCCTCACCAAGGCACAGCAAAACCACAACATTTGGCCCTGGGGGGTGAATTCCTGCCAGGAGAGTGCCCAGCCCGCAGGAGCAGCAGTGAAATCCTGGGCACAGCATTCCTGAGGGTCACTCCTACCAAGCCCATGGCTCTGGGACAGGAACCCAGGCAATTCTGTGCCCATGGGTCACCCCAGAGCTCCCAGGTGGCCCCGAGCTCTGCAGGCTCTGAATCTCCTGGGCTTCCTTAGCTGGCCTGGCACAGCTTCCTCAGGAATGGACAATTCCATCATTAATGGCGCTTGGAAAATTATGGCAAAGAAATGCTGAAATAAATCTTCCTGATCAGGTCCTGCTCATCCAAGATCAGATTTCTTTCCTTTCTCCTCCTGCAAAGCCAGTGTGAGGTGAAAGGGCAAATCCGACCCCAGCAAGGACAAAATTCCTGCTTTTCCCCATCCCTGCTGTCCTGCTGCCTGCCCAGCACAGCACCCACAGCCAGGAGGTGGCAGGGGCGGATAGGGAGCAGAAAAAGCACCCAGAGCTGAGAAACCCTGTCAAGGGTGAAAACTGAAAGTGAGAGAGAAAGAGCTCCCCGAAAGTGGCACGAAACCACGGGCACAGCTGGCATCACCTCCGTCCTCACCCACAGCTCTGGGCCAGGCCCAGGGAGGATGAGCTCACAGCATCCCCAGATTTCCAGCGGATGCAGCTCTCCTTGCAGCCCCTGGAGGTTTTTATTCCTCTTAATTCTGTGGGAATTTCAAACAAACCCCACAGGGCCGATGGAGCCACAGGGAGCCATAAAATCCTGGAATGGGTTGGGTTGGGAAGGGACCTTAAATCCCAGTTCCATGGGCAGGGAGTGGGAATAATCCTGAATCTGTGGGCTGGGCTGTGATGTTCCTCTGTGTTTATTCCATAGAATCACTAAATCAGGGAATGGTTTGGGTTGTTGGGGATGGAAGGGACCTCAAAGATCCTCCAGTTCCACCTTCCCCTATCCCAGGCTGCTCCAAGCCCCATCCAGCCTGACCTTGGACAATTCCAGGGATGGGGAATCCCAAACTTCTCTGGGAATCCACAATTTCTCTGGACTGGGGCCTCTCCACTCTCCCAGGGCAGAGTTTCTGCCTGATCTCTGCTCCTCCCAACTCAGTGGGAGAAATTCCCTGCCCCAAATGCTGCCTGAGGGATTTTTAGGGAATCCCAGCCCTGCCCCAGGGGTTCCCAGTGCCTTCACCCCTTTCCCAGGATGAATCCCGTCCCCTGGAGAGGGGATTGGATCTTTGGAGCCTGCAAAGAGAAACCTCTGAATTTGGAGATCCCAAGCTGGGTGCTCCCAGGAATCCAGGAGCCAGGAACCAACAGGGATCATGGGGAAATCTCAGGAATTCCCCATGGAATTCTGGTGGCAACTGGGGAAAAAAAAAAAGAGCCAAGAGATGCAGGTGACAGAGCCAGGATTTTAGAGCCTGCAGCACCCCAAGAAAGCTCCAGAAACACCATTTAATCACCCCCTGATGAAATGCCAGTAAAGCAGAGGTTGGGGATTGGGAATTTCAGGGAATTCCCTGAGGAATCAGGACCAACAGCCACAAAAACACCAGGAAAGTTTCTCCTGACCCTTTTTTCTCCTATTTTATGGAGCCATCAGTTCCCAACCCAAATCAGAAAGAGCTTCTGTCAGTGAGGCTCCTCTGGTGATAAATCTGACCTTGGAGCTTCCCAAAGAATGATCCAGAGGCAAATAAATGGTTCAATATTCCACAGGTTCTGTGAGTGGCAAATAGGATCAGATCCCTTTTATTTATTGCATCCAGAAATCCCATTCCATGAGATATTTTCCCATTTTTCTAACAGAGCAGTGATCTCTGTCTGCAGCTGCCCATCAGCCTGGGTGGGATTGAATCATCCTGAAGCTTTAATTTCTATTTCTCTGTAATTATTTCTTAATTAGAGCTATAATATTATTGCCGTTTCCAATGCCAGGCAACAAGGCTGCCCTACAAAGCACCAAACCCTTCCCACTGAGGATGACATGAGCTACTCCACGACCTTCCCGAAGGGTTTGGAGCCCGTTAATGAGGAAAATCCATCTAATTTTGAACTCCAGGAGAAACAACACCCCACAGCTGGCAGGAAACATCCCCAAACCTCATTTCCCTCAAAGCAAGGGTGATGCCCACGATTCTTACCTGGAAACCTTTGGTCCCTTGGCCAAAACGAAGCCAAAAATTTCTGTTTATTGGAGGGGAGAGCAGCCAAGGGTGAATCAAAGGCAGGACATTTCCAGGAACCTCCCGCTTTTTCAGAAGAGCGAGGCTGGAGCTGATCCCATTTCTCATCTCTCAACTCTCCAGGCCTCAAAACCAAACTGAGCCCAGGGCTGGGGCTTTGGGGCTTTTCTCACCGGGTTTCTTTCTGATCTGTGCTTTCCCTTTCTGTCTCAAGCAGGATTTTTGGGTATTGATCTGGGGGAGGGCAGAGCCCCGAGCAGGGATTCCCCGAATTTTGTCTGCATTAGATCAAATCTAAATTTACAGAGAGCCAGAACGAGCCTTATTTTTCTCTGGAGGATAATTCCAACAAAAAGTAATTTCAGGTTGAAATACAGGCATTGGAATTGTATTTTCTTGTGGAAAAATCATACAGCTGCTAACACTCTATAACTTAACAGTTATACATTATATATATATATAATAGATGTGATATTAATATCTATATTGTCCATATATCTGTATTATCTATATTATCCATTTTATATTTATTATATTTACTACATTTATTTACTAAATTTACTATATTTATTATATTGGGCAGGCCCTGGCACAGGGTGCCCAGAGCAGCTGTGGCTGCCCCTGGATCCCTGGAATTGTCCAAGGCCAGGCTGGATTTTGGGGCTTGAAGTAACCTGGAATAGTGGAAGGTGTAACTGGATGAGCTTTAATGTCCCTTTCAACCTAAAAAATACCCTGATTTACGATTCCATGAAAGAAACACAAAGGAACATCACAGATCTTTAATTATTCCCCTTCCATTTCAGCATTGCTTCCCATTCCTCTGGGGCTGCACTTGCTTAAGGAGTAATTCTTATTTAAATACATTATAATGTATAAACCAAATCCTTTTGCTCTAATATGATTAATATAAATATTAATTATCAAGATTTTTCATTCAGGCTAAGCCAGGTCAAGCAGAAGGTGCTTTGAGGTGAAGGAGGAGAAGATGGATTTCTTCTTCCATTGGGAAAAATTTTCCACTCATCAGAATTAAAATTCCAGAATTTGGGTTGGAAGGGACCTTAAATCCCATCCCATTCCACTCTGCTATGGCAAGGACACCTTCCACTGTCCCAGGGTGCTGCAAACCCATCCAGCCTGGCCTGGGACACTGCCAGGGATCCCAGCAAGAATTCCAGGAGAGATCTGTAGGATATCATTGGGATATATCCCAATTTAGCCAAAAATCAACCCCAAATCCCAGCCCAGCTCTGACCCTGCTGGGAAACCTCGTGGAGCAGGGCCTGAGAAACCTGGAAAGCCAAAGTGGTGCCCTTCAGGAACAGCCCTGCTGCACATCCCAAAATTCTCTTTCGCTTTTGGCTCTCGGAAGCCGCGGCTCCTACACGAGCTGGAAACCACAGCCCACGGTGGAGTGACGGGGCAGGAGTGGAAAACACAGAGAGAAATTGGAAAATGAGGCACTGCTGGTATTGGGGCTAAAAGAAGTCTCAGGACACGCCACAGGCTTCTTATAGGAAACAGTGAAAATACAAAGAACCTGAAAATGCAATATAAAACTCTTGATTCATCCTGCTCCCTTCCAGTTTGACAGCAAAAATCCCAGTGACTTCATGGCAGTCCCAATGCACAGAAAAGTTTTCTGCAGCCTTTTGGGGCAGCTGAGAATGGCCGCCAAAAATAGGAGACCATATTGAAATATTTGTTGATTTATCCAAATATTTCTGCAAAATCAAACATTCAGGCAGGTTTTCACAAACATTCACTAGGGAAAGTTTGTCGTTAGAGATTCAGAGAATCATGGAATGGTTTAGGCTGGAAAATATCTCAAAGTTCATTCAGTCCAACCATCACCAGCAGTGCCAAGGCCACCCCTGAGCCCTGTCCCCAGGTGCCACCTCCCCAGGGCTTTAAATCCCTCCAGGAATGGGGACTGCCCTGGGCAGCCCCTCCAACCTTTTCCATGAAGGAATATCCCTTGATATCCAACACGAACTCCTCTGGTGAAACCTGAGGCTGTTTCCTCTTGTCCTGTCAGGGCCTTGAGAGGAAAGAAGAATAAAGAATAGAAATGGGAAAGCTGGAGAGAGAGGATTCCCAAGGGATGGAGTGAGAGAACAGAGAAGGAATGGCTTCAAATGGAGTGAGGAGGAGGTTTAGGCAGGATTTTGGGAAGGAATTCCTGGCTGAGAGGGAGGGGAGGCCCTGGGATGGAATTCCCAGAGCAGCTGTGGCTGCCCCTGGATCCCTGCAATGCCCAAGGTCAGGCTGGCACAGCGGAATCCCTGCCATTGGAATGAGAGGATCCTTAAGGTCCCTTCCAACCCAAACCATTCCACGATGTTGTGATTCCACGGAAGTTTATCCACGTGCCTCGCACTGACCCGAACCGACCCCACTTTTCTGGAAGCCCTTAGTGCTTGCAGAGCCCGAGGAAGGAGCTCCAGCTGTGCCCGGCCCGCCCCAGCGCCGTGCGGGATTCCCGGCCCCGCC
>NW_005054309.1:10485417-10500744 GCF_000277835.1 Geospiza fortis | reverse complement strand
CAGAGGCTGAAGGTGCGCGGGATACGGGATAGGACGGGGAGGATGTGGGGAGATGGGATGGGGTAGGGGTGGTACCCAAAAGGGCAGGGATGGAGCACTGGTGGTACCCAAGAGGGCAGGGATGGGGTAGGGGTGGTACTCAGGAGGGCAGGGATGGGGTAGGGGTGGCACCAAACCAGGCAGGGATGGAGCAGTGGCGGTACCCAGAGAGGTGGTGAAGGTACCCAAAGGCCAGTGAGGAGCCAGTGGTGGTACCCAGAAGGGTGGAGATGGGACAGCGGTGACTCCAAACCTGGAAATGCTGGAGCAGTTTAGGTCCCCATGTCGGCAGAGATGGTCCCAGGAAGGCAGGGATGTCCCCAGGGTGTCAGAGATGGTCCCCAGGACACAGTGGTGGCCCCAGGATGTCAGAGATGGTCCCCAAACGATTTTCTTTATTTCATATTTAACCACAGTCCCCACAGAGCCTCATTCCTGGCGTTTATCTGAGCACAGATACATGAAATTGTGTCTGTGTATCAAATTGTGTCTATTTGCAGATAAATGTATAAAAATATAGAAATTGCCCCATGAAGCTGCCAAGGGCCCTTTTTTATTCCCTTTTCACCCCAGGAATCCAACACCCTGGGGTTTGAATGCACCCTTGAGGAGGTGGATCTGCACGACATCACCGAGAACCAGATCAACACCCTCAGAGCCTGCACAGCTGAGGATCCAGGGGTAAAACACAGAGAAATTACAGATAACATTTAAATTTTACCTCATGGTTTCGTGGAATCACCATCCACACTCCCATTAAATCTTAATTCTTGTTCAATTTGCAGCCTGGAAATTGCCCAGTCCTGGAAAAATCAACTTTTGATGAGGTAAATAGAAATTTCCCAAAGAACTCCTTCTTTTCCTCATTGTATGTTTAAATGAGCAGCAGATTCCCGCATTTCCTGACAATTCTATTTATTTCCTGACAATTCTATTTCTTTTCCCCAGGGAAAATGCCTGCAGGGCATCTCTGAGGACGTGAGAGCCTACAGGGCTCAGCTGCGGAGCCTCCCTGACCCCCAGCTGCTGGCAGCTCTCGACGGGATGATGGAGGTGAGGATTCCTGTCCCACAGACCCCAAAATTCAGCAACTGGGGAAGGAAAACCTCCATTTCTCCTCCAAATATTGAAATCTAACAGACCTGGGGCACCAGGTGTGACACAGGAGGGACTGCAGGTTGATAAATCAAATTTTAGCCTCAGTCTATAAATGCAATTGTGAAATATTTCAAAATTTACCTCATTAATGATTGATTCAATATTTCCAATTTGACCCTCACTCTATTCAGGGTCAAATAAATACTTCAAACTGTACCCTATTAATGCTATCATTAAATATTTCAAATTTTATCCTGAGTCCCTTAGTGCTATCATTAAATACTTCAAAATGTATCCTATTAATGACAAATTAAATATTCCAAATTCTTCCCTCACTCTATTAATTATAATTTAAATATCCCAAACTTTCCCTCCGTCTATTCATGATAAATTAAATATCCCAAATTCTTCCCTCACTCTATTCACCATCAATTAAACATCCCAAATGTTTCCCTTTTAATGATAATTTAAACATCCCAAATTTTTCTCTCAGTCTATTTATGACAAATTAAATATCCCAAATTCTTCCCTCACTCTATTCACCATAAATTAAACATCCCAAATGTTTCCCTTTTAATGATAATTTAAACATCCCAAATTTTTCCCTCAGTCTATTTATGACAAATTAAATATCCCAAATTCTCCCCTCACTCTATTCACAATTAATTAAACTTCCCAAATTTTTCCCTTTTAATGATAATTTAAATATCCCAAATTTTTCTCTCAGTCTATTTATGACAAATTAAATATCCCAAATTTCCCCTCAAATTAAATAAATTAAATATCCCCAATTTTTCCCTTTTAATAATTTAAACATCCCAAATTTTTCTCTCAGTCTATTTATGACAAATTAAATATCCCAAATTCTTCCCTCACTCTATTCACCATAAATTAAATATGGTGATTAAATTAATATCCCAAATTTTTCCCTATTAACCATAAATCAACCATCCCAAATTTTCCCTTTGACCCGTCCTTACATCCCACTCTTGCCGCTCATCATTGAGGGGGTGAAAATCCCAGGAATTTTGGGGTTTAAGCCGTTTTCCAACCCCTGCAGGCCCTGGGCAGCAGCACCGGGCGGGTTCCGGAGGCGCCGCTGGCATCGGGATCATCGGGATCATCGGGATCATTGGGATCATTGGGATCATCAGGATCATCGGGATCATTGGGATCGGGACCATCAGGATCATTGGGATCATCAGGATCATCGGGATCGAGACCATCAGGATCATTGGGATCATCGGGACCATTGGGGTCGGGATCATTGGAATTGGGACCACCGGGGCCATTGGGGTGGGCGCCGTTCCCGGAGCGGCTGCGGCTCTGCGGGATGCTCCAGGCCCTGCGCATCCGCAGCGTCACCATCTCCAGGGTGCTGAGCTTCCTCAGCTCCCCCTGATCCCGGGACATCCTGGGGGAAAACACACACCCAGCACCCCACGGAATTCCCACAGGGTGTTTTTAGGGAGTTCTGCCTTTTAAGCTTTGTTAAATTCCTGGAGTTTTGGGATTTAAGCTACAGCTGAGCACCAAAACGTTCCTGACTCTGATTTATCCGTATTGATTCTGCTGATTCCTCAGGAACTGAGAGCTGCTCATGATAATTCCTTTTCTTGGGGATCCCTTCCAACTCAGGATATTCTATTCCACGATTTCTTTGGGATGACATTCCATTCTGTTCCCTGATTTTTATGACGATATTCCTTGATTAGAGATTCCATTCTGTTTCATGATTTATGATGCCATTCCTTCATTTATGATGATATTCCTTCATTTATGATGATATTCCATTCTATTCCACTTTGTGATGATATTCCTTGATTTATTTATGATGATATTCCTGGATTTATTTATGATATTCCATTCTATTTCATTATTTATTTATGATGATATTCCTTGATTTATTTATTATTATATTCCTTGATTTATTTATGATTATAATCCCTGATTTATTTATGATGATATTCCTTCATTTATGATGATATTCCATTCTATTCCTTGATTTATTTATGATGATATTCCCTGATTTATTTATGATTCTACTCTCTGATTTATTTGTGATGATATTCCTGGATTTATTTATGATATTCCATTCTATCCCCTGATTTATTTATGATGATATTCCATTCTAGCCCATGATTTATTTATGATATTCCCTATTTATTCTATTTATTGCCTAATAAAATCAAGGTTTCCTTCAAAACCACGGTGATTTTTTTGTCCCTTGGGATCCACCACGAATCCTTTGCAATACTTTGCATATTGCTGCCATGGGAAGGCACCTCCCTGTAACTGGTTTCAAAATCCAAGTTTCCCTCTTGGAAACACCTGGGATAGGGAAGGTGTCCCTGCCCCTGGCAGGGGTTGGAATGGGATGGGAGATTTTGGGATTTCCATCCCAAAAAAACCCTTGGATGCCTTTGGTGGCACCTCCAGCTTTTCCAGAGGCTGAAGAACAACTTCCATCCTCCTTCTCTTCCCAGGAAATCAACAACTTCCCAACACTTCATCCAACTAAAACAAAAATCAAAATTCAGATGGAAATAATGGAAAATTTTCCTGTTTAATCCTTAGTTTTCAAAAGTATGTTTTCCTTTCCCAAACATACACAGAGGAAGATGATCCCAAGTCTACCCACAGCCTTAAAAACAAGACAGTCCTGGATCTGGTCACTTCTCTCTTCTGCAAATTCCATTTTTCCCAATTCTTTTCCAATCCTGCAGCACAGGGATTTCAGCTCCTCACATTTTTAAGAACCTAAATTCTATCCAAGTTCGAATAAATCAAGTAAAAAAAAATAAAAATAAGTATAAAAAGTTTCTCATACAAAAAAGGAATTACAAAACGTAAAAAACGGAGACAAGCTATACAGAAAAGAGGGGAGAAGAAATTCCATGGGGAAATTCCGAGCTGCCTGGAGTTCACAGTGGTGTTCCCATCTTTGGGAATCTCAGGAAGCAGAACCACAGCTTAACAAGGACTGGATGCACAGGATCTGTACAGTAATTCCATATATACAGTGATTATGCCAAGGAATTTGGTACAAGTTTCGGATTATTCTTCCCTGATCCATGAGAAATCCAATGCACCTCACGATTCTGGCAGTCCAGTGGCTTTGGAAGGGGATGAAAGGTTCCAGGGGAATTCTTCTCCCTGTTTTTCCCTGAAGGAAATAAAAATCTTTTCCAGGTGATGAAAAAGATCAAGTGGCTTCTCCCAGTGCTTGTGCCCTCCTGGAGCGGCTTTGCCCGGGGGTGAAGCCCAGAATTCTGGGATCCACCTCTCCTGACAGCCTTGGAAGTGGCTCCTGCCCACACCAAACTCCATTCACGTTTCTCTGGAGGATCCTGCCTGGATTTCCCACCAGGAACATTCCTGAGCCCCAGCAGGATCCCAGGGGAGCAGAATGGTTGGACTGGGAAGCTCCCACCTCCTCCTCCTCTTCCTCCTCCTTCCAGCTGGCTCAGCTCTGGGCCAGGAAACCTGAGGGAAAGGAAAGACACACTTGGACTGGGGGATCTCTGGAAGCTCCTGCAGGACTCAAACTGAGAGAAACTGGATTTAAAAATGTTTAAGTTGAAAAATAAACGTATTAAACGCCCTGCCCTGAGGCAGCACAAGGCTGTGGCACAGAGTCTGAGAGGGAGAGCTCTCCACCTTTTCCAGCCAGGTTCTTTCCAGGGAGAATTAATCATGGAACCACCAAGTCCTCCATCAGGGAAGGTGTTAATTAACAATTAATTAACCATTCCTGAAGTAAAGACCCGAAGAGCTCCTCTTAGGACTTCCAGGAAATCCCAAGAACTGCTCTGGACACCCAGGTCATGCTGGGAGCGCTCTCCACACCTGGGGCAAAAATATTCATTTTGTCCCCATCCCTGAAGGACAAAAACACCACAAGGAATGAAGTCACTGCTGGAAGTGGAAAGGAGACAATTTTGACCTCCAGAACAAACCCTGCAGTGGTGATTTGGTAAATTCCCTGATGGAATTCCCTGATGGGATTCCCAACCCCAGCTGGGTCAGGATGGGTTCATTCCCCAGGAGCTGATACCTTGCAGTGCCTGCAGGATCTCGTAGGTGGTTCTTTCCCCCCAGGTAAATTCCCCCAGGTAAATTCCCTGATGGGATTCCCAACCCCAGCTGGGTCAGGATGGGTTCATTCCCCAGGAGCTGATACCTTGCAGTGCCTGCAGGATCTCGTAGGTGGCTTTTTCCCCCAGGCTCCTCTGCAGAGCCTCTGCAGTGCCCTGGCCCTGCTCCCTCTCTCTCCACTTCCTCAGCACCAGCAGCTTCTGCATGGTCACGTCGTCCTCCATGGCGCGGATGTCATCGATGTCCTTCATCTCCATCTGGAGGCACTCGATGGCCATCTCCCTCCAGTGCCGGTCCAGCAGCTTGGCAATCACCAGCAGCTGTTGGTCTGTCAAGCTTTTTGCTCCCATTTCATCTGAAAAACATTGGATTTTCCCCAGAGTCCACCCTGAGCCTGCCCTGGCCCAGCCTGAGGCCGTTCCCTCTGCTCCTGTCCCTGTTCCCTGGGATCAGATCCCAAATCCCCCCGGCTGTCCCCTCCTGGCAGGAGCTGTGCAGAGCCACAAGGGCCCCCCTGATCCCCCTTTTCTCCAGGCTCAGCCCCTTCCCAGCTCCCTCAGGATTCTCCCCACCCCATTCCCTTCCCTGGACACGCTCCAGCCCCTCCAGGTCCTTGTGAGGAACCCAAAAGTGCCCCAGGGCTGGGGGAGCCCCAGCACAGGGGACAATCACAGCCCCAGGACCTCCTTGGCCAGGCCTGGCTCATGTCCAGCCAGTGCCACCATCACCCCAGCCCCTTTCCCACCAGACACCTTTCCAGCTGCTCATCCCACAGGGAAAAACCTTTGAAGACTGAGCTCAGCTCCAATCCCAGGACACCAAATCCCAACCAGGTCCTTTCCCAGCCTTTCCCACCTGCAGTGCCGCCAGTTTTTTGCTTTTTGCTGTGGAGCCCCTCTTCCTCCAGGATGCTGAGGGCTGGCTTCCTCCTCTTCACACCTGGGGAGGGAGCAGAGGGGCTGTCACTGCTGTCCCTGCTGTCCCTGCTGTCCCCAGGGCTCCCACCCTGCAGGGCCATCACTCACTGCCTGTGCTCCTCTTCTGCTCG
Organism: Geospiza fortis; assembly: GCF_000277835.1. Lineage (NCBI taxonomy): Eukaryota > Metazoa > Chordata > Aves > Passeriformes > Thraupidae > Geospiza > Geospiza fortis. The sequence goes on along the minus strand of NW_005054309.1, from coordinate 10,494,461 downwards.
TTCTTGTTCTGCTCATAATGGATCCAATCCCCTGCGAAGGGCAGAGCAGGGAAATGTCACTGAGGAATTCCCAGTGCTGGGCCCCAGCTCCAAGAATTCCCAGGCACAAAGCTGGAACCCACAAAGGGGGGATTCCAGCTCCTGAGGTTTGACAGAGGGACATTTTTCCCCTCTTATTCCACGTGCTGCAGCAGGCCCAAACAGGTGAGAGAGATTGCAGTTCTAATGCAGTAATATGCAATTTTTTATTATATTCTACAATCCTACGGATGATATATGGAGTGATATGCAGGAGGGTTGGAACTCAATGGTCTTTAAGTTCCAAATGAAACCATTCCATGAGCAGAGGGATGGAGCAGCTCTGCTGGGAGAGCTGGGATTGTTGGACAGGAGAAGCTTTGAGGTGACCTCACTGGGGCTTTCCAGTGCCTGGAGGAGCTGCAGGAAAGATGGAGAGAGACAACTGACAGGGGATGGAGGGACAGGACACAGGGAATGGCTCCCAATGCCAGAAGGCAGGGATGGATGGGATTTGGGAAGGAATTCCTGGCTGGGAGGGTGGGCAGGCCCTGGCACAGCTGTGGCTGCCCCTGGATCCCTGGCAGTGCCCAAGGCCAGGCTGGACACTGGGGCTGGAGCACCTGGGACAGTGGAAGTGGCCCAGGGGTGGCACTGGGTGGGCTCTGAGGCTCTCCCAGCCCAGCCCAGTCCCCACTGCCAAGGACTCACTCTCTCTCAGCTTGGCTTTCCAGACGGTCTCATCCGAGTCCTGCTCCACCAGGGACAAGGTGAAGTCATCAGGCTTCTCCAAATACACCTCAAAGTAACTCTTCAGCTTCAGCAGCGACCCATCAACAAACTCAATCTCCTACACAACAGAAACAGAAAATAAACGTAAATATTTACCTAAAATAAACGAAAGAGAAGGCAACTGGCTGTTGGGAGAGATCCAAACCAAACTCCAATTTCCCCAGAGTTTTGCTGTTGACTTTAGCACCAGGATTTCATCCCAAAATTTTAGGGCTCCAAGAGGCAAATGGTTCCTCTTTGTGGCCCATTTCCAGGGAAGCTGGAAGTGAGGGTTGTGCAAGGGACCCACCTCAGGAGTTATTTCAGCCTCTGGCTCACAGATCAGTCTGTACTTCTTTCCTTCCTGCAGTAATTTTTGGCATACAGGGGGCTTTTCAATTTGAACAAATTTCCTTTTCGAGTGTTTTACAGCCTTTGAGATATCCTAAAATTTAAAAACACCATTTCAAGCTTAATATTTCAATGTTACTCATTTCAGTAAAGGAATTAACATCTAAAACCTGTGCTCAGGTGGCTCCTCGGGCTGTTCTCTGGCCCCAGCTTTACAGAACAGCCCTGATCTGCTCCAAAAACATCCCAGACAGCTGTGAAATAACCACCACCCTCAAAAAGCAACACCAAACCTCTCCAGCTCTTCTGCCACAGGGGTGAAATTGGGTAAGAGAGTTTGCAAGCTGAGTAAAAGGAAGGGTTTTGTCCCTGTCCTCACTGTAATAGGATGAATTAAAGTCCTGCTGCTGCCAGAGCTCCTGAATGATCCCACAAACCCAATTTCCTAATTGTAACCCACTGTAGGGCAAGGCAAGGAATTTTCTAGAGCTGGAATTCTATCCAGGGTTAATCCCATGGCCTCTCTTTTCTCTGCTCTCCTCAGAGGTCATTTTCTTGCCAGCAGAGTTGGTGGCACGTGGATGAATCCATTGTCAGCTGCTTTCCCAAATCCCCAAATTTTCACTGGGAACTCCAGCACTGCCCCAGGCAGCCTGTTCCAGTGCTTGGCCACCCTTTTCCTGAGGGAATTTTCCCTAATATCCAATCTAAACCTCCTCTGGCACAACTTGAGGCTGTTTCCGCTTGTTACCTGGGAGAAGTGACTTGGATGAAGAATGGAAATAGAAAAGCTCAGAGAGAGACAATGTACAAGGGATGCAGCGACAGAAAAATGGCTTCAAATTCAAAGACTGAAGGTTTAGATGGGATATTGGGATGGAATTGTCCCTGTGAGGGTGGGAAGGGGCTGGGATTGAATTAGTAGGGAAGCTGAGGCTGCTCCTGGATCCCTGGCAGTGCCCAAGGCCAGGTTGGACATTGGGGTTGGAACACCTGGGACAGTGGGAGGTGTCCCGGCTCATCCAGGGGTGGGATGAGATGGAATTCAAGCTCTCTTCCCCCCAAACCACAGAACCAGGACTCCTCACCCACCCACCCACCCTGCCCAGGGGCAGCTCCCAGTCGGGGCCGTACCTTGATGAAGGAGTCGTTGTTGGTGGCCAGGTAGACCCAGAAGGACAGGGAGGGGTGCTCATCGATGGCCTTGTAGAGGATGACAGCCCCGTGGTACTGCAGGGGCTCCTGGCTGTGGATCAGGGGTCCCACGGGGGACAGGGAGCTCACCACCCACTTGACGTGCGACGCCGAGAACTCGGCCGAGGGCTCGATGGCCGCGCCACCGCCCTTGATGTGCAGCACCTTGAATGCCACGGCAGCCCCCTGACCTGTGGGGACAGCCGGGATCAGCTGGGGACAACCAGGACCAGCCAGGGACAGCTCTGGGATCAGCTGGGGACAGCCGGGATCAGCGGGGGACAACCAGGACCAGCCAGGGACAGCTCTGGGATCAGCTGGGGACAGCCGGGATCAGCGGGGGACAACCAGGACCAGCCAGGGACAGCTCTGGGATCAGCTGGGGACAGCCGGGATCAGCGGGGGACAACCAGGACCAGCCAGGGACAGCTCTGGGATCAGCTGGGGACAGCCGGGATCAGCGGGGGACAACCAGGACCAGCCAGGGACAGCTCTGGGATCAGCTGGGGACAGCCGGGATCAGCGGGGGACAACCAGGACCAGCCAGGGACAGCTCTGGGATCAGCTGGGGACAGCCGGGATCAGCGGGGGACAACCAGGACCAGCCAGGGACAGCTCTGGGATCAGCTGGGGACAGCCGGGATCAGCGGGGGACAACCAGGACCAGCCAGGGACAGCTCTGGGATCAGCTGGGGACAGCCGGGATCAGCGGGGGACAACCAGGACCAGCCAGGGACAGCTCTGGGATCAGCTGGGGACAGCCGGGATCAGCTGGGGACAGCCAGGGCTCAGCTGGGGACAGCCAGCTGATAACAGAATAACAGAATTATTACTCTAACAAGTGCTGCCCCCCGAGCAGCCCCACTCACCGCCGAGGCAGAGGCAGTGCGGGAACTGGATGCAGCGCAGCGCGCCGGGCGCCGAGCAGCGCACGTCGAACAGGGGCCCGCCCACGATCCAGGGCGGCTGCACCAGCTGCGCGCACTTGCTCCAGGAGAGCAGGCTGTAGGTGATCCTGGCCCGGCCCGTCACCTCGAAGATCAGCCCCGTGCTGCTGCACTGGTAGGAGCCCTCGGCCTCCAGCTGCACCCTGCAGGAGACACCAGTGTGACAGTGGTCACAAAGGTTCTTGGATGAGGGAAGAGATGAGAATGTTGACTCTGTGTCCAGAAGGCTTGATTTATTATTTTATGATATATATATACTAAAAAGAAAAAGAAGGGAAGGTTTCCTCAGAAGGCTAAGCTAAGAATGGAAATGAAAAGAATGCTAACAAAGGCAGCTGGCTCGGACAGAGAGCCAGAGCCAGCTTTGCTGTGACTGGTCACCAGATCCAAACATCCACAGGAGACCAATCACAGATCCACCTGTTGCATTCACAGCAGCAGATAATAATTGTCTACATTCTGTTTCTGAGGCCTCAGCTTCTCAGGAGGAAAAATCCTAAAGAAAGGATTTTTCATAAAAAGGATGTCTGCAACACACCACAGCTCAGCCAGGGGCTGCCCCAGGGACTCCCTCCTGCTTTATCCCAGCCCACAGCATGCTCCAGGCTGGTTTGGGGCTGTTAAAAACGGCTCAGGGCTCACCCAGCCCATGCAAAAGGAGAGTTTTGCATAAAACTTCCCGTGCCAGGAGCTGCTGTCATGCAAAGGGCACAGAGTCATGTCCAGTGTTTCCTGTGGATAACACCCCCACACCCAGCAGACACATCCTGCAGGGACATCCCACAGGGACCCCCCCAGGGCACACAGAGGGGGGACAGCACTGCATCCCAGGGAAAGTGCAGGGCTAAAGGGGAGGGTGAAGCAGGGCAAGATGCCTCCGGTGCAGCCAGGCTGAAATAAGCACATAAAAATGGGCCCCTGCTCATTACTGCAGCAGGACGAGGCAGCATCCTGAAAACCCTCCCAGGAGTTGTCTTGGACCAGGATCTGGAGGCAGCACAGGCTCTAAACTGTGATTTTTAGGGATTTGGGTGCACCCCCCAGCATAGATCCAAATGCATTTGTGCAGCAAATGAGCGTTTGCCCACTTCAACCAAAGACTGAAGCACCTTGATGAGAACAATGTAAACTCAAACCCATGACATTAAAAAAATTCATACATGAATTGTCCTCCAGCGAGTCTCCTGGGGGTCACTTGCTCCTTCTGGTCCTGGAAATAGATTTTTAAAAAAATTATCTTTAAAAAGGTGAGGAGAGAGTGGAATTACAGTTTGCAAACGATCTCATGCAAAGTAAGTGGGTGTTTCTTTCCACACAAACCTACATTTTCATTCCTGCAGCGCTCACAGGGTGCCAAGCAGCTCCCTCCTAGTGGGAAAAGAGGAAGATGAGCTCATGAAAAGCCAAGGAATTAAACAGCCAGGAATTAAAAAAAAAGCCCTCAGGAGATCTGTTCCTACCTGACTCATTGCAGTAAGGTGGGGATTCCTTCTCCTCCTGCTCTTCATCTAGGGAAAAAGGAGTTTGGAGTAAATATCTCAATATCCAGGGGGTTTCTGCTCCCACATTCACCCAGGACAACCCCACAATTCCATTTGCCTAAATTCACCTTAAATTCACCATTCCTGAGAGTCCTGGCAGGCTTTGCACAGCCTGGGGGTGAGCTGAACATCAGGATACAAATTTGCCAAAAGCTCCTAAACTGCCCAAACTCCTGGGAATTTTCACAGGGGTTAAACAAAGATTTATCCTGGGATGAGCCTTGTTGTGCCAAGGACAAAGTTCAGCCCCGAGCATGGAAACTGGGAACAGCTTTCCCAAAAAACCACCACACTGTCTGCAGGGTGTTTGTCCCCAGAATGATCTGAAAGCGCCTGGATTCTCCTGGCTGAACCCAGCAGGATGGAATTCCAGCAGAGCTGAGACCTCAGGCCAAAGGCTGTGTCCTGAGGGCTGACCTGGGAGCAGGGGAGTGGCAGAGCTGCCAGGATCAGCTGCTTCCCCATCCCAGCTCCCTGCCAGGCCAAAGGGATCCTGGAGGCTGTCCCAGGCTATCCTGGAACCCCAATCCCCCCTGGGATAATCATGGGCTGGGAGAGGCAGGAAGGCAGCAGCCAGCCCTGGCTGTGTGCCCCAGCCCAGCAGGGCTGGAACAGCCCCAGGAACACTCCCAGCTCTGGGAGCTCCTCATTTGCACCCCTCATTTCCTAGGGATGCTCTCCAGCAGCTCCTTTCCCCAAAGAGATGGAGCTGCAGGCTGGGCCAGCCTGGAATCCTTCCTGCCTGCCTGCTGCTGAGCAGGGGAAAACAGGCACAACAAACCACCCTCACCCAGCCCTCTCCATCCCACTCCTCTGCACCTGACCAGGAAAACCACTGGGATTGTTAAATTATCAGTGTTACATAAAACCAGCACAACTGCTGGCAGCAAATCCCATGGAAGCACAAACCCACCACAGCAAACACTTCCTTTCATTATTTTCCTGCCCATCCTGTTTGGCCAGTTCTGTTGCCAGCTTCTGAGGAAATTTATGGCCTCTTGGTGTTTGGAAAACTGCTGTGGTGTAAAAATATCCGTGGGTATTGTGTCTGGGGTGCTGTGTCTGTGAGGTGAAAGCAGCACGAGCTGCTGCCCTTTGATCAGTGATAGGAAACCACTGCATCCCAAATAAATTAATGGGAAAGCAACCAGAGCTAGCATTCCCTAATAACTGTGAGATTATACCCAGGAGAAGCAGCTGGTTTAAACTGAACATCAGTTTTTAAAAAGGAAACAGAAAAATAAATCATAATGTTCTGCTCACCTGACTCCTCTTCCGAGCTGCTGCCCTTTGATCATTGACAGAAAATCATTGGCTCCCAAAAATTTTATTGGGAATGCAATCAGAGCTAGCATTCCCTAATAACTGTGAGATTATACCCAGGAGAAGCAGCTGGTTTAAACTGAACATCAGTTTTTAAAAAGGGATTACAGGTAAATAAATCACAATGTCCTGCTCACCTGACTCCTCTTCTGAGCTGCTGCTGGAGCTGTCTTCAGAACTGGCTTCTCCTTAAAAACAGGCACAGGTGGAATGTGAGTCCAGGATCCACCCAGAGGTTTAGATCCATCAGGCCAGGCAGCAGGTTAGATAATGGAACAGAAAAAAAAGAACTACTGAGGCAGAGAAAAACATCAGAGCATCAAATGCAGCACCAGGGGAGATCTGGGATCACCCAGGCCCTTCTGAAGGGTGCTCAGAATATTGAATTCTCATGTTTTACACAACCTGGGATAATTCTGGAGCTCCACCCACGGCACATCCCAGTTAAATTGTGGTTTTCCAAGGCAGGTGGCAGCAGCCTTGGTGGGAGCAGTGCGTCCCACCAGTTGTGACTCATGTGGAGGCACCAACCAATTAACTATTCCTACAAACGTCATTTGAGGAGAAACCAGTACTGGGAAGGCAGGGATGTGTTTTGGGATGTGCCTGAGGGGAAATGTGGGATGCAGGAGCAGGCACAGCCCCCAGGAGTGAGGAAATCCCAAATCCCTGAGCCATGGTGGGCTCACCCTCCGGCTGCTCCTCGGCCGATCCGGATCCCGAGGATCCCTCCACACCGTTGGGTGTCACCTCTGCAAGGGAAAGGCAGGGAGGAAGAGTTGGAGAGGGATTTAACTCTTCTCTTGCCAATTCTGCACTCAGAGGAAGGGAATAAATAACAAAAGAGCAGGCATTTTAAAACCCAGCATAAAAACCAAAGGAATCCACAAACAAAGGGCTTACACCAAGGTTTTAAAGCCAGTTAGAGAATTCCCATTCCCAAGGACGGGCACTTCCCAAAATCCCTGTACATTTTCAATTGGTTTTTAAAGCCAGTTTTAGAATTCCCATTCCCACGGATGGGCACTTCCCAAAAGCCCTGTACTTTTTCAACTGGTTTTTAAAGCCAGTTTCAGAATTCCCATTCCATGGATGGGCATTTCCCAAAATCCCTGTACCTTTCCAACTGGATTTAAAGCCAGTTTGAGAATTCCCATTCCCAAGGATGGGCATTTCCCAAAATCAGTGCACTTTCTCAATTGTTTTTTAAAGCCATTCCAGAATTCCCATTCCCATTCCAAAGGATGAGCACTTCCCAAAATCTCTGTACCTTTCCAAGTGGTTTTTAAAGCCAGTTTCAGAATTCCCATTCCCATTGCTTGGATGGGCATTCCCCAAAATCTCTGTACCTTTCCAAGTGGTTTTTAAGGTCAGTTTCAGAATTCCCATTCCAAAAAACGAGCACTTCCCGAAATCCCTGTACCTTTTCAACTATTTTTTAGAGGCCAGTTTTAGCATTTCCATTCCCATTCCCAATTTCCCCAGAGCCCCCGTACCTTTTTCATCGGAGGAGAGGGACTCAGCCCCGCTGGAAGACAAAAGCAGCACACGTGAGAGCTCTGCCAGCCCTTTCCCACACTCCCACAGGGGCAGCTCCCTCCCCTGGCACAGCTCCCAGCCCTGGGAATCCAGAGGGATTGGATTCACCCTTACACCATCCCCCTCCAGCAGCATCAGCCCTGCCCTGGCTCCCTGCTGGCCCCTCTGGGGACACCTGGACACAATTCCCACTGGCACCAGCTCCTGCTTCCAGCCCTTTCTGCCAAGCACCAGGAGCCCGTGCCAGTGCCCGTTGGATTTGGGAGCGATCCAAGCAATCTCCAGGCGGGCAGGAGACCCAGATAAACTCTGCTCTCCAGCAGAGCCACACCAACCTCCAGCCTCCATCCACCCTGCAAAGGCAAAACCTGCTGTTTGCATCATCCACGCATTAAAATCCTGCTTGGAAACCTTTTCCAGGAGCTCCACGACATCTGCCAGGCAGAGCCAGCAAGGAAAAGCTGCCCAGAGGATGGGAATGGCCCTGGGTGCGGGCACCATAAAGCAGCAGGTGACATCCAGCTCGCTGCACGGTGGTGGCACCAGGAAATCTCCCAGAGCCTCCACCCTGCCCAGGGGCAGCTGCAGGAGCAGGCAGGGAAGCAGCATCCAGCAGTTTTTTTTGGAGCTGTGAAGGTCACAGTGCAATCCCAGATGTGCTGGGGGTGGTGAAGCTGAGTTTTGGGAGCTGCTCAGCTCTGGGGGCTGATTTTGGCCACGCTGGGAGGTCCTGGAGTGTCCCTGGGATGTGTGGGCATCCCCAGGGGGGCCACACTGCGGCCCTCAGCCACAGAATTATAAAAGAAATAAATAGATGGGAATGGCAGAGGCAGGAAAATCAATGAGTGAGGATTCCTGAGGAGCTCAGCTGGGGGGTCCTGGCAAAGCACAGCAAAGGGGCTGCAAAACTTTCTGGGTCAAGGGCAGGAAGAAGTGGGAAAGCTTTTCCCCCACAAGAAATTACACAACAGTTTGCTCTTCCCAACTGTATCTTAGGGAAAAAAAAAAAAAAAAAAAGAGTAAATTTATTTATCTGGAGGACTTGGATGAAGCCTGGATGCTGTCCAGGGTCGGCAGCCGAGCCAGGCAGTGTTTGTGCAACCCTTCAACCCTTCCACCAAGTGCTGGCTTGCTAAAATCGGCATCGCTTCCCTCCAACCCCTCCAGCTGCATTTCCCTCCTCCCGCGCTGGCAAACGGCGCAGAAACGGGGAGGGCACGAGGGAGAAAACACCGAAACAACAACGCACCGAGCGGGCGGGCACCGCGCTAATAACTGTAACCACGAACTGCGAACGGGCACGGCGGCTCCCAGCGCGATAAAGGCACGGGCAGATAAACACGAGCCGCGCTCGGGGCTG
>NW_005054309.1:10482239-10484840 GCF_000277835.1 Geospiza fortis | reverse complement strand
GGACTCGCCCCCAACGTTGTCGCTCCTCGGGCGCTCGGTGTCCGTCACACCCCCCCCTCGGTGTAGGTACGGACACAGCCGTAATTCGTTAATAAATTCATGAATGTAATTCATAAATAAACAGGTAAAAATTCATAATGTGAAAGAATTCATCATTCAAATAAAAATTCAGAATTCAAGTAAAAATTCATGATGTAATTCATTAATAAACAGAAAATTTTCATATTCTGGGCGTATTCCGTGTTAATTGTTAAGATGTTTGTGTTGTTACACATATTGTAAAGGTTTGGGTGGCGAGGGACCTCAAAGCTCGTCTCGTGTCACCCCCCCTGCCACGGGCAGGGACGATTTCCATGGATCAGGTTGCTCCAAGCCATGTCCAACCTGGCCGTGGGCACGTCAGGATCTGCCTGCTGCTGGCAGAGCTGCTTAGGGAAAAAAATGGAAAAGTAAAAATAAAAGAAAGGGGAAAAACCAGCTCAAACCTGCAGTGTATTGACTTCTTTATCTTTTTAACCAAAAAAAAAAAAAAAAGGGATGAAAAGGGGAATAAAAAAGGCAATAAAAGCCTCTTAACCAGAAGCGTTTTGAAGCTCCTGGAGCCTCTCGGCAGTGGAATAAATCCCGGAGCCCCAGCAGTGTTGGGCACCCAGCCCTGCAGGCCCTGGGAGAGGGGAATTCCGGAGCTGCACACAAGGAAAGCCCCGCACACCCCTCACCCCCCTCACACCCCTCACATCCCTCACACCCCTCACCCCCCGCACACCCCTCACCCCTCACACCCCTCACTCCCCTCACCCCCCGCACACCCCTCACCCCTCACACCCCTCACTCCCCTCACCCCCCGCACACCCCTCACCCCTCACACCCCTCACTCCCCTCACCCCCCGCACACCCCTCACCCCTCACACCCCTCACTCCCCTCACCCCCCGCACACCCCTCACCCCTCACACCCCTCACTCCCCTCACCCCCCGCACACCCCTCACCCCTCACACCCCTCACTCCCCTCACCCCCCGCACACCCCTCACCCCTCACACCCCTCACTCCCCTCACCCCCCGCACACCCCTCACCCCTCACACCCCTCACTCCCCTCACCCCCCGCACACCCCTCACCCCTCACACCCCTCACTCCCCTCACCCCCCGCACACCCCTCACCCCTCACACCCCTCACTCCCCTCACCCCCCGCACACCCCTCACCCCTCACACCCCTCACTCCCCTCACCCCCCGCACACCCCTCACCCCTCACACCCCTCACTCCCCTCACCCCCCGCACACCCCTCACCCCTCACACCCCTCACTCCCCTCACCCCCCGCACACCCCTCACCCCTCACACCCCTCACTCCCCTCACCCCCCGCACACCCCTCACCCCTCACACCCCTCACTCCCCTCACCCCCCGCACACCCCTCACCCCTCACACCCCTCACTCCCCTCACCCCCCGCACACCCCTCACCCCTCACACCCCTCACTCCCCTCACCCCCCGCACACCCCTCACCCCTCACACCCCTCACTCCCCTCACCCCCCGCACACCCCTCACCCCTCACCCCCGGCTCCTCCCAGCCTGGGAACGCCCAAAGGCGCCCGCGTTTGTGCCCCTTGGAAAGAGGGGGGCTCAGATGTGGGGTTCGGGGGATTTCCCTCGTTCCAAGAGCTGATCCAGCCCCAATCCATCAGCATCATCCCCTCCCCCGTGCCCAGCCCAGAGCAGCTCCGGGTGCAGGGGGCTCGGGGGGACCCTTCTGTGAGCCCGCCCAGGGCCCAGAACAGAAAGGAAAAGAAACTCTCTAAACAAACATAAGTGCCTGAGCAAACACAGAACGCTGCTCCCGGCGCCGTCCAAGGGCTCAGCTCCCAGCTCCTGGAAATATTCCGGATTTGGAGCCCCCTCAGTTCTGCCCCTCGCCCCAAATCCCACCCTCTAGAGCCCCAGGGCACCAAAGAGTTCTGGAAAATCCATATTCCCTGGAAACTCGGTGTGCAGGGCTCACAGGAACCAGCTGGGCTGCAAAGGGGGCGTGTAAAACTGATGGAAACCCAAAAAATAAACCAACTTTGGATGGGAGACCTTGGAAAAGTGGCTGAAGGGGTCGGTTTGGGCAGAGGTGGGAGTGCCAGGGAAGGAAATCCCCTGTAAACAACTCGCAAATCCAGCCTGGAACAAACTGAAGGAAGTGAGAAAAGTTCATGGCACAAGGACAGTTGGGAGTAAATAATCACCCAGGACAGGGAATAAATAAGGAAAGGAAAGCAAAGCCAGGAGAGGAGGTAGGAGGGGAAGGTGGGGTAACTCAGAGGGGTTTGGTTTCCCCAGCTCCACCCCTGGGATGCTGCTGGGAAATTCCCAAGCGTGGCTGAGCCGTGGTTTTCCAGCTTTCCCAGGCGTCCCCAGGCCGAGGATGATGCCACAAACATCCCGTGTGCCACAAACACTGTGTGTGCCACAAACACCGCGTGTGCCACAAACATCCCGTGTGCCACAAACACTGCGTGTGCCACAAACATCCCGTGTGCCACAAACACCGCGTGTGCCACAAACATCCCATGTGCCACAAACATCCCGTGTGCCACAAACATCCCATGTGCCACAAACA